>NW_022146578.1:586560-1186560 GCF_002938485.1 Sitophilus oryzae
AACCTGGGAGACACCATCCGTAACCTGGAATGGGAGTCCTCCAACGCTCTAAAACACTCGAAAAAGTTCCTCAGAACTTACGACCTAGAAAAATCAAAGTTTTTCCTTGATTTAAGTAAAAACGATTTTTGGATTGTCACGGGGTTTCTAACAGGACACGTTCTCAAGGAACACCACAGTAGGCTGAAGCTGAGGAACAACGGCGAATGCAGATTCTGTCGGGAAAATGGGGAAACACCAGAACACCTTATCACTGAGTGCGCCGAGACGACGACCGTTCGTGGCATGAACTTTGGTACAGCTGGATGTCGAGAATGGAAAACTGGCCTCTATGGAGCCGTCTCAGATACTGCCTTTTGTTAAAGCCCTGAGACTGTGAGTGAACTATCAGTGCTAGCGATGTTTCTTTATTGTCGCAGTGCTCTTCTCCAACTTGCTCAGAAAAATTGGTTGTTTTTTCATTATTCTACACTTTTTTAAAAACAGTTGTTGGTTTCAACCCAGATAGTCTGACACAGGTTTTGACGATCAAAATATCGAAAAATGTTACACTAACAACTGTCTCTGAAATAACTCATGTTCTTGACAGATGTAGATACGTGTTTTCCCTCCGCTATCCAATTTTTATTTATTTTATATACAGCGTGTTTCAAAACAAATGCGAAAAACTTCAGGGGGTGCTTCCTTGTTCAAAATAAAGGGTAATTTGCTTTATAAATGTTTGGTCAAAAGTCAACCATTAGGGAGATATCGCTGTACAAAGATGGCGGAAAAATAATGTTTGTAATTTTTATCTTGAAAACGAAAAGAGATAGGTTAATGAAATTTTATGGAAGGATTACTGTTATGAAAACACACTTTCTGGTAATTTTTTCAAATAAACTACCTCTATCGTTCTTGTTAACAAAATGTAAAGAAAAATCTTATCAAACACATGCAAAAAAAAATAATTTGGATAGTTTAGTTTATTTAGACACTTTTTTATCTCTTGTGTTTTTTTGATAAAACTCACCGATTTGAAATTAAAAAATAAAATGTAAAGCCATGTCAGGACAAAAAAAAATTATATGAAGAATCTAGTGGGATGCTGTTAAATCTAGTGGGATGCTGTGTTTTATTTCGTATTAATATCGTTACATTTTCTTCTGAACGATAACCTCTTAAAAATTATTTACTAAAACAATTTTTAATTCTGTATTTTAATTCATGAAAGTACAAAATAATATCGTTAAAAAAATAATGTTTAAACATTGCAACTCAAATAAAAACACAACGTCTTTTGCAGGAGCAATTAAATAGATCATAAAAAGGCTTCGGAATAATTAATTGATCGTAAGATAATAACGTATTGCAGTAGAGTAATGTCAAATAAAATATTAGAAACATCCTAAAAAGTGACAGCGGCCGACTAGATTTTTTCCTAAAAAAATTACAGCAGCCCACTAGATTCTTTATTTAAAAATGTTTTTTGTCCTGACATGTAATGCTTACATTTTATTTTTTAATTTCAAATCGGTGAGTTTTATCAAAAAAACATAAGAGATAAAAAAGTTTCTAAACAAACTAAACTATCCAAATTAATTTTTTTGCATGTGTTTGATAAGATTTTTCTGAAAATTTCGTTAACAGGAATGATAGGGGTAGTTTATTTCAACCCCTTCCACTTATTTCAAAAAAGTGAGAAAATTACCAGAAAGTGTGTTTTCATAACAGTAATGCTTCCATAAAATCTCATTAGTCTATCGCTTTTCGTTTTTTAAGATAAAACATAAAAACATTATTTTTCCGCCATCTTTGTATCGCGATATCTCCCTAATGGTTGACTGTTGACCCAACGTTTATAAAGCAAACTACCCTTTATTTTGAACAAGGAATCACTCCCTGAAGTTTTTCGCATTTGTTTTGAAACACCCTGTATACATACAAGGTTAAAATAAGAAAAATATGCTCAGTTATTTATACTTAATATGAAACATAGTCACGATTGTTACAATGGCTATTTAAGTCGAAGAGTTCAGAATAATTAATATGTACGCAGTGACGGATACAGACGGGGGGCCCATGCCCCCCCTAAAATCCGTGAATTGGGTTAAATATTAACCTTTTGAGTTAAAAATGGCGCCCTAAAAAGCATATTCTACATAATTTTTTTATTTGGGCCTCCCCTACGTACCTACCTTAATAGGAAGAAAATTGAAATTTTTAAATCATTATTCAGAAAACATTTTAATAATTTACATTATGTAAACAAAAATTTACCCACAGAAATAATTCTTTAAAGAAAATAGATCTCCATTTAAATTGAGAAGAATTTTCAGAATATGTGAAGCATTTCAAGCTTCATTCCTTTTAATTTGTTTCATTCTAACATCGCTTTAGATATTTTTTGTCTTTCAAATCCATTGAATTTTTGATATTTGTAATTTTCTATTTTACTCTCTTAAACGTGGTTGACATAAATGTTTTTTTATCAGTGTCTTCAAAATAACAATTACAATAATTCAGATAATTTTGACAGATGATGGGTCACATGATAGGAAGGTTTGGTTACCGGAAGGAAGTTTTCTTATAGGAAGGAAGGTACTGTACGTGTTTCCGCTCCACTTCTCTGATAATACACTCAGATGCAAAAAAACGATAATAAACAGAAAAAAAAATTATAAACTTTAGGATTTGGCTATTATACAGGGTTAATTCAAGGGTTGTTTTTTACCCTAATTTTACAACACCCTGTGCACTAACTTCGTGAGTAAATTTTCCTAAAATATTACTTTTCGATCAGAACCATGTCTCCTGAGCATTTTGTTGTCAACAAATGCTTTGGTTAATTTCTAAGAGCGAAATAAACTTGCCACCAACAATTAGTAATTTTTTCAACTATCCTTACTTTATGATGTTATTTTTTAATATCACGAGGTGGCTTGTGGCTTTGGTGACTATTGTGTTGTGTATTGTGTGTAATGTCATATCACCACTGATTAGAACTCTATATTTAAATTTAAAAATGTTAAAAAATAACGATACGGCTTCGTTTCAATAAATTTCAGTAACACTAACAGAACTAAGGATATTAAAAAAATAACTGTAATTACTTAGTGTACAAACAAACAAATTAAATACTCTTATATTTTGTATCTATTACCTCCCCCGGCTGCTATAACTGTTTGTATACGTCGGTTCATACTGTTAATGAGGCTGCAAATATATTGCGTTATGTCTTTCCATTCTTCTTCAAGGACCAAGCAAATATTCATAATTTCGGCCATCTTCAACTATATCAATGACTTTTGCACAATCTCCGACACTAAGAACCATATTCAATCGTACGCAATATTAATCATCAAAGCCACCTCGTCATTATGAAGAATAACATAAAAAAGTAACGATAATTGAAGAAATTGCAAAATGTTTGTGGAAAGTTCATTTTGCTCTTAAAAATTAACCAATAAGGCATGTGTTGACATGAGTCAAAAAACAAAATATTCAGGAGACATGATTCTCCAAACCAAACAAAAAATAATGTTTTAGGAAAATTTGTTCACGAAATTATTGCACAGGGTGTTTTAAAAATAAAGTAAAAACAACTCTTCGATTAGGTTAGGTTAGGTAGTTGAGTAGCAACTAAAGTTTATAATAAACTGAGTATAGGAATTAATGTTGATATATTTATACCTACCTACCTAGGTATAGCTTGCTAAAAAAATCAAGGAAATAGGGCTAAAAATAAAAAAATATAACATTTTAAACTTAACCAATTTTTTTTCCGTTGCGTTTTTTTGCATCTGAGACATTTGAATATATTAGAGTAATTTCGGGTAATATGGAATAGACCGGGTAATATGGAATACCTATATTTCGAAAACCAATATGCGCCATGAATGTTCTATTAGTTAAAATACTATTAGTAGATGAACAACAGATCCCATGATTGGAAAAACTCAACCGCCAACATCTCAGTCGTTCATAAAACTGAAAATTACAAATTGACGGTTACCAAAGTTTTTTTACAGGTGTTGGTTAAATTTTAATTGTGTAGGTAGAAATTTTGATAGAAACAGTTGTTTGTTTGGTCAGATAAGGCTAAACAAAGTATACTGTATTTGTTTACTATGTATTTAATTAATACCTTCGGACTAATGTTTAATAAATATTAATAATTCCGTTGTTTCTGAAACACGTATTGCGGGTAATATGGAATATTTCATATTACTCGATATGTGAGTATTTCATATCGCCCGACCGTAATCATTGAGGAGTGAATAGTTTATAGAATCTTTTTAATAGAACTATTTTTACAGCTTATAGTTGGGGGTTGGTACCTTTGATTTTACAACAGCAAAATAAAACACTAATTCACCAAAACACATTACTTTTAACAATGGACGCACGTTTCGCAAACCATTTTAACATCATCAACAGATGATTAAAACTAAACTATACTACAATTTGAGCATTTATAGCCAAGCGAGTCAAAATCTATCTAGTCTAAAAATGAATTATCTTCCATTGTCTAAGTTGTTCTCTGTCTAAGCTTCCACAAATGTCGAGACGGAAATATTTGTGTGCGATTTTTGTACATAAAACAACTAGTAGTAGTAACTTTTGTTTACCGTTGATTTAAAATTATTTATCCTATCCCATATTACCCGCCGTGATTTCTATGCCCGTTATTTCTCTATATTCTTTTGTAACTTCATAATCTTTCTAGATATCTAATTCTTAGAGGAGATTCTTTTAAACAATACTCCTAACTATTTATTTCTAAAATTTGAGATTAAAAAACCATTGTTGTTGAATTTATATAGGAAAATAAAAATGGTATTTCAGATTACCCGATATTACTCTATCTATCTTCCTGTTAAGCCTCATACAGACCTGAACGTTGCGCCGAACAACAAACGGAACAACGAACCGAATGGCAAATGAAACGCTAGTTTGGACGGGCTACGAACGTGTTTGCAAACTGAATTGCAAATCTTGGCTGTTCGCATTTACGTTCTCGTTCGCTTCGCCGTCGATCCATCTGTTGTCGGTTTTTAGTCTGACATAAAAGGAAATGCGTGCGAATGCGTTTGTAGGTTAGGACGGGAACAAAAGCAAAACGGCGAATGCAGCAGGCTTATTTAATAAAACTATTTAGATTTTCGCCACGCATAATTTAGTAGTCGGAAGAGAACTGTTTTGATTTAAGAAGATTGTACCAAAAACAGAAGTTATTATATTATATAACAAGATGCATGGAAGGACATTGCTCAACAAATTAATATAGACCCAGAAGAGTGTAAAAAGAAAATGAGTTTGTTACTACCATTCTTTCGGCGTAAAAATTCTAAAATTAAAAAGGGCTGAGGAACTGTATCGAGTAGGTGCATCAATTGGTGCAGCATCGATATTGGAAAAATTACTGGGAATGCAAAAATATGTTTCGTTTGCTGTTCGGTTCGCCGAAAATAAGTTTTCAATTTTTCATCTTCATTTGCCATTCCGTTTGTTGTTCGGTACAACATTCAGGTCTGTACGAAGCTTTATAATTTTTAAGATGTCTTCGATTGGTGTTTTTACTTGTCTCTAGCCCTAGCAGGCAACTATTAAGCCCGACCAATCACGTTAGAGTTTTTGACAAACACAAATGAATTAACACACTCCACATAACCACGCTAACCAACCTGATTGGTCAAGCTTAATAGTTGACTGCTAGGGCTAGACACTTCTGTGTTTTTCAGATTGTAACTCTATATAGATAATATTTTATGGCCTAATTAACTGACTCTTATGACTAATTTATTTTTTATGGTACATTACCTGAAATCATGACATACGGCTCTGAATTAACTGACTCTTATGATTAATTTATTTTTTATGGTACATTACCTGAAATCATGACATACGGCCCTGATTTCCAAATGGTACTTCGATCAACGTCCCATAAAAACGGACGACGACTGCCTCGTCTCGGCCTGAACCTGCGACGACGGTTTCCGAGCGGTACCAAATTAAACCAGAAAGAGTACCCAGTATATTAAATTTATCGGTTTTAGAAGCTCGGGTACCAGCAATAAAGATAAGAAGCTTCAGATAGAAGGTACCCGCTCGCTGGGTGGCCTTGTTAAGACAATTCCTAAAATGCCTGACACTCGCTGGTTCGACAGAAGTGTCTAGCATTCCGGGAGCTGAGCAGTTGCCGATTTTACGACTTTACCCTTTTTTTCTTGATTTTCTCTCTTCGTCCACGATCACGGTTATATACGCGAAGCGGCGTTATTACGTTAAACGAGACTCCGGATTTCGATTTTATATATTTTCGATTAAAAGGTTTTATGTCTTAGATTATATCTATCGCATCGCATCTTATGGGTTGGGCTGTAAACTTAATAGTTTTAATACTATTATCGAGACATTTGAATAAGTTTTCTTCAGCATATTAAATAGATTACTGGTAATTAGAGGATGCAACATAGCCTGTCCAAATTTATTGAGAGTCATTTATATATTATTATGTATATATACATTTTTAGTTTCTACGATTTGTAGTAGTATATTATTACCTGTATATTATTACATTTTTAGTTTCTACGATTAAAATAAAGGTAAATTTGATTAAGATTTATTATACTTAAACCTTACCGTTTTTGAAATATTTTCAATTTTGTGAAATTGCAGTAAAAATTTTAAGGCTTCATTTCTCCAAGGGTATCAAAGTTTTTAATACTAAATATTTACTGAAGTTTACTTACTGATCAGTTATTGTGTTGCAATAATAAAAATAATACTACCTTATACAGAGTGTCTAAAATTTTATTTTAAATAATTATTAGCTTCAAACGGCAATAACTTGTTTAATTTAAATGGAACACCCTGTATATTTTACGAGAATCAGATGCACAATTTAATTGTCTATCAAATTATATTATACCATTTTTACCTATCTCTTTAAGTTTCCGTAGAAAATGCATTTTCTTGTAATTTAGAACTTATTTATCAATATACCCATGGACTATTGACATTTTAGATTATTTTAAAGATGTACCAAATTTTTAAAGAGTACATATCCTAATATTGTCGATATAATCTGTTTATTTCATTAAAAAATAAAAAAACTGTTTAAATATTTGTTAAAGAGGACCAATTAATATGATTCCAGTATTCAAACTACATTAACTGACTGTTTGCGTTGATTAATAATAATTGCTCCAAATACTAAAAAACTGAATTTTGTATGGGCATTAGACAGTGTGATAAAAAGTAACATCTTAAAAATGATATTTCATTTTTTAATAAATGCTTATTTATAACAACAAAGGCTTTAATTTGATAACTTATTATTATATTGATTTCTGACTCAAAAATCCACATTTATTTATAATAATTTATTAGCGAACACAATTAAGTATGTCATTAATTAGTATATGGGCGGAAATAATGGTGTTATATTTAATTAATGGTATACCCTTTTATAAAGATTTAAATAGTTTTCTTTTTGCATACAAATGGGCTAGTAATATTATCGTTTTGCTAAAAACGATAATATTACTAGTCTGTACATTTTGTACATTTGTTGCTTTAAAAACAATCTAAAATGTCAATATTCCATAGATATATTGATAAATGAGGTCTAATTTAGAAGAAAATGCATTTTCTACGAAAACTTGAAGGGATAGGTAAAAAATGGTATAATACAATTTGATAGACAATTTAATTGTGCATCTGATTCTCCTAAAATATATAGGGCATTCCATTTAAATTAAAGAAGTTATTGCCGTTTGAAGCTAATAATTATTTAAAATAAATTTTTAGACACTGTGTATAAGGTACTATTATTTTTATTATTGCAACACAATAACTGATCAATAAATAAACTTCATTAAATATTTAGTATTAAAAACATTGATACCCTTGGAGAAATGAAGCTTTAAAATTTTGACTACAATTTCACAAAATTGAAAATATTTCAAAAACGGTAAAGTTTAAGTATAATAAACCTTAATCAAATTTACCTTTATTTTAATCGTAGAAACTAAAAATGTAATAATATACAGGGTGTTCCATTTAAAAAAATACAACTTTGATATTTTTTATTTATTTGGGACACTCTGTATCTTGTAAAAATATTTTTAAATTGTAGCTCTAATAGTCCTTCAACGAACCCCAAACTTACAATTTGTAAAAATCTCATCGTTTAGCTACAATACTCCGTGTCGTATGTGGTGAACAACCCTGTATAATAAAGCAATATCTAGTGGTAGAATATGGAACATACTTCAAAAAATTAATAGGGTGAAGTTTTTTTTACTTGAAATCACTTATAGAAAGAACAACAAAACACCCAGTATATAGAAGCCGGCCGAAACACAAAATCATAAAAAAATTTTAGCGGAAATGCACCATTCTTTTTTTCCGACTTTAGAATAACTGAAATCTGAAAACTGGAATCAGTTGAAATCAGTTGTAAATGAAAACGTGTTCTAAACATTCTAAACACTTTTCTTGTGTAGGTATGAACTTAACCTAGTAGGTAACTCTAATTTAGATATCAATACCGTACCGAGAAAAAACGAAAATAAACAAAAATGAACCAACAAATCAAACAAAAGGAAAACCAACCTAACCAAAGCAATCAATACACGCTGTAAGCTAAAACGTATCTGTTAACGAGTTCTAATTATATAGAGTATTTTCCAAATTTTCCTATATTTTACAATATTTTTTGAATAAGTGAAAATAGTAGATACACTTCCGCAAGAAGTTTTTTTGCGAGTCTACGTTTAGAAAAATTTCTAGAATGAAAAGCAGAAACGTGTTTTCATATAAATGTTTTCAGCTATTCTAAAGTTGAAATTTGAAAATTATGCATTTCCTCTGAAAATGTTTTGTGGCATACTATTCAAGTAGGCTTCCAGATACTAAATAAACAATTATGTCTTACATAACTATTTCAACTAAACGAAAGTAGCTCTGATTTCAGGTATTCTAAAGCTGAAAAACTCGAAAAGGATGGATTTCCGCGGAAAATGTTTTATAACATACCTACTATTCGAAAAAGCTCCCAAATACTAAATAAACAAAATATTTTTTACATAATTAGGATAAAAGTAGATTAAGCCTGTTGGCGCACTAGGGCCACGCGCATACTGATGTTCATCATCACTGCTAGTATGCCGCCAGCCATACCTCAACGCGTCACTACAGATAAATGGACAAAACGTTGAGAGAGTATCCAATTTGAAATACCTTGGATGCTATATCACCGAGCGACTTGACCCGGATAGGGAAATTAGATGCAGGATTGAATCGGCCCGTACAATATTCCAGAAGATGGGACATTATAGCTGAGACAAAAATTGATTAAATGTTACATCTGGTCTGTGTTATTATACGGAGCTGAAATCTGGACAGTCAAAGCTTACACAATCAACCGTCTAGAAGCATTTGAAATGTGATTACATAGACGAATGTTAAGAATACCATGAGTGGCTATGCAAAGAAATGAAGCAGTTTTAAACAGGGCAAATGCAGTTCGTGAACTTTTGACAACAGTTAAATGCTAAAAGCTGTCATATATCTCGACCATGTTCTTATAGGAAATCGTTACTGGATCCTACAAACTTATAAAGAAGGGCAAAATCATGGCAAAATAAACGACCGCAAGGGCGTAGGATGAAAACAAATCTCCTGGTTGAGGAACATCCGGAAATGGACAGGCATACATAGCGCCGAACAATTTTTGTTTAGTGTAACTGAAAACAGGGATCGGTTTGTCATCATGATTGCCAAATCAGGGACCTGATAAGGCACGGTAAGAAAAAATCTGCCGCGATAAGACGTACCACTATGGACTATTGGCCTAATGACGAGATCAACGCGAGACTGCTTCAATCCATTTTTGGGAGATGCCTGCCATAAGCCACAAGGCAATCAAGCTATTACTATCCGTTATTTACAAAGTTGATCATTCCTCTCACGACGTGCTCTAAATTTTTAGTTGTCTATTTATATTGTCTAAAAAATAACAGACCATTGTAAACTCTTAGTATTCACAATAAACCTTGCCCCAAAGACGATCCTTTTCCCCTTTAAATTACATAGGAATTTGTTACTTTTTGCAATTTTTTTTTCTCCCGCGATCTTTTTCTCTTGCAGCCATGACAATCACATATTCTCATACAGAATTGAACGCTCTACAAAAAAGGTATTTTACAATTTTTCGATAAACCAAGAGGTAGGTTTATCGAAAAATTATTCATGATCGTTATCAAAAGTTATTCATACCATACTATACTTAAATCAGCTTAAATGGTTTAAACTTCATTACACTTGAAGATTTCTTAATTCCCAATTTTAACCCCATCAGAATTCTATATTTTTACACTAATAGATTAAATTTTTCCAAAATAATCATAATTTTTTCAAAAAAGTTGAAGAATTTAGGAATTTGCCGAGTTATTAACTTTAACCGTGAATAACTTTTGAAGGAGTAGGTTTATCGAAAAATTGTAAGATACTTTTTTTTGTAGAGCGTTCATAGTAGTATATTCTGTATAAGAATATGTAATTGTCATCAGGGCCGGCGGAAGGGAAATATTGAGACCGGGCGAATACCCTACTTGGCGCCCCCTTCCCCCCCTCCCAATAGTTAACATGTTACCATAACAACCAAGGGCCTGTTCCCAGAAGATTTCCCTGATTAGTCAGCGCATTTCTTATTGGTTGAAATGTGTAGAAACCAGACTAACAATCAGGTTTCTACCTATTTTAACCAATGAGAAACATGCTGACTAGTCAGGGATTCTTCTGGGAACAGACCTTCAGCATATTTATTCTACTTTAACAATAATATTTCACTTAAAAGTACTTCAAAATTCTTTCAATCTTAGTCCGCAGTTGTTTTTTTCATACCGGGTGCATCTTGAAAATTTGGTATGTTAGTATATGACGTAAATTAGGATTGATTGACGTATTCAATTGTTCTTGGTCACTTCCTGTTTTAACGAAAGACTATTGATTGATTTTTAAATGGCACCGTCGGTATATTTCTGGTTTATTCGATAGAAAATGACACTCTGAGTAGAATGACATATAATATGTCAACTTTTCACATTTTTGCTCAAAAAATCGTATTTTAAATTTCAATCTAGAGTGCCATGGCTGTGTTAAAAACACTAATTTTTAAACAAAATAGGTTTGATCGTCTAATGTTTTTCGTGTCTTCTCCTGGTCGGTTCAAAAATGCCCAAATCGTATTTTTAATCATATGCCAATTTTTTCAAATGGAACAAGTGGCTCATTTGCATATTTGGAAAAAGAATTTTTTACGAATAAATTTCGAGTCAAATTGTCGTTATGAACCGTATGTTACAATTTCAAATAATCCATATGCGAAAATGTCAAAAGTTGACATATGATATGCCATTCTATTCAGATTGTCATTTTCTATCGCATAAAGTAGAAATATACCGAGGTTGATATTTAAAAATCAAAAGTTTATTAATTTTCGGTGAAAGAGGAAGTGATCAAAAACAATTGAATACGTCAATTAATCCTAATTTATGTCGTATACTAACATACAGTACGTCTGCTGGATCTGTGTCTATGAAAGGAATGCGGACAAAAAACATTTAAATAAACAGCAATATATTTTATACGTCGACTTGACGAGTACGTCACAGCAAATCGCTCCGCCCATTCATTTTATTGGCTACTTACAAATTTGTCGAATTTTTATTGATGGGACGCGTCGTCTAATTTTTTACGAAATACATCGAGAGAATATCGTTTCCCCTCTCACGGATACCCCGTAGCTACAGAACGGACAGACGTACTGTATCAAATCTCGTTTTTTCATCTGAAAAAATAAACAAGTTATAGGAGTGAGCCAGTTTTGAGACGCACCCGGTATATAAATGATAAATAAATGATTTAGTTGAAAGCAATAGCATTATTTTTCTATAAGAATTTAAGAAAAAATTTTTTTGTTTTTCACAATCAATTATTTCGTGCAGAATCGGTATAGGTATGATCAGATACAGTTTTGTCGGCTTCAAAATGAGGATCAACCAGTGTTTCAGATTTGAGATGCATTCATTTGTCTTGCTTTAATGAGAAATTTCTACGATTCTGCTACCATTTACCATGTATTACTACATATTCAATCCAGAACAATCAAAATCACCAAAATATTGATATTTTTCCCACTACTGTTAATAAACTAATGAGGCAAACTTACAAGCTTTTTTTTGATAATAGGGATATCGGGATCCTATTTAGCTTCTTGCGAATGAATATTTGTCTCATATAATTTTAGGGCAGATCAGCCATTAACAAATACAGGGTGTGGGTAGTGCAATTTTGAGCAATAAGCAGTCTAAAACTGTCAATTTTGCTGGCTCTTGACCCAAAACAGTTTGTTTAGAGAAAATTTATAAAAACAAGAATTATAGAAAGAAGGGTTATTTACAAAAAGTTGATAGCTTTTCAGTTATAAGTAAAATACCACGAACAATTTTTTTTAAATATTTTAGTTGCTGGCGTGGCGCCCCTCAAATTCGGCGCCCCGGGCGGTCGCCCGGGTCGCCCGGGTCGCCCGGCCCTTCCGCCGGCCCTGATTGTCATGGCTGCGAGAGAACAAAATCGAGGGAAAAAAGTTATTTGCAAAAAGTGGCAAATTCCTATATAATTTAAACGGTGGGAAATGAATCGGTCTTTGATGCGAGGTTTATTGTGAATATTAAGGGTTTACAATGGTCTGTTATTGTTTTTTAGACAATAAACTAAAAATTTAGGGGCGTCGTGAGAGGAATGATCAACTTTGTAAATAACGGACACCCTAATTGCCCTAATGTATAGTATGCCCAGATATATCGCAGTCTCGCGCAATTTTTTAAGCCCGACCATGGTGTATCGCCTTCTACTAAATTTCACTTTGTGCACATATCAAGCTTCACATATAACTTTTTCTTAAATTTATATCCAGTCCTGTTTATATTTTTTGTTTTACACTAATGTTTTAGCTATGAAATTGTATTAAATCAATACTATACTATTTAAGTTTTGTCACTTTATATACATAATATGTCGTAAAGAAGAATCTCCGATATTGCAACATGCATTTCGATAGTCTCGCGACCTTACAATGCGGCGCAGAAGCCGCAACTGGTTGTGCTTATAGTTTAATTATTCCTGAATACATACGAATACATACACGTACACAAGAAAAACCGTCGAGGAATCTTTAATAGAAAAATAAATCGAATTGCGCGGGATTATTATCGCCGGCATAATTGTGATCACGCGTAAAAATCACAGACATACTGTTAAATGGAGTCAATTACAGTTTTTCTTTTGCTATAGGTATATTTTTATCGTACGATGTAGTATGTGTATAAAGTAATTTTGGTTTATTTTTAAGAAATTACAATATATAATTTTTCATAATTCTCTGTTAGTGATTTATTATATTGTCATTTGATTGGACGTTGTAGATTGTGTGAGAGGGGAAAAGTTAATCACCTTATAGATCTGTTGTGTTCCCCTTTCTTGAATTATAACTTATCATACAGTCAGAGGCCTTTGGCTAAAGCCAGTATCTGAGACTGTTTTACAGAGTTTAATTATCTATCTACGATATCAGTCGTACCAAATTTTATGACACGAATGGTTATCGTCTCGGCGCACTCAGTGATGAGGTGTTCTGGTGTGATCCAATTTTCCCTACAGAATCTACACTCGCCGTTGTTTCTTAGCTTCAATCTCCCGAGCTGTTCATTGAGGAGATAGTGTCCTGTTAAAAATCCCGCGACAATTCTAAGATTGTTCTTATACTTAAATCAAGGAAAATCTTAATTTTTTTCTGTCGTAGGTTCCGAGAAATTTCTTCAGGTGTCTTAAACTGTTGGAGGATTCCCATTCCAGCTACGGAAGGAGTCCACTAGGTTCCTGAGTTCTGCTTTTTATTTATCTATTTATTTACAAAAGACTGGGATGAAATAGAAAAAAAAAACACCCAAAAAGCATCCTTGACTTAATTCTAATATATACATCAGTGGTTATACTTACTTAAATAACAACATATCTCTATCTTAACTTAATCCAACTAAAATAGCAAAAGAAATAAAAAAAAATAAACTATAATTTATGACAATTGTAAAAACAAACCTTTAAAGTATTTCATAACCGTAAATATCGACATATCTAAAATGTTCTCATTTTCACAATATACATTAAAAGTTCTTATCATTCTACAGACAGGAGAGTTCTGACCTGAGTTAGTTTTACGGAAAGGTGCGGTATAATTATTGTCGTGGCGAAAATTGACGTAAATGTTTCTTTGATTTGAGATTATTTTAATTTTAATGTCGCAGTTTGAACAATTCACTAAGGTAATGGATGGAGAAACTCCATTTCCAGTAATCTTTTGAATTTTACTCGCATTTCTGCTCGTAGAGGTCTCGGGTTATTGTTCTTCATTTTTCCGGAAGACTCTTTTCCGGAATGTTGCTGCGATGTGTCCAGTACTGGTACTTGGTTTACCTTCCAGGATTTTTCCACAAATTTTTACAAAAATTTACAAAATTTTTCTCTTTGAAAACAACACTTTGTCTAACTTTGTTAGTCTCAACTCGTCATTAATAATATCAAGGTGTTTTTGCAAAAAGAGAAACTTGTAGAAAGATGAAATATCCTATCTAAGAAGTACGTGAGAATGGATGAAGAAGCTAATGAAGAAGTTAATTAGGCACTATTAAAGAGAGTCTGCTTTGTCATGATGGTTTCCCATTTTCGATAGAAGTTGAAACTGAAGGAGAAAAGATGTACCTATATAAGGTGCTCTGTATTTCTGCTCTTGTGTTATAGTTTCAGATTGACTGAGTAATTTTTTCCCAATTTTAAGAGCCGGATTTTTAATAATCGTATATATAATTGCCCACCATTCTTTGATAATTTGAAATAAATACCATTTGTTAAAAATCTAAATTGGATTGGTTTCTAATTGATAGATATTTTTTTTCGATGCTATTTTTGAGCATAATTACGAGTCATCGCTAGTTAGAAATATTAACAATACAAATATTAAGAGATATGGATTCAAAACGTTGGATGTAGATCAGATAAAAGAAATTAAGACGCAATAATTAAATAACTAAAGGAACTTTATTAAACTATACTAACTAATAAAATATTTACATAATCCTCCATTCACATGCCACAAATAATTATTATAAAATTTACGCCTCACAATACGAAACTGATAAGGGGAGAATCTTTAGCATTCCACAGAGATGTCTTTTTCAGTTCATCTAAATTTCTGTATTTAATATGCCCATAAAGACGGTTTTTTAGTGTTCTCCACAGAAAGAAATCGTTCGGCGAAAGATCCCGTGGTCTTTTCCTACTTTACTTAATAATAGCACATTACAAGAAGCACCCTAATTCTACGATATAGACCCCTTCTTACAGTTGACATGACGCCACTGTACCATCATCGTCGCCGTCTTCCTCGCTGACCCTCCCCGTTGACCTTTCGGGCTCGCGTTTACGATCCGTCCTTAATCAGAAATCGCCGCCGCCGACCGTTTTCGCGACATTAAACCGGCCGTAAAACGCTTTACCCTTTATCGGCCAATAAAACGGATAAAATACGGGGCGCGGTCCGGCCCTGGTTCCCACGTAACGGGGCTGCGGCGGCCGCGGTACGACCGGCGAACGCTCCGCGCCGCACTAAACTGCCCCTCTTAATTACCGCCCGATTCAAACGGGCCGACGTCTTTGATTCGATGCGACGCCGATCCGGCCGCAGATACGCGGGCATTCCTACATTTCCATAGAGGCTTTGGAGAGAGGAAAAATGAGCTGTAAGTTTTATATAAATACGGCAGCGAATAGTTTGTGTATAAAATAGTTATTACAATGTTGCCCGGTAGCGTAGGGAGTAGCATTTCCTTCACCAGAAAGCAAAGTCTGAAAAACTTGAAAAGAATCCATCTAGATGGAAAGAACATCACAGGAAGTCAAATATCTGAGAATAACCATGGACAGAAAACTTCTCTGGAATAGGCATTAAAAAGTGGAAAACATTACCAGGCTAGTAATGTTGGTAATACCAGCAAAGCCACAAATCCTCACATGATATATGCAGAAGACTGGCGGGAAATGGATAACATTTTACCCTAGATGTATGTCATGAGAGTAAGACCCATGATTACCTATGCCACGAAAACATGCCCAACAGCTCAGCAATGGAGGTTATCCTAGACCTAACACCACTGCACATAAATACTTATGCCAATGCGACAATCCGACAATGATTAGAATGGTCATTGACGGAAACAGTACTGGGAGAATTTTCAGGTCAGGGGCTTGGAACAGCCTCAAAAAGAAAATTCCACTTCTTCAACTTCCAGTGGATGACATATCAAGAATCTACAACTTAAAAAAAACACCTCACTGTACTATTAAAAGGTAAGTAAAGAGTAATAAAAAGGATTGGAAGAGGGAAACGTTTGCTCAGCATATCAAAGACCATACCATGACGTGGTATACTGATGCTTCTAAAACCAAAGCAGGGATAGGAGTATTTAGGCCAAAAACTAAATACTCTGAATCAATGGGCACCTACCCCAGCATCTGTCAGGCAGAAATCTACGCTATCGAAAGATACGTACGATTTATCTTAGATAGGAACTATCGAAAACAGGAAGTAGCCATTTTATCCGATAATCAAGCAGTACTAAACGCGATCAACTCAGTAACCGTCAATTCGAAGTTGGTCAAAAAATACATAGAGGAGCTGAACAAATTGGACAAAGAAAATAAAGTCCTCCTACTCTGCGGGTGCCAAGGAATAAAAGGCAATAAAAAAGCAAATGATCTAGCTAGAAAAGGAGCGAACACTCCACTAACTAGACCAGAACCGTTCTGTTTTCTAAGCGGAAACCAACTAAAGGCGGAACTGTCGAACCTGGAAGTTCTTCAACGGTCTAAGACACTCGAAAAATATCCTCAGAACTTACAGCCGAAAAAAATCAAAGATTTTTCTTGATTTAAGTAAAAACAATCTTCGGATTGTAACGGGATTTCTATCAGAACACTATCTCCTCAACGAACACCTCAATAGGCGGAAGCTGAGGAACAACGGCAAATAACAGATTCTGTAGGGAAAATGGGGAAACAGCAGAAGACCACTGAGTGCGCCGAGACGACGCGACGACCGTTCGTGCCATGAACTTTGGTACGGCTGATGTCGAGGATAGGGAGCTGGCCTCTGTAAAGCCGTCTCAGATACTAGCTTTTGTTAAAGTCCTGAGACTGTATGATGAGCTATAACTCGTTATAACTCAAGAAAGGGGAACACACACTAGATCTGTAAGGTCTCGGTGACTAACTCCCCTCCTAAACATTCTACAATCTACATTCTTCACCAAGGGATAGAAAGTGGTAGAATGAGAAAGCAAATAATCTAGCTAGAAAAGGAGCGAACACTCCCACTAACTGGAACAGAATCGTTCTGCTTCCCAAATGGAAGAGAAAAGCGGAACTCAAAAGCTTGGAAGACTCCATCCTTAACCTGGAATGGGAATCCTTCAACGGTCTAAGACACTCGAAGAAATTTCGAGTGTCTAACGACCGAAGAAGGACTTACGATCGAGAAAAATTTTTCCTTGGTCTAAGTAATATTCTTCTGATTGTCACGGTTTTTTTAACACAATACTGTCTCCTTAATGAATACAAGGTAATTATCTCCCAAGCTCACCTGATGATGGAGTAGGGCTCCGAAACCGGTAGTGAGAGCAGGTTGATCCGCATTATGACAAACACAGCGTAGAATTAAATTTCTATATTAGCAGTTAAGTGGCAGGAATCTTTATATAATTTTATTATATACCTCTACTGCAAGAAATTTGTTTTCTATTTCTTAATGAATACCTCAGTATAGATTCAAGCTAAGAAAAAACGGCAAATACAGATTCTGTGAGTGTACTGAGTGCGCCGAGACGATAACTATTCGTGCCATAAATTTTGGTTCGACTAATATCGGAGATGGAGAAGTATCCTTTGTAAAACCGTCTAAGATACTGGCTTTTGTTAAAAAATAATGGCAAAGCAACGTGTTATTTATATCCCAGAAATCATAACAGAAAAAAAAACCGATAGCTGCCTCAAGTGCACCAAATGGACATGTACAATCCATCAACAATGGCTTAGCAAACGAGGCCAAAGAAGTTTCTGAAATTCAGGCCATTAATATTTAGTTATAATTTACAACTTTTTCAATGTTTAAAATTGTTATATCTAATTAAAATATTAATGTGAATACTCCGGTAAATATTTATTGAAAAATATTTTCTCAATGAATAACCAATATTTAGGTATGCAAACAAACACCGATACCCTAATAAATTGGAACAAAGAGTATAGATTATTACCATCAAGTAAAAAGGCCACATCACTAATAAGACCACGTGATTGTTTTAAGTTAATGAAGGAGGGACATCTCTGGAGATGATGCACTGCTAATTTGGACAACAGCACGATACAGAGTTTCGAACCAGTCACCCGTCCATCCACTAGTATCGCCTTACGTCGCTTATCTTCGGTGTTCTAATGAGAACCGGTGTTTCGACGTAGCTGGGCCGTTGCAATATGAGAAAAGGCAGAGTTAAATATAAGACAGTTAAACTGAACTTTTAACTATTATAATCGTTAGCTTAAAATATTAATGTGAATACTCCTGTAGATACTATTTATTGAGCAGTATTTTCCCAATAACTAACCAATATTTATATATGCAAACAAACACCAAAAGAGAAAAAAAAGAGAAAACCCTAAAACCCTTTTCTGGCCATTCGAGGTGACGTAGTGGTAGCTCGTTTGTCCACTACATCGCCTCGCTACGTTTTTCGGCCCAGCTTTTCGAAAGCGGCCGCTTTTAAGAGTCACTCGCCGTAATTTATGGCTACCGATTGTCGCTGTCAATTACATCGATGTTGTACGCTACACGGGCCGAAACCCATGAAAAGATTCGCGGTCCATGGGAACATAAACAAAAGGTACCTGCTGCTGATGCTGCGAAGAAGAAAGAGAAGCGATCGGGCAGATCGAGTAAATTTTCCGGAATTCGGAATGGATCGGCCGCTTATCTTTCGAATAGAGGTGTAATTTGTTAATCGGAATGCGACCTGGTAATTGGGTAAGATTTGAATTTGTTTTAGAAGAGTGTGAAGGGATTAAGAAGTATGCATTTTAGTAATATCTAAATTTAAATAGGATCAAGTGGTGTGAAAATGAGACATTTTTCAAAACTTAGTTTTTTTTCTTAGTTACAACCATTTAAATAAAAAAGTTATTTGTGTGCATATAATGTATTTTTTATACTAGTGCAAAAATGACATACTAGTTGCACGACGCATGAGTTTTACAGCTCGAGACGAATTCGATAGCTGCAATAATGTAATCATGGATGAAAGTGCAATAAATATGCTTTTTGCACATGTTACACACAACATTTTTTCTACGATCGAATTGAAATTATTATTTAAATGTATATTAAAAAGTTTTTACAGTAGAATAATATTACACTTCACACATCATAGAATAATAGAATAATATTACCACTAACAATGACACTTTTATTTTTTGACAACCTGACAACCAACTTTTTTTGAGTTCATTTTAATTTTAATGTCGCAATTTGAAAAATTTATCAAGGTAATTATGAACAAACTTCATTTCCAGTAGTCGTTTGAATTTTATTTTCATTTCGGAGGCCATTTCTGCTGGCTTTCATTTAAAACTCTTTTCCAGAAGGTTGTGGCGAGGTGTCCAATACTGAAACTTGGTTTATATTCCAGGATTTGACAAATTTTTACAAAAATTTAAAATTTTTTTCTCTTTAGTTAAAGTTGTCATTAATAATATCAAGTATTTCTTCTATTATTCTTTTCTTCGCATTTAGTAGCAAGAAATTAAACGTCGATAAAAAATTAAAAAATTATGAATAAGTTTTCCCCATTTTATTTTACAGAGAAATTTATTTGAAACTTCTTAAAGAACTCCTTAACCTGAAAACCAAGTAAGTATCAGAATACTTAGAGAAATAGTCGAAAAACATCATACCGCTGCTTGGCGAATTTGATGAAGCATAATTTTAAGTCATTTAAATATTCCTAACCAAACCAAACAGCAAAAATTATTGGATAGGGTGAAGAACGTAGGGCAAATTTTATCCATTTTTTAATTTTAATTTCTATTGAAGCAGTCCAGTGTGTTCGATAAGTATCTACGAAATATATTTGATTTTTAAAAGATTCTCGTATGTTTACAGTGTACTTTTTGCAACTTTTCATAGAGAATATAACTGAGGATATTTTTAATAGATCTCTGTGGAAGAAAATCATAATAGATTTGTCATATTGTGGCATAACTATCTTTTTAAAATTTTCGCCTAATGTAGTATTTTTGTATCTCTCATAACACAAGAACGAATTCGTGTAAACCATTCAAAATAAACAGTTTGCTTTATTTTAAGTAGTTCTTTAAAAGCTTCAAATACATTTTTCTGTAAAATAAAATGGGGAAAACTTATTCATCATTTTTAAAATTTACATTGGATTTCCTATATCCAGGTCAGCGATGCAACACACGGTATGATTTTAACTCCAGTGAAGTTTTAATGCTTAGTTTTTGCATACCAATTATTGCAACTATATCATTTATATAGAGAAATTCTAAAAGTACTGCAAATTTTTTTAAAAAAATGTAGATTCCATCAATGTAAATTCTATCAAAGGTATGGATATATAAATGTAGCTATTTACATTGGTAAATCCCAACCTAATTATGTTTCTGTAAAATAATTTCAAATATTACTCAATTATTGATTTGCATTCTAATTAGTAAATTACACACACACCTCCATTAATTGAAAGATAACTGACCGAAGCATTTCATATTATGGCAGATTTATTCAATTGGCTCGTTCAATTCGCATTTTTAATTGCAATACACAAATTTTATTATTTCAAACATCACAAAAGTATTAATTTTTGCAACGTGATTGACAGATTGACAATACAGGGTGTTTCAGAAAGCATATGCCATCTCTCTCTGTGGATACTCCTCACGTAAAAATAAGATTTATTTTTCATATCAACATAAGTCCGATTCTGCTTTGTTTCGTAGCTACAGGGTGTTAAAGTCATAATATTTTTTCGACTTATAATTTTCTTAAGTAAGCAGTTTAATGCCGATTAAAAGTTGTCTCTTGATATTTTGTCGATTTCGGTCTCCTTGATCAAATAAACCCAATTTTATTAATTTGCCTTGATCCAAGTCTAATAGCAACCTTTAAAAAAAATTAATATCATTAACTTGCGAAAGTTTTAAATAAGTACTCATTGATTCCTCATCAAAAACTATGAAAAAATGTTACAGGATGTTAAAACTTTTAAAATTAGTTTTTTTTATAATTATCTTAAATACCAAATACCATTATTTTTTATTTGAAATTGCTGTATATTGGACTAATAGTAATAATAACTAATTCCCAATAATATTTAATAATAAATGAGGTAAAATATATAATTTATTAACTTTATTTTTATTTTTATTCTATTAATTGTGATTAATATCTCATGAAGTAAATAACTTTGAAAATTAACGCTTTATACACTTTTCGGTATTTTTTCAACAAGAACGGTTTAAATTATTGGTATTTTTTTTGCGCCTACCCGATCCCGTTCCTCAGCTCTTTTTTATTTTAGTATTTTTACGTCGAAAGAATGATAGTAACGAATTCATTTTCTTTTTACACTCTTCTGGATCTATATTAATTTGTTGAGCAATGTCCTTCCATGCATCTTGTCATAATCAAAACAGTTCTATTCCGACTACTCGATTATGCGTGGCGAAATTTTAAATAGTTTTATTAAATAAGTCTTTGTTGCATTCGCCGTTTTGTTTTTGTTCCCGTCTTAACCTATACAAACGCATTCGCACGCATTTCCTTTGATGTCAGACTAAAAACCGACAACAGATGGATCGACGGCGAAGCGAACGAGAACGTAAATGCGAACAGCCAAGATTTGTAATTCACTTCGCAAACACGTTCGTAGCCCGTCCAAACTAGCGTTTCATTTGCCGTTCGGTTTGTTGTTCCGTTTGTTGTTCGGCGCAACGTTCAGGTCTGTATGAAGCTTTAGCAACCGCTATAGTAGCGCCCTATAACGTATGCGAAATCTTAAGCTTCGGTACAACATTCAGGTCTGTACGAAACTTAATAACGTATCTAAAATAATTGTATTTTTTGGCAGGAATCTGAGCATTTCAGTCTAAATTTATTTCGTTTATGGTAATAACGTCAAATGAATAATGAAGTTTGCCCAAATGGCGCCAGTGCGATTTCCCTGTTTCCCTGTTTCGACAAAATCGAAATCTTCAATTAAAAAACCGAACCGCGGACTGCCCGACGGACGCATCGCAGGGTCGGAGAAGAAAACGAGGAAGGCCGTACGATTCGCGGAATGCGACGTAAAATGTTCGAAATTAGCGGAGAAATTGTTATAAAACGGTCGCTTAAAATATCATTCAGTTTTAAAATCACTTAAAAGGTAATTCCGTTTGTTGTTCGGCGCAACGTTCAGGTCTGTATGAAGCTTTAGCAACCGCTATAGTAGCGCCCTATAACGTATGCGAAATCTTAAGCTTCGGTACAACATTCAGGTCTGTACGAAACTTAATAACGTATCTAAAATAATTGTATTTTTTGGCAGGAATCTGAGCATTTCAGTCTAAATTTATTTCGTTTATGGTAATAACGTCAAATGAATAATGAAGTTTGCCCAAATGGCGCCAGTGCGATTTCCCTGTTTCCCTGTTTCGACAAAATCGAAATCTTCAATTAAAAAACCGAACCGCGGACTGCCCGACGGACGCATCGCAGGGTCGGAGAAGAAAACGAGGAAGGCCGTACGATTCGCGGAATGCGACGTAAAATGTTCGAAATTAGCGGAGAAATTGTTATAAAACGGTCGCTTAAAATATCATTCAGTTTTAAAATCACTTAAAAGGTAATCCAGCCAACTCTACCTGTGTGGCATCGGGGCAGCTCGAAATTTGTGGCCGGCAGCGGTCTCCTATAAAGTATTTTATAGTTTAGTGGTGTTTTGACGAAGTTAATTTCTTCTTTTTTCTCCCTCGTGCTCTCTCTCTATCTCAAATATTCTCAATCGCTCTCTCTCTCTCCACCTCTTCCGTTTCTGCGGAGCTTTTCTGGCTATCGCGGAAAGATAATATTGGCTTTAATCTTAAGTGTAAGTGAACCGACCTATCGGGCTTTTATGGGATTCAGGACCGGACTTCAAATCGTTGGCTACCTGCAACACACGCTTACTTCATGCATATATTCATAAGACATGCAGTGATTATAAGACAAACACGTTTGAAACAAAACCGGACAGGGACATATCAAAGATAATGATTACTGAGAAGTAACTACATACAAAACACTAGGAATCACATTAAAATACCTGCAAAGCTGAAAGGGCCAAATATATGTAAAAAAGCAATAAAACACGAAACATTCTATTCTTTTACGGTCTTTCTTGGTTATTTCCAGCATATTTTGACTACCAAGAATTATATCGAAAATAACATTGGCACAGCACAAAGTTCAAAGAAATCACCTAGATGCAAATAACACTAACGAAAAAAGCCAAACTAGTTTTAAATTTAAAATATTGTGGACTTCAAAAATGGGCTTCATGACAATGTAAGTCTTTCATTGCAATCGTGGAAAAAATTACTGGACAAGCATGACCGAAAGGTTCAGAAAAATATTCGAAGTATGACTTGGATGTGTATCATGACAGGCTCCTACTGGACATGCTTGACTGAAGAATATTTATTTTTATTATTCAATTAGAAATACGATAGATTCATTTATAAAATATTTATATAAAGTATTTCATTAGCCTCGGTAATTTCTGAGACCTACAATTATTAAATAATTAAGTAATTAAGGTTTTTGAAAATAAATACAATCAACTACATTTTCATTTAAAAGGCAACCCAATTTTGTTTCCACGGCTTCTCAATTTGATCTCCTTAGAACTTTACTGAAAAGCTGATTATTTATAAATTGTTCAGTGAATTCAAACTTATTATGATACCGTATGATCGAATAAAAACGGCGTCAGTGATGGCTATGAAATGAAGATCGCTGTCATTTGCTCGCTGACTCTTTGCTAATTTGGAAATGTATGGGTTTAATTTTTTTTTTTTGGGCTCTAAAATTACCTTTTCAAAATGTAGAATTTTCTGCAAAATTTTGCATCAAAACCACACGGAGATTTTTCGTTATTTTCTCTGCAAGTCGTTTCTAGTTAAAGTTTTAATTTAAACTTAAAGTTTTTGATTTCTGAATCAATACATCGTTAAGAAACAATTTAAATCAAGTGTCATTCTAGATACACAATGTCATATCTTCAACATATCATTAATACACAACACACACAGGCATCTTTAACTAGGCATCTTTAGTCTGTTAGAAGCCATTTGTAAATAAAACATCTCACCTAATCAGCAACTTAAATTAAATATTAAATTCGATTATTACAGGAATGATTTAAATAATAGAGGCTTGGTATCATTAATTTAATTCCAATGATAAATATATGATTAAAAAAGTTTTGCAACAAAGAACATGAAATACGGAATAGCAATAAAACAAACAAACCTCTTTCAAGATGTATTTGATAAAGTAGTAATCACTCACAACCAATAACAAGTCTGCCAATAAATAAATCTAAACGTTACGCGAACACCTTTTGTTGAAGTCCAGTACTGCTTCCAATCATCGCAAATTAAATATATGCAGTATGACCATCGGCTAGGTCCGCTTTATAACTTTGTATTAGGTCCGTATAAATCCACGTGGAATATTAGCCAAGCTGCTATTAGGCATTTTATAGTGGTATTAATAATCGGAGAGCAGGAACTTGCCGTTTTACGACAAAACTTTAAACGAAAACATGCTTTTAATTATAATAAATTTGGATTTAAATAGAATTACTTCCCTGTAGGTTTTTTAACGGCTCAGTATCCGCTTCGTACTTCGTTTTTGTCTTTGAGTATTTTTTGGTTTTTGTTTCCATAGCGATCTAATTAATATGGGTAATCTCTGAGACCAACAGTAATTAAATAATTAACGCAATTAAAGCGTTTTTTGTAAATAAATACTTTTTGCTCACGTTTAATTCAATCCAATATTTTTTCATTTTTAACCAAAGGCATAGCTATAGGTTTTGGTTTAGGGTGGTGCAAAAAAAAGTCAAAGTAGGTACTAAAATTTTCCTTTCTACCTTATACGTTACTGAGCAAAACAGTAGCTTCCTTTTAAAAGTAGCTTGCGAGGGGACATGCTAAAATTGATAGAATTTCGATCTCAAATATAATTGGAATGGAGTAATTGAAAAAACCTAATGCCTTTATTGAAGAACTCCAAACCAAACCACTCAATTCTTTAAATCAACGCTAATGCTCTTGAAAACTCTTCCACTGTATTGTCGATAAAGGCAAAGAAATCTAAACATTTGTTTTTTGCTTCTCTTACCAATGGTCTACAAAAAAGTGCCAATCTTTTCACAGCTTCAACAAAACAACTTCCATTGCTTCGCTAGTAGGTACCTTTCATGCGCGCTTTCATATCTATCATTCTTCAACATGTCAAGTTTTTTTTTAATATCAATAACAATGTGCTTCCACTCAATATTATCGTATCTACATACAGGGTCGCTGTTATGTATGGAAACGATCGATTATTATGTAAAATATAGGAGACAGGGACGCGCCAAGTATTTTCGGCGCCGTCGTGCGAAATAAGGGAGGCGCCTTTCTCCAATATTATAAAGGTGTGTATCGACTGCCCGCGGCAAACCCTCGAACATTGGTTCGGCTCGCGCTCAATGGATACCGAGTTGCCGCGCGAGGCAGCGTTTATTTCTCTGGCTTAAAAGTCAGCACAAGAATTAATTCTAGAAAGTAATGTACAAGGTGTTGACAAACTTTTTTATTATAGCATGCATATTTAAATATCTTCAAATATATCAAAAACCAAACCAAACTAAACATATTAAACCCTTATAATAAATGCCTTATTTTATGTTAAATTTAAGTGTTAGTTCTGACACACCCTGTAGGTTCATTTGAAAATAATTTTAAATTATGTACATTGCCTTCCCACATATACCCATAAAATATTTTGTTTCTACATCTTTCCGTTTTCGTATAATCAGCCGAGGCGAATGAGGTGCGCCACCCTGTATAATATTGTCTCTATCTTTGTATTAACATTGATATAACTGTTTTCAATACATTCGTCCGATTCATTATTTTTTTGTTGAAGGTACTTATCAATAAACTATATCGTTTCATAGAAATTAATTACCTATCTGAAAGAAATTACCTATACGACCAGTATTTAATAGCTCTAACAGATTTTGCACTATACCTTTTTTTTAAATCACCTCTGTCCTAAATAAATACCACCGATAATCGTTCTGCATCGGCCCCAACCACAATGTTTTTCACCAAACTGACATATCGCTGGTTTTTGTCTTTAGCTCGCGGATCATATCGGCGGAGCTCATTATGGCCAGCGCAAGCCGACCAGATTTTATCAAAGCCGCGAGCGAAATTGGCCCTTTTTGCACCGCATTTCGGTCTAATCGGTTTAATGAATGGCCCCCGTTCGGCGGCTGCGATGGACGCGAAGGGGGGAATCACCGGAGCACTATTGGTTTTGTCGGGCCACATTCCATAACGGCGGAAGGATCAAAGGAGAGGTTCGGTTCTGTTCGTTCTTGTTTTTATAATGCACTTTTTAAAACCATTTTGGTATTGATATGTGTGTCTGTTTACTGCATACGAAATAAACAATCGGCCCAGACGCTAGATAGAAAGTAATTGATGAAATGTTTATAATTATTTTTAAGTAACTATGTCACCACTTGCCATGCATCTGATTAGAATAGTTGTTCAGACTAGTAATAGATGCTGTGGAATCCTTTATGATGGACTACTAAAATACTAATTAAATTCTTGGAAATTTCAAGTTCTTGAAACTTGTATCGATATATTCTTAAATTAATGTTCTTGGGACATTAGGTTGCAAAAACGCTAAATTATGTTTTCATCTTCTTTAAAAAAACTTTTATTTAGTCTATAGACAAACGTTTCGGCCAACAAAACAGCCTTCATCAGTGTTATACAGGGTGCTACAAATTCGAGGTACGAGCATTGCTATCTCGGAAACCGTAATAGATACGAAGATGGTTAAATTTACGCAAAGTTGCACCTTGGAATGTTCACCAAGATGCAATTAAAAAAGTTTTAAAAATTTCAAGGTTTGCTGAGTTTTTTGAAAAAAAAAACGGTTTTTTTTGAAAATCAATTAAATTTTTTCCCGCCGTTACTTTTTAGAAAATCAAAAAAACAATTGCACATTCCCATAGCCACTTTATTAGGGCTATCTGATTAGATACAGTGGCCAACTTTTTATAGTGGAAGAATTGTGTTGCTTGACATGGTGCATTTTTTTACATTCTGCATTGTTTTTGATGGGATCTCATTTCTTTTTGTAGGTTATCCTGCTATTTTTTCTCAGGCAATATTATCATTCAAAATAATATTATAGAAGTTTGACTAGGAATAATTCATAAACTTTGAATTATCGTCAGATAATATCAAATGGATTAATCCTAGTTTTCTAACGACTTGTGTTTCATTACAACTTTCGTTATAATGATATCGATCGTTATAACCCAAATATTTAAAAATGTTTAATTTATGATTTTACCATTGCTTATTCAAAATCATGTTTTTGTCAATTTTACACATCTTTTGTTTTATATCTCGAAAACTATAAGAGATAGGTATAGGTTATAACAAAATTATGATATATAAGAGTAGTTTCCAAAAATGTAATAATATACTGGGTGTTTCATTTAAAATAACAAAGATGCTACTACTTTTTAAATGACGATAGATTGAGTGATGAACACTGTACCACTGATGATATTTTAGAGAGATGGAGCAGGTGCCTTTATATAATAATCAAAATTTTCGAAACAATCCTATCACCGGTCCTCTTATTACCATGGTACAAAGAATACAAGGTATGATATTGCGCAGGTTGGTCGCTACGTCACAGGTGATAACAGGCGCTATTGGTCAGCACGCTCCGCGCGCCAGTTCAAATCGTCAAGATATTGTTATAAACCTGTTTTTTTGTTTATATACCGTCATTGAATTATCGCTAAGCAAGTTACTGTGGAGCAGTGCGTAAGGAGTCAGGTTAGGAAGCGAGAGACCGGAGTTCGAATCTCGGCCGGGACATAACTTTTTATTTATTTTTTTAAATACTGTTGTATTCTATAGTTTATTTTTGTAGTATAAAAAAAGAACTATTTATTCTGTTATTTTTTAATCTCCGTTATTAATATAAATTGATTGTTAGTACAATACCTCATTTAATATAAAATAATATTCTACTGTATGTATCGGGCCCTAATTGTACCTAAAAGTAATATATTTTTAGTGATATACCATATTGTAAATTATTTAATATTTCAGTCAGTCACTTAAAAAGTTAATTTGCATTGAATAATTGCCTACCATTAAAGGAAATTTCAGCTATATAATCCTTGATGGGCATATTCTGGGTATGCAAATACTTCCTTTAAATTTTCGGTGTCGTTCAACTGATTTATTCTCAAAACCAGAAACATCTACATATAAAAAGAAGCACAGGTCACTAATTATAATAAACTTCACCCTTGGTATTACTTCCACTAATTATAATAAACTTCACCCTTAGAATTACTTCTATCACAATTACAATACGTTCATCTGCATTGGCATTTTCTACTTTTCGATGGGAAACAATAAACTTCCCAACATTTTTTAAATGATGTAACAATTCCTCTTGTGGTTACTTTTCCATAGATATCCTCAACTCTGTCCTCATGTGAATTCAGAGGCAATGAAAATGAAAATTATTTACCATAAACATCGCAAACTAAAAACCTAATAAACAATTTTATACCGAATATAGAAATAAATTTAGTATTCTTACCTATCGTCCAAATCCATGTTAATAGATAATTATTATTTTTAAATATATTTTTGGAACTGCTGGTTTTAGTAATTATTAAATTAAACGAACTAAAAAGTCTTAAAAATAAACAATTCTTAATCATAACCCCAAAAAATGCAGATTATGATGCAGATCTCCTGTCAACTTTCTTTATTTTTTTATTTATTCATTATTTTCCTAGTGACGTCACAGGTGGTATGCGCGAACTGAACGAAATTGGAGCCGCTATCGATCATACCTTGTATTCTTTGTACCATGTCTTATTACCATCGCCGGAAAGTCGGTTACCGGTAGCGGCTAGACAGCTAACTTTGGATCCATAAGGATATTTCGGGATTTTTTATTTTTTCCTTGCATTATAAGTTTAATGCTAACTAAAATCCAAAATCTGAAGTTTGTGACACATCTAGAAATACCTTAGAATTTTGATGATCTGTCAGTGAGTCAATGTGGAAATTATAGAAATTTGACAAGCGATAATTCATAAACTACGAAGTATAATTACTAGATATTTTGGTAACCTAACCAGCTATAGTATGTCTTCATGTGTAGTGAAAATTAATATTCTTTCTTTATCCACAACGAAGTTACAGGGCGGCCAAAAGTGCCGCTAATACCTTCGAGAAAAGTATGGTATGGCTGTGCTCGATTTGGCTTGGAATGATTGCATGGCCATATTAATGAATGTTGTGCCATACACGCCAACAACCAAAAACACATAAAATCTGGTTAAATAAAAAAAAACAGCTCGCTAGAACAAAGAGTAGTTAATAAAAAAAACTTACAAGATTTTATTTTTATATCCGTACTTGTTTGACAGACTACGTCATCTCTTCTAAGCTCCCCTTCGCCCGATTCTCAATCCGTTCCTTTGATATTTAAGATGGGAGGAGAGCTTGGCACAGGGCCCCGAATTTTCGACAGAGACGCATTCCACGAGTTCCCCGAGTTTTTTGACTACTGTAAGAATTTAATTTCGATCATAGACGATTTTTAGGGAGGCCCGAACGCATCTTTACGGTCCACCGTGTGTTCGGATAGGAGTCGTCTAAATTCTTCAGCTTGTAATCTTTTCGTATGCGCGTGTTTATATTAAGGACGGCGATTATGGAATAGTTTGTGACATTTTTCGATCGTGTAGTTATGTCTCTGGGAAGGTGAAAGACTTCGATAGATATTCGGAGAAGAATTCCGTTAAAAGCCTTAACTTTGACTAGTTTTAAAATGTTTGTTCAACTGCTCTCACTAAATTGAATATCTTTAGTTTGCAAGTGATAATATTTTATTTATACGAAAGCTATAGTATATAAGTAAGTAATATAATATAAGCTATACGAAAGCTATAGTATATAAGTAAGTAATGAGTATATAAGTAAGTAATATAGTTATAATAGCCCTACTATTATAACAACATTGTGGAATTCTGTAAATTCTAAATTTACATTTTTTCTGTGAATTTACACTTTTTCTGTCAATTTCTACCTTAGTGGCAACACTGTTAATAGATCCACCATTTTTACTTACAAAAAAATCTAGAAACGGCAGACAGAATTTTTTTTTCTTTTGCAATATTAATTGGAAATCTTATGGGACTATTTTGAGAATTGGGGGTGATTGAGAAAAAATTCCACCTGCCTATTTATTAGAGATAGCTAATTTACCGACTTTTTAATTTACCGGTAATCGGTAATCAAAAACATGGAATTACCGGTTTACGAGTATTTACCGGTTTTTCTCCTTATCAAAACTGGCGGAAACTAAATAAAATATATAAAAGCAACCTCTATAAAATTAAAGCAGCAATTTCAAATAATTATTTCCTCTAATTCTTTCTTGCTAAAATATTGCATTTCTGTTTTCAAGGTATGGGCAATAACCAGATATATTATATATTTTACAACTGGTTAAGATTGGTTGGTTTTTATTTTTGCCAATGAGTTTTTAACAATATTGAAAGAACCGAATTCAACATTGACATTTTTAGAAACTAAATGGTTTCATCAATATCAATATCAATAGCATTCGTGTTCGAGTTGTTGATTTTGTTTTTGGATATGGTGTTGAAGCGGTTGAACTGGTTATAGTTCTTGGAAGTTAGTTGGAATAGGATGGAACTCTTAATTCTGGTACTGCCTGGGTGGGCGCCATTTTTGGCATCGTTTGGACAAACGTCATAAAAAATGACATTATATCTTAATGACATTATAATTGAACGACATCGATACTTAAAGTTGTGCTATGACTTGTTACCACAGCAATCCTATATTTCAAGCAAAATCTGTTATAAACTGTTGCAACTAACATAGCAACTTCTATTGGTCGCAATGCTCCGATTAAAAATTATACTATATTTTCTAGGGGATTTATGAAAAGAGTAATAAAATTTATACTGTTTTTTTAATTGAGTTAGGACCGAGAAAAAAACTCTACTGAAATCCTTTGTTTTAAATTTGTCGACGTTTCGCAAAATTTATCTACATCTTCAGGACACTACAAAGTTAAGAGAGAGAAAAATACAATCAAAAAAAAATAAATAAAAAAAAAACTTAAAAACACATCTCAGTGGAATTCCACACATATACAGGTTGGTAAAACTACCCTAATGGTAGCAATGAAAATAAAAAATATGCATATATTGTAAGTAACATATTTTTAAATCTGGACTTCTTTGTCATTTCCATGAATATACGGATGGTATAAAGGGGAGTGGAAAAAACATCCATATACAAAAATATCACAAAAAAATTCCAAAAGAAAAAATCAATGCAACAATGCAGATACACATACATTGACTGTGTTCAAAGAGTAACTACTTCTGGTTGATAAAATATTAATATGGTTTTTACATAGCGATAAAGAATAGTTAAAAAATATAAACATACTATTTGGATTTAAACCATTATTTTGAAGTTATATTATTTAATTTTTGAAAAAAAGATTAAAATATGTTGTACTCGGATTTTGTGTCAACATGTCTGTTCTTTTATTAACGCAATTTTTTTTTGTTTGTAATTATTTTTTTTATAATTTGATTGTAGTTTTAAAATAGAGGTGTATAACCTAATTGGCGTGTAACCCTAATTTGTGTTGTACTAATGCGGTAGGATTAGATTCCAAAATAAAGCCCTGACTTTCAGATTGTTAATAACATTAATTCTTGTTTAAGAGAATATTCGGAGGAATAATTAAGAAATCTTTCAGAGAACATTCTCTTAAACAAAACTTTCCAAACATTCTCTTGTTCCAATATAATAGAACCCTTAATATTCTATGAGAACCTTACTTTGTTATATTTAAAACAACGTTTACGTAAAAGATTGTATTTAATATAATTTATTTTAAAGATTTGTTGATTAACTAAAACCGGCGATATTATATTCGCAGCACTGTTTAGCTACTTCAAGGAGGTTATTAATGGGACAAGTTACATATGTAAATGTAAAAGCGGCTTTTAAATACGATTAATTACCGGTGTTACAACTTGGTGTTAAATCGATTAATACCAATCCGAAAATAAATCGAGCACTGTCTTTTAGTGTGTAAATTCTGGAATTCACTGGCAATTTCTGCAGTTTTTAATTTTACGTCAAATAAATAGAGTAGGTTATATTTATGTTTGTTAACTTTGTTTTACTATCTAGGATATCATGTTTTGATTGGTTATTTTAAAACTATGGATTACATTCTTCAGTACTATCCATTTCAAAAAGTCTAATAACTTGGATTTTGTCCCTCTCATTGAAAAAAATTCCACATTTGATAGTTTTTCAGTATTTACCTATCTGGGTTGCCGTAAGTTTTGGCAAAAGTTCAACTATAAAATTTCTACTTTTTTGCCTGTCTCTGCCTTGGTGAATTTCTAGAAAAGCCATTCCAGTAACCGTTCTAGAAAAATTTGCTGGCTATGTTTGCTGGCCTTGTTGTTTGCTGGCCTTGTAACATCTTTTACAGCACAGTACATATGTTGTGCACCTATGAATGGCATTGATGAGCTTTACTCGACCATTTCATCTGCTTTTCGTTTTCCTCGTGTCCCGGTATCCAGGCTAACGTAGCATTATTACGTCTTCCCCTAGGAAATGCAAGACCTTCTCAATGGTGGCGAAGTCAAGAAATCGGCTGTAGTGTCGTGGCTAGGGAATTGCACCAAGACGTATAACGATGCCGGATTGGACTACCGTCTCCATCATACCAGACTCCCTCTACTGTCTGTAGTCATGAGTCATGTATCACTGGGAGAGGGTGTAGCCTTAGCTTAATCGCCCGGACCAAGAGAAGACAACTTCACCGTTATTTCCATCTGAAAAATTGTAACATCATTGGATAAGCTTACAGGGAAAGAGATTCCATATTTCAACCCTAATTTTCCAGCTCCTGCATATTCTGAGACATCTGTGTTCCAGGATACCTCAGCTTTAATAGGCAGCTTTAATCATACCCCATTTATCCAGTTTTCCCTGTATGGTATAATTTTAAATTTGTTGTCAAAAACCTTGTGGCTGTTGCATCTATTGGTATTCTCAATACCTTGTCTGCTTTTAGTTCTTCATAAATGCTTTTGTCTATGTATTAACTTATACATGACAGATATAGCTGCGCCTTGTGTGAAAGTGTGTACTGGTAGTAGATTCAACAAGAATTCAATTGCATTAATGATTGAAGTCTGGTTGATGGATAAGTAGAAAAACTGTTGATATCTAAGCTGCCACTGATGAAAAAAATTGTGTATGCACACAGCTATTAAATTCAAGGATTTGAAAGATATATTTTTTTATGTATACTTTTTATAAACTTCAAACAAAAATAGAGTTAATATAAAACCGTATACTATTCAAGCTTCATAATTTTATAATGTCTTTTTTTTAATTTTTATTAAAAATGATAATCACTCGGACGGATAGCCTGGCAGCTGTGGCCATTAAATCAAAATACCACTACATCTATATCTCTGACTACTACTAACTACTACTAACCAACAACTTGTTTTATGTGGTCTGTTGTCTGTTTTTGTTTAAATGTTTTGTTCATTACTCATATTGTGGATTTATTTTTAAATTAACGTTAATCGTTAGGCAAACTCATAGAATATGTATTGCTTTTGCACAATAAAAATTGTCACTCTAAATTTTACATAATCAAATTGTTACTCTAAATCTTTTTTAGACAGATGTCACTTGTCTTGTCATTATTCAATGCATTATTCGAATTCTCAGAATGTTGTTAACAAAAATTTCATCTTAAAATAAAATTTTAATCAATCACAATTGTTTTTCTCCATCATTTACCGGATTAATAATATAGAAATTACGATTCATTTACAAACAATTCATTGTTTGTAATTTTTTCATAGTGATTTACAGTGATTTTATTAAATCACACCAATATTCTCGTTGATTATTGGTTTGAAATAAATATGAAACTGTCCGTGAACCGTGTCCAATGAAAATGCAAGTTACTAACTCTAAATTCTAATTTTGAACTAATAAATGAACTAGATGCTAGGTACTTTACCTAGATCGTTATTAAGAAGCTACAAACCTATCGATGAAAATATGCATGAAAATTTACTTCCTAGCACACAAGGTTTATACAATTTCAAGTATATTATAGTGATTTTCTTAGCCGCAGCACATATCGTTACCCAGTGTTTCCACAAGTTTATTTTTCATCGGGGTAGATTATCACGAGATAGAGGGGTTAAATTATTGTTTTACAAAGGGGTAAATCTACCCCGATTGAGATCCCGTCATTCAAGGCCGAGTGTCACGGCTTTGAATTTTTACTCCAAACGCGCGTAAGGAAGTTTCACTTCAAAAATAATGAAGGACTAATAGAATAGAAAACTAATAGAAGTTCGACATCAATACTATATAATAGATAATTTTTCTCCTGAACTAGTAAATTATCTTTGCTCTCTACATTCAAACTTCAAACATCAATCTCTAATTTGTTTATTATACGCTCGCTTAAAGTCCTCAAGTTGAAATCCGTCATCTTGACCACTAGTTAACACGAACAAGAAAAAGTGTTTAGTTGAACAAGGCAAGGTAAAGGGGCGCCGCCGGCAGCAGCGGCAGCCACGGCGCTGGATAACAAGCGAACGACACTCGGTAAGCAGCCGGTGGGGCTCTCTCCTCGAACCGCTCATAAGTCACACCGGCAGGAGCCCTGCATGTCCAACAGGATATTAATATGTGCCTAATGTGCCGCTCACATCGTACCAGCCAAAGGATCCGCTCGCCGTATTTGCGCATTCTTTATGCGCCTTTCGAGAAACGTAAATTACACGGGAGTCCTGCTAGTTCGAGGGACTTTCTACCGAAAACGAGCGTTACTGAGATATTTTATTTCTGGTGTAGTAATATTATCCGATTCGTGGACCGAAAAATAAATAGTCCGAACACCCAGCATCCTTCAGGCAAAAATCTACGCTATCGAAAGATGCGTATAACTTATCTTAGTTTGGAACTATCGGAAACAAGAAATTGCTATCTTATCCGATAGTCAAGCAGCCTTAAGAGCAATCAACTCAGTAAAATTCAACTAGAAGTAGGTCAAAGAATGCCTAGAGAGGCTGCACAAATTAGGCAAAGAAAATAATATCCTTCTACCCTGGATGCCAGCCCTTAACTAACTGGATGGATGAATTTATTTTCACATATGTATGTTCTGTACCAGACATCAAGCATAGAATCTGTATATCAAAGAATGACTAAGCTCACAAGGATTTGGGAAGATCGATAGTGACAAATAAAACTAAGCAAAGGCATGTCAGATCTGATATTCTCAAATTTCTTTACAGAGCGGAGATCTCGACTCTGCGTGCTTTGGAACGAAATAAGATAGATGCCTTGAAAACATGGTGGGAATACTACTGAAGTTCGGTTTTCTACAATTTCTTCCTAAATTGTGTCGAAACTATATTTGAGTATATTGTACCTCTTGACAAAAATAATCTTGAAAAGCTAATTATCTCCAGGAACGTAGCAAGAGGTTAAAGGGAATTCTTCTACAACTACAAGGAACTAGCTATAAATTGCGCGGCATAAAAAATATAGTTGGACGTGCTGGAAGAGATCAGTATCGTCAGCAATAATGGGAAGAACGATTGGAGAGAATATTCTTTGAAGTTTTATAACATGCTAGATCTAGTATGCTTTATGACAGTAATACTTTTATGTATATTTGTAGATGTTTAATTGTAAAGTAATTGTAAGAATCCTCTCTGAACCTGTTTCAGCCGTTGTTTTATCGACAGAGTGAGATTTATTTGTATTCGATGGGTATTATACAAAAAACTTAATGAAAACATTTTAGTATTGAATTTATATTTTTATTATTAATTGTATTTAATTGTTTTTTATACTGTAGAATATTTCCTAATTTCCGTATTTTCCTAGAAGAATCCTGAGTATATCTTGGACGGACAAGGTCAGAAACATCGATGTCCTGGGACAAATGAAAGCAATGCCGGAGCTCGTCAACATCGTCAAATGCCTTCTTCTTAAGGTGCCGTGCAGATTCCTGCGTAGGCGTTCATCTTTTTCTTCCTCATCAGATGGTTCTGTTAACTGCCGCGACTTGGAGTGCTTGGAAGTCCTGTATGCCTGTCCAATGACCAATATTTCTCAGCCAGGATAGCTTCCTTCGTCCTATCCCCCTTTTGCCCCCCTCTATTTTACCCTGGAGAATCAGACGCTGAAAGTGATAGCGTTCTCCACGTAGGTATGTGTCCCAAATAGGCTATTTTCCTCTTCTTGATGATTTCGAAGAGTTCACGTTGTTCCAGACCAGCTCTTCTGAGAATGTCTTCATTCCTAACACGGTCGACCCAGGGCACTCTTAGCATTCGTCGTAGGGTCCACATTTCGAAGGCTTCAATTCGGTTTATTGTTGCTACCTTCATTGTCCATGGCATCAAATGCCTTAAGCTGCAGTATCTAGGAACTGCTCCAGTGCAACTTCCAAGGCAAGATCCAGGGAAAATCACGTCCAAGATGTATAGGAGAACTTTGAACTCTGTCTCACGAACCTCAGATCTCAGATCCTGGTTCGCAAAGACGTCCACTCAGCTTTTCCGGATTGCTACCAACAAAATCATCATAGTGAAAATAATCGCCAACGTTCGTAGCAGACAGGTACTCTAAGAAGAAGACTTTCCTAATTTAAACATATCTTCCAAAATTATTCATACCCTCGTTCATTTTCCAGAGAATCCCCCGGTCGTGTTCTTTATTTTCCCTTCGCCAAACGTAAATTACAGAAGTTAACAGATATTTATTGCCCTCGCGGCGATACAATGCTGAATAATTTATAAGGTGAGATCTGACAAACGCAAATTTTAAAAACCCGGAGAATGTTCCTATTTACCCACTGGACGTTTCCCGCTGAAACGGCTTTAATCATCTTCAAGACGTATGGGCCCCGATAGCCGCCCATCTTTTATTTAGCTCGTTTTATTTCGATTTTTTCCACGTTTGCCGGCCCGCGTTTCTTTAACAGCTGATACCGATACACTAAGTGCCCTTCAGTCTTGTAAGCTTTTATGCTCGGCTCTTGATATTGAAGAAATATTCAAAGGTCATTAAATCGGGTATTTTCCATATCTAACTATTAAAACAAAGGTCGTAATTTATATTATAGTTTTAGAGAACATTATTCTATTACTTTTAATGTGGCAGACAATGATACAGTATTAGAACTACAAGAATTTCGAACTTCCACTGTCTTATCAATCCTAAATGTCAATCCTAAAACTATTGAGCTTATATACTAGAGCCGAGCATTCACCCGTGAATTAGTTATCAGTGATACTTTTGACCGAAACGTTGTTGTGTACAATAAATAAAGACAATGGAAGTCCGAAATTTTTTTAGTTCTAATAATAATTTTGTTAATTCTATTAGATAAAGGTAACGATATTATTTGTTATTATTTTTTTTTTAGAATTTTATAATCTAGATACTTTCTTTCTCGATAGTTTGTTTTTTAGTTCATCTCAATAGCTTTATTTTTGTTGGAGATATTCATTTTTGAATAAGACACAATATTTTTTCGTCATTTTGACATTAAAATTATGCCTTTGCTTTTGGTTCTAATCAACTGACCTAGTAAGTTATGATCCTGATGCAGGCTTTCTTGACATAAAATTTGCTTTCTTTAATCTTCTTTTTACTGTCTGTTTACTTATATGTACGTTTCTTAGGTGCATAAATATGAAAAGCTGGCAAACACCCATAATTTACAATAAGTCGATCGTCTCGATTCAAAGTTCTCATACGAAGGTTCCTGGGCATATAGCATATGAATTTTTCTCAAGGAAGCGACTGCACTGTACTTGGTGCACACCTAAATCTGTTAGCGACAAAATTTTGATCTCGATCATCTTCAATTAAAGCACCTATAGCGGATACAACTTCTGGACTTAAAACTATATCTACTAGAGTAAGTATCCAACAGCCAACAGACGGTAATAATATTATTTTTCAATAACAGTGACATTACATAAATTATAAACACTGTTTCATAGGTATGCCAACTGGGATCCAAAGCAAAAGCATGGTTTTAATGTAAAAATTAAGAAAAAATGCTAGTGTCTTCTTCAAAAGCGAATATCTCCATCAAAAACAAAGTTATTGAGATGGACGGAAAAACTAACCATCGAGAAGAGGTGTGCCTAGATGACAAACTTATTTTTAATTGCCTTGCTTTGTTAACATAATCCACAGTGTGTTTCAAACTTTCACCAAAATATCAACATTTTGTTATCCCTCGTATAATTGACAGACGGGAACTTTCATTTCTAATTTAGAAAAAGAAACTAAAAAGTTTAAGGTGCCCGTTTTTCGTGCCAGTGAGTGTATATGAGTATTATTACTACTGTCTAATCTCCTACTTTTCCAGTATAATTATTATAGTCTGTTATGAAAAGTCTTCCCACTATAGATGCGATGCCAGCCCACAAAAAGATAGAAGGTAATGAAAAAACAAACGATCTAGCTAGAAAAGGAGCGAACAATCCAACTGGACCAAAACCATGGAAATCAACCTAAAACGGAACTCAAGAACCTGGATGGTACAAACTCCATCCGTAACCTGGAATGGAAATCCTCCAACAGTGCTTTAGAACTTTTTTTAGGTTTAACTTTTTAACATTTCTCAGGATTAGCAACCGAGAAAAATCCTTTTTTCTCGGTTGCAGAAGATTTTTTTTTGAAAAAAGATTTTCCATGATTTAAGTAAGAGCAATTAGATTACAATTAGATAGACAGTTAAATGAAGCTAAGAAACAACGGCGAATGCAGATTATGTGGGGAAAATGAGAAAACACCAGAACACCTTATCACTGAGTTGCCTAGACGAGAACCAATCGTCTCATAAGCTTTGGTACGACTGATATCGGAGATGGAGAAAATCTGTCCCTGTATAACTTTCTCAGATACTGTATTTTGCCCTCCCATACAATCTGCAATCAAAACTTCTTCCTGTCTAAAAGTGAATTTCCACCAAACGGATTCAATTGCAACTTTACAAATATTATGTTTTTAAAATATAAACCGAGATGTTTAAAGGGACCGGAAGAAGAAAAAGATATTTATTGAGTTAGCATGGAGTACTTATGGAAGAAACTCAGTCATATTCAAATCTAGAATGCCACTTTATCTAAAGAAGAAAACATTCGACCAATATGTACCACCAGTCATGACCTATGCATCCGAAACCTGGACACTTAAAACGGGCATTAAAAGGAAACTGCAGGTCGCACAACGTTCAATGGAACGAAATATGCCAGACGACAAAAGATCCAGGTAATAGATGTCATCAACAGAATCAAGTCCCTCAAGAGGCAATTGACAGGACACCTGGCAAGATAGAAAACAAAAATTACAGCATGGTACCCAAGAGGAATTAAAATATTTAGAAAAAGCCCAACCCTGAGATGGGACCATGATATTAGGAAATTAGCAGGGAGAACTTGGTTTCGCATAGCCAATAATAAACAACAATGTGCTCAACTACAAAGAGAGATAAATAGGGGGTGAGGGAGGCTGCACCATATTTAGAAATGGTGGAATAAGCTGAAAATGATGGTGATAATGATGATGATGGTGATATTTATTGAAATACAAAGAGATAAAGTTAAAAAAATACTGCAAAACCGAACTGAAAAAAACCAAAGGCCAAAAACACCGACCTGTCAATACTATATACAAAAAGAGATTTCAGAACTTCAGCCGTCACAATAACATATTATGTACACAGGAAAAAATAATATTATCATCTTTTATGAGATGACATAACTACTATAGTATTTATTTTATAATATTTATAAATTCGATAAAATAAGTTTGAATATCTGATTTAAAATTGAAGTAGATATAAAAAATATGTTTTATAAACAATTTTAATTCGTAATTTTTATGTTATCAACGTATCGTCAGCAAATTTGAACAAACTGTAAATAGCTATGTTCAATATGATGGCGTATAATGCCATTGCTTAAGGTATAAAGCTGAGGTTTTATATCTTTTCGCCTTTCCCAAAAACTCCACAAGTTATCTCTCTATTACATCTCTTCAATATACTGTCCAAATGGTAAATTGACCAAATACATTACAGACATCCTTACAATAACCTATAATGTTGAAAATGGTTTTTATGTTTAGGGATTCTTTTTCATTTGGCAATTTTTATTAATAATTTTCAAATTATGTAATTGTGAGCTTTGACGCTGTTTCTCTATTTACAAACCTCAAAAACGACAAAAATATTTCACAATGTAATCCTCGACTTTGTACAGAACGACCAAAATATTTTACCGGTTAGGGATATCACCAATCACCACTCATCACAATTTTTTGGATAAGCAAAACGATGTTAAGTGACAAGAATCAAAAATAACACGCCAACAGCTAAAATTACATCATGTTCTTTATTATAATAACTAAAAATAATTTTTAAATACCAATTACTTCCCGGATTCAGGCAAAGTGTCTTTTAAAATTTAAAAATTTCTAAAATTATTTCACTAAAACTGCACTACTCGAAACTTACTTTTTGGACCTAAAAGTCCATTACGACTGTACTTTCGCGTCGCTCTCAGGGGTGGGGTCGGGTAAAGCGGGTGTGTGACCGAAGGAAATATTATATTATATTTCAGAAATCTGCCTAAGGTTTAGCCCGATCCTGTCGTGTTAAGACACAACCAAAATTCCAAACATACGTGCTTTGATTAAGGTTTGCAGAGCTTCAGCATTTGCTATAAAAGAGCGAGCAATTTGTTACAAAACCATATAAATTATATATCACTGTAATCACAAAACTTCAATCTAGTTCCGTATTGTAACGGAATTTTAAATTATGGCTTTATTTTCGATAAAATTTAGTCCAAACATAAGGAATATTTTGTTGATGTTTGGCCATCAAAATCTTAAAAACAAAGAAGTTGTTATCTTTAATTTTCTTCTTCATTTGTATAAAAATACCGAGCCAATTTTACATAAAACGTTAAATGCCGAACGCTTAGGGGAGAGCGGGTACAATTGTAACGCGGTACAAATGTAACAGGTACCATAACTTTTTTAAATTCAAATACATTATTATGGCACCTTGTCAGTTATTCAAGTTCAAGACTCAGTACAATCTGACGACAGCTGAGACTTTTGCAATGGTGCAGTGACATAACAATAGAGCTATATCTATTTATCGACACAAAAGCAAAACTTAAGCCATTTTATCAGTTCTTAAATAACTATCATATCTGATAGTTTACAGTCAATGTAGGTATATACTTTTGTAGCCTATGCATGTATATTTAACATGATATGTTCAGTTTAAGGTAAATTTTGCTCTAGTTTTTTAATTTCAATAAAAGTGCAGGGTTGTCAGTTCGGTACAATTGTAACAATTGCAAAGGGTACTTTTGTAACATGTTACAATGATACCTACCCATTGTTTCGTTAGATGTACTCATTTTTTTTAATTAACATGCCTAAGTAAAAATAATTAATAGTGATAAGGGACTACAAAACAACTTATAAAAAGAGCTGCGGGTTTGGTTGTGAACGAAAATCTTGGATTTCGACAAGTTGCTAGAAGTTTGGACCTCTGTCATGTAACACTTTTCCGTTATTTAAAAAAAATACAAGCTGGTGAAACTCCTAAAGTGGTTACAATCCACATACTCGAATTTTATCCCCTGAACAAGAAAAAGCATTTTTGGAAAAAAAGGAAATTCGCAAGTTGATATTTTTTTTAAAGTTTTTAATTATCTTGTTTTTAATATTGTATTTTTTTATAGGCGCATTAGTTTTTTTAGAACTCTGTTTGGAAAAATCTACGATTGTGACTAGGTTAGAATTATTCTTAGAAAAAATTCTATAGAATAGGTATAACTTTTGAAGATTGTTGTCTGAACCAGTTTTTTCACATATTGTAAATAAAAGTTGGCATTCATTTTCTAGCAATTATTATTGTTTGAATGCATCCAAATCATATCTTAACGTTTGTCAGATTCTAGGAGCTAAAATTTTATTTGCTTCAGATGAAAAATCAATATACTAAACACGTTACATTTGTCCCTCCTCTATGTTACAACTGTACCACCGCGGGGTACAATTGTAACACATGTCATCACACCACTGTTGCCTTTTTTAAGACTACATAGGTGAATATACCTTCGATTTCTTATGTGCATTTTGATGATAAATGTCTAGGCTATCTAAAGATAATAAGTACACTTCGCGAAATTTCTCATTCTATTTTTGAAAAATAAATTTCTAAAAACTGTTACAACTGTACCCGCTCTCCCCTACTTTACTACTTTTTGGGACTGGTGAAATGGACTCTTAACATAATCTGGCTCTATGGTGCAGATATTTTTTCTATGTGTACTTATCCGTCGGCACCGATTTCCGAAACCTGCCCAAAAAAAAAGACACACACTTCGATCTCGGCCCAACTTTTCCGCCCGAAACCGAATTTTAAGCAGTGAATATCCCTGAGCCGTTTCTTCGACTGCTGACTTGGCCGTTCGTTGTTGTCGCCGTTCCGCAATTTGACAACATGATTGCGAGCCGACGCGAGCCGTAAAAATCCCTCTCGCGTCGGAATTTCACACTATTCTCGAGAAAAGTGCGCTCGAAAAAAGAGCCGCTCGAGCTCGCCGGAATGTTTATCTATACGATGAAACGCGCTAGTTGCTTAATTCGGCATCGAAGAGGATTTATAAAGACCAGCAGGAACTCCGTAAAAACATATTTTAAATTTTAAAAACCCAAAACTGTTTAAGCTACAAGATATGAAGTACCGACATACCAAAAAAAGTTTCATAATTATGTAGTGAGTAATTTCGTAGGACCAGCAACGACCTCTCAATAAGTAAACATGGGCTCGTGCGAACCCCCAAATTCAAGGTCTTTTGTTGAAAAGGAATTTAATTTTCATTCTGTCATAATACATACACGAACTTTTTGTTGAGAATAGTTAAGGCTTAAATCTATCTATTACCCACCTATTACTTTCTAAGCAAAACTATCATTGCTATTTGCTGAGTATACGTAAGGTACCTACCCAACTAGCATTTATAGTGGCAGATACGTAACTGCTACTATCAAAGCCACTACAAAGTGGGCGGTGACCATCGGCGGCTACGTCGTATATTCGTAGCTGCTAAGTAACTGCGACCAAAATGGGGAAAGATTTTGAGTAGCCGGGTAGTGTCTTGGGTAGTTTTTGCCACTAAAAGAGTTACTATGATGTGTTACTATAAAGTAGCCTACTGGTGAATGCGACTTATACGTTACGAAGCTGCCTAGTCGCGGGTTCGTGGCAGCCAAGTGTTAGCCACCGACATGTGGAACTTTCGTTAAACTGTTGAAATTTATTCGCAGCGACCTCTTCATGCAATTTTACATTTCATAAAAATAATGTCATGATGGAAAATAATTATGGAAGCCATTATTATTTTTTCGTTATTTGTTATTTACCGTGCAATTTTAACGCCTTTTTTAGGTAAATTCCAGAACGCAATCGACTTCACTGAATAAAATAGTGGGTTTATATAACAAAATTTTCGAGCGCCTCTCAAAATATTTCAAATTATTATATTATTTGCAATAGAAACTCATGTTTGTAATTAAAAAATAATAATAATTTGCTTGAAACCGGGGTCAAACTTTAAAATATTAATCCACAGTCAGAAATAACAAAATAACTAAGGAAAAAAGCTTTAATCTAGATATATTTAGCTTAAAAACGCATAATGTTTGAGCCATTCGGTTGTTCGTCTAAAAATTCATGAAAAAAATATGGCCGTTTAATCCGAAAAATACTTTATAGTTCCATATGCTTCCACAAAGTACCGGGAACAATAACATATTAGGCCAACCCTACCCGTTTGGACCTTTAAAATCTTCGGATTGATAAAGTGACAATTGTAGCTATCCAAAGGCGACTTTATAGAAACAATAACTTTTTTGGAACTACATGGTCAAAGATTCTTTGGAACCATAAAGTGACTTTTCCAAGAAAGTTCCCTGCGCCACCAAATTGCCGCTTAATTGGAGCGTCGCTACACCGATCGCGGTGATGGCGACTATACATTCCATTGGTGCCACTCTAACGTTCCGCCTTGTCCTTTGAAGTTATTTTTTACTTATTGTGCATTTTCTATTATTAGTGTTTCTATATTATTCAGAGCTACATGAGGTATAGAGTATTTGAACGCCCACTCTTTTAGCTCTTGTTTTATATTGTAGGTTCTCAAATTAGTTGTCCTCCGAGATTCAGTTTCAGATGAACTAACAGTACACTCTTCTACAGAAACAGCTTCAAAAATGTCTCAGTCACTACCTGATTTATGATGTTCATCAGTAGGATTATAGAAAGATGTATTTTTTGTTTCTGATGTTGATGCATCGGCTCACAGTGATTCCTTTTGTTTAATTCTTCGGTTGAAAGTACTAGAATATCTAAATTTCTTTTTATTCACCTTTGGAATTTTACAAAATTTTAATATAGCTTAAAAGCAAGTAAAAGAAAACAATAAAACAGAGCAGCACACGATGCAATCTGAGGCAATTACATTTATTAGGATATATTAAGTTATGGTCACTATAAAGTAGCCGTTTTTGACCCCCGTGACTTTTTAGTGGCAATGGAGGAGCGACGGTTACTTTATAGTGACCTAGGAAGGTAGCAGTAACCATTTTGCTACTTTCAATACTACTATAAATTAGAAGTAACTAGGTGTCGTAGCCGCGACTACCCCGTAACTTAAATTGTTACTATAAAGTAACAAAAACTTAATGGAGGCATTATGGTAGCACTTGTTGGTAACCCCTACTTTGAAAAGTTACTACAAAGTTTTTGGTCTTTTATGGTGTCATATTCGAAGATTCGGGTAGTTCCAGCCACTTCTTTAAATTACATCTTTGCGACTTGCAATCGGGGTGTTTATTTTCCACTTTTATGGTAGGTAGGGACTAACCGGTTACTCTCGAAATATACTTCAAAGTGACTATTCCTTATAGAGTAACATTTTAAGTGGCGGAGTGGGCCTAGGAACTATACTTTAGGGGCAGTGACATTTTAAAAAGGACTGGGAACTATATTTGCTAGTTGGGTAGTGATGTGCAAATGCAAGACCATGACAAATGCAAGACCAATACCGGATAAATCTAAATTTTGCGCGAAAGTACAACGTTAACATCTCTTCAAAAAGGTGTAATACAACTTCCATATAAAATCATTTGAGGAGGTAATAAGTGACCTTTTTAAAATTTACATGGGATTTCCTATGTCCCGTGTTTCGATGCACCACAAGGTATGAGTATCGGTACGATGGAAAACAAAAACCGCTTTATTATGTGGTTTATATGGACACATAATCTTAATACTTCTAACAAACTGAAACTGAAATTAATAGCAGCGTTACCCGCCCGCCTTTACCCACCCTTCCCCTCCCCCAAGACATTAATTACATCTGACATATATTAAAATTCCTGCCCGTCCCAGGTTTAATCATGGCCAAGTGGTCACCCTAACTAATAAATGTTCAAACAGTTTAATATGCTGCCTACGACCGATCCGGTCGCACTAAGGCTGTGCTGCTGCTACAGGGTTGATCGTAGGGGTGGCGAGGGTCTTTGTGCCCGCCACGACCGGGATGACTTTTAATATCACCGCCGCGTAGGGGATGCCTTTCACCTTTATTGTCCCTTTTGATGGTTCTCCTCAGTCGATTGAGTGTTTTTCGACTGTAAAATTGGGAGATATCAAAGAAGGATGCTAAGGGTGCTCCGTGATTATTTTATTATTTTTGTGGTGTCAATTTTTTTATGACTTTTCATATTGGTTATATTTAAGATAATTTTATTAATTTAGGATATATTTTAGATACAGGGTCCGGCAATAGTGCATTGGGCATCTGTAGCTCCTAGAAGTCTCAAAAGTGAGTCACCCCCTATAACTTTTTTATTTTCTCATATAAAAAAACGAGATTAGGTATGTTAGTATATGACATAAATTAGGATTAATTGACGTATTCAATTCTTTTCGGCCACTTCCTGCTTCACCGGAAATGACAACAACTTTTGATTTTTAAATGACACCCTTGGTATTTTTTTACATTATTTGATAGAAAATGACACTCTGAATAGAATGACCCATTATATGTACAAAAAAAAACTTTTTGAAATAGTTTAATAGGTTTTGTCGTTTGGTAGATTACAATTTAAACATCTTAACGCCACCAAATTGTCAAGATTTAGCTTTTATATTCGATATTCAACATTTTTCTGTTTCTTAGTAAATTTTTAATTAAAATTTGAATGTTCTTAATATAAACATAATTTATATTTAAAAAAATATCAATAAGAATATTATAATAGTATTTATTATTATTTATCAACATTTTTTGTTGAAATTTTATTGTTCCTTTAAATATATTTTCAACTCTGTTTCAACTATTTTCAACGTTTTCATTACTACCATTTCTTTTTCAAATAATCAGTATCATTTGAATCACAGTTCATTATTTAACACTTCCAGCCTATAAGACTCGTATGTTTTATTTTACTGCACTTTGGTTTACTAATTCAATTAAGTAAATAATACACAATTAGTTTTGAAGTGTAATCAAGTAATTTTTTGTATTTTAACAGCATATAATGCTTAGTTGTAGTTAAACTATGGTACCGAATGGGAGAGAGAGACCAATAATATTATCTTAAGGGACACTCATCCTCAGTCATCCTGTCCCAATATTTCCCTTCCGCCAGCCCTGATGATTAAAAAAAAAATATTTATAGGTATCTGACATTTGTTTACTTTCTTTATAAATAAAGTACATATTAATTTTTGAGAACTTTATCTGCCATTGTTTAATAAGTTACATTTGGTTTATATTCGACATTCAACATTTTTCTCCGTTTGTTAGTATATCACGTCATGATGACATTTAATTAAACATTATTAATATAAACATAATTTATATTTTAATAAAATCAAGAAGAAATAAAACAAACTTTGCATAAGATAACGAACTGAAAATAATCTTTAGAATGTTATAGTACAGTAAATGTGTTTTAAAAACATGTGCCATCTCTCGTGGGGCGATTCGTAAAAATAAGATTTATTTTTCATATTAACATAGATCCCATTTTTGCTTTATTTCCTAGCTACAGGGAGTTAAAAGTCTTCATCTTTTCTCGACTTTCTCGACTTATTATAATTTTTCCCAAATGCTTGTAGCGATTCAAATGAAATTTCGAGGATAAAATTTACTACATGTGCAACATATTTTAATGATAAAAAAGTGTGTACATATTCACCATCAGGGACGTACATATGGGTTATCGGTGGAATATTTTTCTAGAAAATATGTGCGCCACTGACTTTTTTGTTTTGTTGACAAAATTATGTAGACCGTTAAACGCTGATTAAAAGTTGTCTCTTGATATTTTCTCGATTTCGGTCTCCTTGATGAGTTAAACGCAATTTAATTAATTTGCTTTAATCCAATTCTAATAGCCCTTTAAAAAAATAATGTCATTAACTTGTCAAAATATTAAATAAGTACTCATTGATTTCTGCATATAGTTTTAAGGTTACAGGATGTCAAAAACTTTTAAAAAATAGACCTTTTGAAATTATATTAAATAGCATTATTTACATTACAATACAAATTTTGGGAAATTCGCTGGAGATAGAACTGTACATCAGTATTATATTTTTTTAATATTTAATAATAACGCACAGGTTTTTTTTAGAAAAAATATTCCAGTTTTAACTTATATGCATACCGCTGGAGAATTTGTAGAACTTTTTTGAACATTAAAATATGTAGCATTTATAGAAACTTTTACTCTCTAAATTTCATTCGATTCGCTAAAAGCACTTGGAAGAAAAAAAATTGGCGCCGGGAGGCACGTATAGCCGCCCATACTAAAATATGTTAATATCTCGAAAACTGCGACTTTGACTGATTTTGATGTTATTACAAATTTTGTTGCAAATATTATTCCTAATCTTAACTTGAAAACTGCGTTTCGCTAGCTACTGTAATTTTGGAGTTACGATTTTTTTAAATTTTTAACCCCCTCCCATACCCCCTTACCAACCCCCCAACCCCACCAAAAACTAATGACCAGATTCTCGGGTGCCACAGTATTTTTGTGCCAAATTTGGTTAAAATTGGTTCAGCGGTTTTTGAGTTATCGTGTTACAGACGGCAGACAGACAGACAGACAGACAGACACCATGAAAATATTTTGTATTTAGGCCATTTATGACCCAAATAACTCATTTTGAGTGAAATTAAAAAAAACTTTTTTTTTGCCGATCCTAATAGCCTACCATACCTATTGGTACACCTATTGGTTTACACCTACATTGTCAAACACCTCTATTGACGTATTTTGCTACTAACATTCTTTTTTATTTTTTTTAAACAAACCTCTCACGTAATATTTCCCTTTGTTCTTCAAAAAATACACCTCTTCAATAGTGGATATAAACCGCCCTTTCATCCTAATAACACTTGTTTTATCGGTGAAATGATGCGTAGAATTCGATTAGGAGACGAAGCGTGACCTAAGAACTTTCGGATCGGGGGAGGAACTAATAACAAACATCTATTTGTCAAATATATTAGCGACCGGGTGATGGCACTGTCAAGGGCTTCTGTATTATCTGGTGCTACACCCTAATCTGATATAAATTGCAATGATAACCCTCCAGGCGATGGGATGCTGCCTGTGGACCGAATAGTCCATCTGCACCAATATCCGTTTTTTTATTAATTAAAAATTTATTGTTATATTAAGGTAATATTTTTTATGGTAGCTAACATATTTAAATAGTAATAATTAAGTAGTGATCAATCTGGTATAATAGAATCGCGTGGATCTTTTTAATTTTTAATTACATAGGCAAGTGCGATAAATCTTAAATTAATTACCTACCCATATTAAATATAACAGTTTTTCTTGAATTATATAGAATTACTTTTTGTATTGTTTTCAGCTTTTTTCTTGTAACGAAATGCTCTTTACAGAGCGTAGTTGACCTCTCGTATACACTTGTGACATCGGCGTTTGACAAGTACAAACAGGGGAACTACGTTTTATCGCTTTAACTACATTTTTTCTTCGTTTGTTGGTATAACAGGTATAACAATAATCTTAACGTTTAATTAAGATTTTAACGTTATTATTATAAACATAATTTATGTTTAAATAAAAATTTAATAATAAATAAAACGAACTTTACATAAAACAGCAAACTGAAAAATCTTTAGAATTCTATAGTATAGCAATATGTCATAATCATCATTCTCAGCTTATTCAACCATTTCTAATTATGCTGTAGCCCAAGAACCGTAAACTATGAGGATTGCTCATCCTCATAAGACGTATGTACGTTCGTGTCTTCCCGCGCTTCAGCTGACAGTAGTGACGTCATTGTAGTCCTTGTCAAAGCCTTCGTGGCCTTGTCATGTTAGTGTGTATTATTAGTTGCCTATGGTAAACTTATAAAAATATCAGCTGAGAAATTTTGAGTTAATTATTTTGTCAATTTTAAATGTGAAAAAGGTGTCTTTAAAGTTTTTAGAGCTATAGAGTGTATAAAGACGTTCATTTTGTGTTGTGGATTGTGACAAAGTGCATACTAAGTGCCCACGATTTTTTTTATTAATTATTTTAAAGCAAAATATGGCAAAATATTGCAAAAGGTGATGCTGGGAACTGCTGTTCTTAAAAATGCATTATCCGAGTATTTAATACGATTTATATAGTTAATTTTCTATACTGCATACATATAAGGTGTTTAAATAAATAAACTAAATAATGAACGTTTTGCATTCGGCAACCAATATTGCACCTGTGTGTATTTTTGGTTGCTGGAAAAGGACTAATAACATGACATAACAATGACAAGGACTACAATGACGTCACAAAGCGAGTAGTTTTCGCATGCACCTGGCGGACACTTTTGGCTGAATGAGCAGTCCTATTAGGTTAACTGTTCTTGGGTGTAGCCTCTCTCACATATTTAGATACTCTCTTTATAGTTGGGCCCATTGTTGGCTACGCGGGCCCAAGTTATCCCTGCTAATTTTTTCTCTTAATTCCTCGTGGGTACCATGCTGTAATTTTTGTGGTTCATCTGTTGTAGAATGTTTTCTTCTTTAGATAAAGTGGCATTTTAAATTTGAATATGATTGAGTTTCTTCCATAAGTGCTCCATGCTAACTTAATTCTTCGGTTGATTTCTGGTAGTAGAGATTCCGGGCTGTGTGTTAGTTGTCCCAAATATATATATATTCTTCTACTATTTCCGTTTTTGTGTTATTTATTAGAATGTCTCTTCTGTCCGCTATATAGTTCGTTGTACATTACTTTAGTTTTCGCTAGATTCATTTTGAGACCTAGTTTATTGCTGGCTGTTTTTACTTCGTTAATTTGTGTTTGTAGTTCTTCAGGAAGATTGGCAATTAGGACTATGTCATCGGCAAATCTTAGATGGTTATGAGATTCTCCATCTATTTTTAATCGTTTGTTGGTCCAGTCTAGTAGACCGAAGACTTCTTCTAGAGTTGCTGAACAGATTTGGGGATATCGCTTCTTCCTGTCGTACTCCTTTGCCAGTTGGGAACTCTGGAGTTGTTTTATATATCATTACATCAATATAAGTTCATTTATTTATTAAATTTAAGATTAGTTTGGCATCATATATATAGGATTTGATACCAATAAATAGCCAGAGGTGAGTAAAATAGTTTTTGAAATAAAATAAAATTACAAAATAGATAATAGAAAAATTATTTAAAATACAAAATAAAAAATACTTATTGTAAATGTAGCGATTTATACAAAATAAAAATGTTTTCATTCTTTTTAATGACATATTGGTACCTACACATTAATGACATTAAGTATACCGGGCGTTTCTCAAAAGTAGCTCACTCCTATAACTTTTAATTTTTTTCTGAGTAAAAAAAATAGAATCCGAGCAACACCATTTGGGAGGTTGTACAAGGAAATATACTCAATGTGGTTTACCGTTGCCTTTCTTTGAGAGGCGGCTTGCAAGAAGGGACACTTGCAGTACAGACTTGTAGAGTAGGACTCTACAGGGACATAAATACTATTATTAATTAAATAGAGGGACCATCAAAATTAGAACACAAGGCTATGAAAATGGATCTAATTAAGTTACAGATAATACTTCTTCTTCATCTTCTTCGTACGTTAAGACTAGTTCCTGTGTTTTTATTCAAGGGTTTCCTAAGAACCGTTGAGATGATGGTGTGTTTGGTCCTTTCTCTTTAGCAATTTTCGCTAACCGGTCATGTGTCATTCTGTCCACCATGGTCTCTCCACTCATCTCTCCTGTTTCTCCATCTTATTACGTCCTGAATTTCACATACTTCTCTTATTTGTTCACTTCCCTTTTGATCGTATGAGGTAGGTATATCCTGCAACTGGTCTAAATAATCGTATTTTTGTTGTTCTTAGAAGCCGGTTTTGATATTGTGTACTTTCTAATCGGTTTTACGCAAGTCTTTAAATTCTTACTTTGCTTCTGACGCTCATACATTTATTTCTCCAAATTAAATCAGATAACTATCCTGATATTAATGATCGCTTTGTTGTTTATACTTTTAGTTACTCCTAGAAATTCCTAATTCTCTAAGTTTTCTATAAGTTTGGAAATAGAAGAAAGCTGAAATAAAGTTAGATATAAAAGTTAAATTTTTTCTTTCAGATACGTGACAATTATTATATTTAATTTTTATTACTGTTGCCTTTATTTCTTCTAAAAGTAAAGAGATTATTGGTGCAAGACATCTTTTTCCAACCGATCCCATATTCAAACCATATTGAGCTTCAATGGTCGTGTGATATTCAGGATCTTTTATTGAAATAAACCCTCGTCATTTATTGATGTAAGATAATAAGCGGGACGATTGCGAATTTAATAACGTATTATTTGACAGGAGAACCAGAAATGATAAAATGTTTTAATAAGTGAGTTATTGAGGGCCGTTTGAAAATTCATTGTGAAAAAAAAGAACGAATCCTTACTTTGAAAAAAATGTCTTACAAAATTTGTATTAGTTTTTTATAATTTATTTTTTTATCATATTTCAAAAATTACTTACATTTACCTATCTAAATTTTGAGCTATAGGTACGTAGAATTCCAAGAACTGTTGCATAGTATTATACCCTTTATACTGTATGATATGATCGAAAAAAAGACGAGGTCGAAGACGGAAGACGGCTGGGGAATGACAATCGATGATAATTTTGGCGAGGTCAATATCTAGAGACGTGTATAGTAAAAATTGATATAAAACCAATCAAATGATTCAACACTTCAAAAATTAACACTAAATTATAGAAAGACTTAAAAAAAAGAACGTTACTATTATGTCTATTAGAATTATTTTTAATGTTACACACATTTAGTACATAATTTAAGACATAATTTAGCTTGCAACATCGGCGTGACCAGGCTTTTTAATAAGGGGGGGCCTAAGTGAAAGATTACGAAGCGGAGAAAAAAATAGCGCTGCAGGCGAAAAATTTTTTTATATGACGTGCGCAGAGTAACATTTTCCGCACGCAGAAAATTGATTTTTCCGGTTTTCCAACGGTTTTTTTTGTAGGTTTTCGTTTGAGGTCTTTTTTCATCTATTATTTAGTCTCATTAGGGGGGCCATGGTCCCCCCGGCCCACCCCCTTGGGCACGCCTATGGCTTGCAATACATATTTTGGCTTGAATTTTTATTATTTTAGTTTAGCTTATATTACACTAATGATGGTAGATCAGCAACTAATTGCCATGTGAAGCTATGTTACAAATAAATAGACTTCTCGTAAAAGTAAAAAATGAAAATCTACGACACAATAATTTAGATATGTCATAGTAGGTATTTTCATTTTTCATAGCTGAAATTATAATATATAAAAGAAATATTTTCGTGTTTGTAGAGATTACCTACGTTCATACTGTATATGAATTTTTTAAATTTTAAGTAGAAGTATAAGAAAAAATTATGTTTACATTTTAATATTAGGTAAATGCTTATTGATTCAAAAATTAATATTTCTCTACTGGAATTATTTATTTAAGCCAAATATACAAGTGCATATCTTTAATTTATTAATATTTTATGTTTAACAACTTTTTACTAAATAATGTCTGTACCTTTGTGGCGGAATTATTTCTTCAAAAAGTCCAAAATAAAATACCCAAAAGACTTTTTTGAATATATTTTTTACTATTTACTATAGTTATTCCAATTAAGTTAGTTAGTGCCCTTGTAGTTTGTAATGCCTAGTAGCCATAGCCTAGTTTGTAGTGCCTAGTTGTCATGTAAAATACATAGGTTCTCAAATATGAATTTTTTCGAGCATATAGCACAGAATTTATAGCTACACATTGCGTATGTTCTATGATTAGAGTCTTTGTTTGCCTCTCTAAGAGATTGCAAAGAATCCCAGCGCATCCACCATTTATGAGATAAAGAAAATATTTGATATCTGTCTATAGGCAACTAAAATAACACTTAATTTAGAGCTGGCGGGAGACGAAATAGTTTAATTTTTTCTGGTACTGTTTCTGTATAATCTCATTTTAGTTATAACTACATAGATATTTTTATACATAGACCTAGATAGAGATAACTTTTGAAATATAGTTTAGTTGATAACATTTAGTATGAGAATAAAACAATTATAAGTATCTTACGTTTTCAATGTTTATGAAATCTGCAGTTATACGTGAACTTTTTAAAATTACATATAAACAATTTGGAAAAAACGGCGTCAGGGCTGGAGTGGAAATAAAGATCGCTAACATTTTATATTATGTAAAATTAAGGTAAAATTATATGAAAAATATCATTGATTCATGTGCCACTTTCAAGCTAACTTGACGCTGTTTATTTTCGAGCATACGGTAACATCTCATTTAACAAGACATACATATAGGTAACCAAATTGTGATAATGTAATGAGAAATAAAATGCGATAGTCTAATCATCAAAAAAATTATTATTTTTTTGTTTACAAGTTATTAGACAATATTAGATTTATATTATTTATTTTTTTATATAGATTTATATTTCGCCAAAAATCATGTTTTTGTAACTATGTATTAGGTTAATACCTAATGAGAAGATTTGTAAATTTTTAAAAATAGAATAATAATATAATAATAATTCTATTATTAAAAAAGTATCCATTATTACATATATTGAATTATTATTTGACATACAATATATTTTAATTTTTTTTATAATTACCTAGGTATCTTATAGGCTCAACTGTAATCTTATAAAGGCCAACCTGATATATTTTAAAATAGAATTATTCCTGATAAATATGCGGGACACACTTATTTAGCTTTACCTTACAGATTGCAAGAGAAAAATATATTTTTAGATTTGCGCAAACAAAAAAGGCAGCTGTCGTCAAAAAATGCTCTTTAGATATACTACTTTTCCATTTATTACACACATTTAGATACATTACACAGCTTTTGAATGAGCACTTTATTCGATAGAAAATTACACCCTGAATAGAATGGCATGTCATATGTCAAGTTTTGACATAGGTATTTGCTTAAAAACACAGCGTATTTTAAATTTCAATCTAGAGTGCCGTGGCTGTGCTCAAAACACTAATTTTTAATCAAGGAGTCTTGGAAAAATAAATTTGATCGTCTAATGTTTTTAGTGTCTTGTCCTGGCCGGTTAAAAGATGCCTAAATCTTATTTTTAATCATACCTCATTTTTTTAAATGCATATTTAGAAAAAATATTTTTTTAGGAATAATTTGGTACCACACTTGGTATTTCGTGTCAAATTGTCGTTATGAACCGCATATGTTACAATTTCAAATAAACCATATGCAAAAATGTAAAAAGTTGACATATGGTATGTCATTCTCTTGGAGTGTCATTTTCTATCGAATAAAAGTAAAAAAATACGGAGGGTGTCATTTAAAAATCAAAAGTTGTAGTCATTTCCGGTGAAACAGGAAGAGACCGAAAACCATTGATTACGTCAATCAATGCTAATTTATTTCATAAGAAATTAACATGTACCAAATCTCGTTTTTTTATCTGAAAAAATAAAAAAGTTATAGGGGATAAGCCACTTTTGAGACACACCCGGTATATCTGTGAAAGTCCAAATATTTTAAAATGTACCTAATTCGAATAAAGGAATAATAGGTGCCTATTTTAGCAAAAGGTAAGAGAAAAAATAAACAATTAACTAGGAATATTAAAACAATTACATATTGACCTAATAATACCTATTTAAATTAAATATTATTATTTTTCCGAATTAATACCATTATACTTTTGCAATTATCATTCCTTAAAATGTTCATTGCTTTATAAAGTAAGAAAAGCAATTTAAATTGGTACTCGCCTTGAACCGCTATATACAGTGCTACCTATTATTAATTGTCACGACAATGCCTCATTTGGGTATATTCAATCAAATCTAAGATTTTATTGTTCGCATAAAGTGAGAAAGGAACAATGATTAAATGCATCTAATCAACGTATCCTGTATGTAAATTATGGGCACAGTATCCCTACAATTTATTTATTTCGAAACATATCTACTGCCTCTTATTAACTTTTCTGGTCAAGATTTCTGTTTTGTTTGTTTAGTAACGTTAAATACACAATTATTTATTTATGAATACTATTATAATAATGACAGCTCTCCAAAGCTTAACGATTGGTTCTAGCACTAAATCAACATACCTCCGACCCGTTAAAGTTTGTTGAAGTGGTACCAATGAAATTTACGCTCCTAGCTCCTAGCATAATACCTCCTCAGAACATTACAGTTCCTTCTTTATATATTGGTACAGATTTAGCAGTCTGAAATATCGATATCGCTTGTCTTCCTGGAGCTCTGAGAACCCGAATTCGATGGTCATCTGATTTTAGGCCAATTCTGGTCTTATCCGAAAAAAGAATATTTTGCCTATTCTCACTTGTCCAGTTTTGATGGTGAAGGCGCCAATTTAGCCGGTCATTTAATTTTGTCGACATTTACTGTGGGATCCGTAACTTTCTCCTACTGCACAACCTTTCGAACACAAAACCTTTTTCTTATGGTTTCAACTGAAACGTTCTCCCCCGTAGCTGCCAGAAGTTATCTTTCTAGCTCTGAATGAGAAACATTAGGATTTCTTCTAGCAATTTGGCTTTCAAAGCGGTCTTGTTGTTCAGTTGTGGCTCTTTAATGACTTTGTGGCCTGTTCTTGAGAGTTCCTAGTTCCAAGTATATCAATATGTTTTCGATAGAACACCCTGGGTAACGCCTACTATCTCGGCTACCTTTTGGGGGTATTCCTTGTTCAATGAGAGCAATAATTCTTCTCTTCTGTACATCTGTTAATCCAACAAAAAAACTTTTTTTATTTTTTTGGCTCGAATGAGATGGTTTGTTGAGGGCTCAGCATCTCTCTCTCTTAGAAAAAAAAAAACGGCTAGGATAAATATTGGTTGAATCTGTGGTGTGCTATGGTTGTGAAGTATGGGCTCTAACAGCTAAAATGAAACGGTGCTCTCAGAAGGAGCGCTTAGAAGTTGGATCGGATTACTAACACAGAGATCAGACATCGAATGATTGCTCCAGAGACTATTATAGATAGAGTAGAGATCAGAGATCTGACGTGGTTTGACTAGCTATTAAGAATACCGGAAGATCGATGACTGAAACGTCTGTTTCAGTGGAGTCCTCCACAAAGAAGGAGACGAGGTAGACCAAGAAGGTCATGGAACAACACAATCTGACAAGCGATTGTATACAGAGAGTTAGAAGAACTGGCTGCACTGGCAATCACTATCTGATCAAATCCCGTATATACAGGGTGTCCTAATATTCCGTGGACATAGAACTACTACGTATTTTTGGAATCAAAATACATTGATTGGACTCAATTACCTCTATACAAAAGTGCTTCGTTTGTCCGCTAGATGGTATTAAACTTTAAAAAAATATACACATTTTTTCAAGTATTTTAAGAAGCGTTATTCCGATATGAATGAGATTTTGGGTGTCTATGTTTTGCTAAGTGCTTTAACATTTGACTTTCACAAAAATCAAGAAGAAGTACGGTAAGGGTGGAAACTACCCCTACCCCTACATAAATTTTATTATAAATATTTTCCAACTCAACCGACGGCCGATTTTTTTTCGTAAAATGGTCCCTCTATACAGGGTTGTTCACCACATACGACACGGAGTATTGTAGCTAACTGATTTGATTTTTGCAAATTGTAAGTTTTGTGTTCGTTGGAGTACTAGGTATTAGAGCTACAATTTAAAAATACTTTTACAAGATAGAGAGTGACCAAAATAAATGAAAAATATCAAAGTTGTATTTTTTTAAATGGATTTATTATATTATTACATTTTTAGTTTCTACTATTAAAATAAAGGTAAATTTGATTAAGGTCCACTGCATTTCGATTCCTGTTTCAAATTCACATTTATTTAAAATAATTTAACTAATACAATTAAGTATGTAATTAACTAGTATTTGAGCTGAAATAATGGTGGCATATTTTTTAATTAATGGTATACTATTTTAAAAGGCATCCATAAATATTTAAATAGTTTTCTTTTTGTATACAAATGGGCTAGTAATATTATAGTTTTTAGCACCAGTACATTTTGTACAGTTGTTGCTTTAAAAACAATCTAAAATGTCAATATTCCATGGGTATATTGATAAATGAGGTCTAAATTATAAGAAAATGCATTTTTTACGAAAACTTGAAGGGATAGGTAAAAAATGGTATAATACAATCTTTTACTTTTGCATCTGATTCTCCGAAAATATACAGGATGTTCCATTTCAATTAAACAAGTTATTGACTTTTAAAGCTAGAAATTATTTAAAATAAACTTTTGGATACTCTCTATGAGGTAGTATTACTTTTATTATTGCAACACAATAACTGATGAAAAAATAAACTTCAATAAATATTTAGTTTTAAAAACTATGATACCCTTGGAGGAACGAAACCTTAAAATGTTTAGTGCAATTTCACAAAATTGAAAATATTTCAAAAGCGGTAAGGTTTAATTGTGATAAACCTTAAACAAATTTACCTTTATTTTAATCGTAGAAACTAAATATGTAATAATATACAGAGTATTCCATTTAAAAAATACAACTTTGATATTTTTTATTTATTTGGGCCGATCTGTATCTTGTAAAAATATTTTTAAATTGTAGCTCTAATAGTTCTTCAACGAATCCAAAACTTATAATTTGTAAAAATCTAATCGTTTAGCTACAATACTCCGTGTCGTATGTGGTGAACAACCCTGTATAGTATATACTACATATTTTTTTAAGTTAGATGCCCTCTAACGGACCAACGAAGCACTTTTGTATAGAGGTAAATTGTGTCTAAATGAACTTATTTTGATTCCAAAAATACCGAGAAAAATACTTAGTAGTTCTGTGTCCACGGAATATTGGGGCACCCTGTATGAAAGAAAACTATTTAAGAAAACTGAAAGAAAACTATTTAAATCTTTATGGATATTCTTTAAAACAGTATACCATTAATTAAATACCTATACCACCATTATTTCCGCTCAAATATTAATTAATTACATAGACCCGCCACAAATGTATATAAGCATTATTTTTAATACACATGTTATAAAGACACTAACTTAATTTAGATGTAATTTAAGATATCTGTTTCAACCGTAACTCTATGCCTATTTAATTTATGTCCGTAGCTCCCCATAGTCGTAAATTAATTGAAACAATAAGCCTCGATTATATCGGCTTTCTACATAACGACAAAAAGAACGAACAATTAGACATGGAGCTAGCCGAGCGGCAACAATATTTTCCGCATTTCCTGTACCACGCCCTCAGCCCATATAGCTTCGAAGATGCGTCTCGACAGCTTCCCGCTAATTATTGCCCATTGTTCATCCCGATGTAGCATTGAACACACTCGGTTTATCGTGGACTCAGACGACTTGGCACTAAAATAATGCGCCCATAAATAATGCATGTACTTGACGTTCTCGGCTAACCCATTTATATTAAAGGTAAAATTGTGAAGATATACAGGGTATCTCTTAAATAAATGCAAGTATTTTAACTGGTAGTATAGTTCGACTCTAGAAACACGCCTATGAGGATGAGGTTTTTTGCGACAAAATTATGTTGAAAATATTCGGATTTCATTTCATTCATTTCATTTTAGAAGTGTGGTCTTGATTTTAATGTATAAGACAGAGAATAATATAAATGACCGGTTGACAGATAGAGAGACAAAATCAAAACCTGCATACAGTGTTTGTAGGAAAATTTGTATAGAAAAAAATAAACTATTTTAAAAACATGTATACTACTGAAATGAAGATAATATTATCTAAGCTAAATATAATCTATTACATCTGTAGTAAAATGAGCAACTAATTGATGCAAAATCCGGCAATACCGCATAGAAGAAATGTATCAACCCAACTTTTATCTCTTTTTAATACATTTGGTTTTCCATTAAGCTGCTTACATCACTGTCTTACACGTTAAAATCAAAGTGTTTCCTATTTGTGGCATACTGTTTCCATTTTGTGTCAAGAAACAGACACAATTATTAGAAACATTACCTAAAATGTGTCCAAAAATGCTACATGGGACTTGCACTTATTTCAGAGACACCCTGTATAATCGATTAAAGTCCTATACCCACGTTATGCATAATGTAAATCTTTGAATAAAAAGACTACCTAAGAAAGAAATAAGTTTGGATTGACACATTTGGATGTGGTTTAAATTGATTTTATGATATATGTGATTTAAATTGATTTTATGATATTTTCAATTATTTATTCTACAAATGGTTCTGTTTAGAAGTTGTAAATCTAGATGGATATTGTGTCAGAACTTGAATTAACAGTGACATTATTGTGAATTACAGAAAATGACTGAAAATTTAAAAAGACCAATTTAAAAAGACTGAAAAATGGTTAGTTGTGCAGCAAGCGGTTGATTTCGGTCAAGAGTAAAGATTTTTATTATTTTTTTCAAAATACGTTAAAAAGCTACTTGAAGAAGTTGTTTAGAATGAAAAATAGATGTCCGATTTATATTCATAGCAACCTACACTGTTTGCATGAGAGTGTCCATCATATTTATCAATATCATGTATTTCATTTACTCTACCGGGTGCGTCACAAAAGTGGCTCACACCTATAACTTTTTTATTTTTTCAGATAAAAAACTGAGATTTGGTATGTTAATATATGACATAAATTAGGATTGATTGACGTATTCAATTGTTTTCTGTCACTTCCTGTTTCGCTGGAAATGACTACAACTTTTGATTTTTAAATTAATTACCCTCGGCTTTTTGTTGATTTATTCGATAGAAAATGATACTTTGATTAGCATGACATATCATATGTCAACTTTGACATTTTCGCATATGGATTATTTCAAATTATAACATGCGGTTCATAACGATAATTTGACTCGAAATACCAAGTGTGTGGTATTAAATTATTCGTAAAAAAATGCTTTTTCCAAATATGCTAATGAGCCACCCTCGTTCCATTTGAAAAAATGAAATGTGATTAAAAATACGATTTGGGCATCTTTTAACCAGCCAGGACAAGACACGAATAACATTAGACGATGAAATCTATTTTTCCAAGGCTCCTTGATTAAAAATTAGCGTTTTTAACACAGCCATGGCACTCTAGATTGAAATTTAAAATTCAATTTTGTTTTAAACAAAAATGTCAAAAGTTGACATATGATATGTCATTCTATTCAGAATGTCATTTTCTATCGAATGAAATATAAAAATACCAGGGTGCTATTTAATAAACCAAAGTTGTAGTCATTTCCGGCGAAACAGGAAGTGACAGAAAACAAGTGAATATGTTAATCAAGTCTAATTTATGTCATATACTAACATACCAAATCTCGTTTTTTTATCTGAAAAAATAAAAAAGTTATAGGGGGTGAGCCACTTTTGAGACGCATCCGGTGTATTGGAACAGACAATGCAGAAAAACAATTAAAAAGCGATAAGTCATGATTTTTTGGTTTGTTAACTATAACTTTTTTGTTTGTTATCTAAAAATTTTATTTTTTAACTAAAATAAAAAATAGTTTTTCTAATATAAATAAAAAAAACTGTTTCTCTAATCTGTAGCTCCTAGAATAAAAAACTTAGAAATTTTGGGTAAGTGCAAACCTAAAGTGTGTACTAGGATGTATTTCAGGAAAATATTTTTATTTCTATAGGGTGGCCCAAAAAAGTATCAATGGATCGGGATATTTTTTTTAAATGGAACACCCTGTATATTATTTTTTCGTTGAATAGATGGAGAATTAAAAAGTGAACATTTTCTGTATTTGGAGTATTTCAAAATTTTTAACGTTTTCGCAGATTTTTCCGGTTTTATATTTCATTATTTTCTACAGTAAATTTTTATCAAAGACACCCAATGATTTTTCTCTCTTATTTTACCGCTGAAAGAGCCATATGAAATAATACTGCGTGTATCTGCGAAACCATTAAAAATTTTGAAATACTTTAAATCAAAAAAAATGTTAATTTTTTAATTCTCCATCTATTGAAAAAATAATATACAAGGTGTTTCATTTAAAATAACAAAGAAAAAATATTTTATATTTTAGAAAGTTTGGCGTAGGATATTGAACATCCTGTATGATTTACGATTACCATATTTATAGCAAAGTAAGAACAGACCATCTAAAATAAATAGCTAATATAGTATTGATTTCAGAACAGTTCTTGTATTTTTAATAATTTTTTTAAGAAGGGCTGAGAAATATATATTTTTTTTATTTCTTAATATCTCTGAAACTATCGAAATATATTTACTCATATCTTAGGATTATGTAAAGTGATCTGAAAGGAAGCCAAGAATACAATAATATAAATGATGTTCCATTTAAAAAAATCATCCAGATCTACTCACACTTTTTTGAGCCACCCTATAGAAGTTAAAATATTTTCCTGAAATACATCCTGGTACCTTTAACAAAATGTTCAAGTTTTTTTATTCTAGGAGCTACAGATGCCCGACGCATTATTTCTGGACCCTGTAGAAGTGTTTCTAGGTATATTTGCACTTATTTAAGATTCACCCTGTATAATCAAATTTTGTATTTTTTAAGATACTTAAAATATTGCTTGCTTTGTTTCTTATACAAATTAATTCAACTTAATACCATGAATTGAAACTAAACAGAATATCTGAATATATGTATAAATTTTATGTAGGTATATAGTATAGAAAATAATTTTTAATATTTGTTTTTAATCTTTCTCTTTAAATAAATAATGTTTTATATAGTATTAGTTTAGCATGTGGTGTTTCCTAATTCAATAATTTTGTTATTGTTTTTCAACATTTAAAGACATTAGCATCTTTAACTACATCTTCAAACTATATATTAAGTGGATTTTATGGTTCATAATTATTGAGCAAACTACTTATCTGAAAGCTTTGGACTTAAAATAAAAAAATAGAAAAAGTTATTGTTTAAAATAATCCTCTTCTTATAGATGTTTTTAAATGTAATTAATATTTTTATGGGCACTCTGCAGTAGTATAATATTTAATCAGTTATTTTAAAAAATTAATTAAAGTAAAATGATTTTTTTGTAAAAGAGATCTACGTAAACCTATAACAAAATGTATCAATATTCAATACTGAAAAATGTTGAATTAAATATTTTAATCTCTGCAAATGGCCATTTTTCATATAAAATTAAAACTATTCAAAAACCATTACGTTTGTTATAAATATCTTAGGAAGATAAACTCATCCTTATTCTAAAACTTTCAGGCTTGTAACTAACTTTGATTCTAAAATGTACATAATAAAAATGAAAGGGTTATACAGGCTGAGTCTTAAATAACTGCAAATATTTTCAGAGTTGTTAGATCTTGATGAAAGAAACATAATTTCTCTTTGCAGTTTTTCAAATAAGTACAAATTATCCGAGATATTTTACTTTGAAAATTTAAGAAAAACAAATGATTTTTTGGTTAAATATTGACAACCACTGTATCTTTTCTAGGTTTTCTTTCTTGTAAATTTAATGTACTCCGCCTATTTTTGCCATATTTTGAGATACTATGTTTTTTAACTAAAAATTTAAAAAAATACAAATTGTCAATTTTTTTGCGAAAAAAACCTCATAGATGTGTTTCTGGGGTCGAAATATACTACCTAAAAATATTTGCACTTATTTAAGACTTACCCTGTATAAACCTTATGACATGATAAATAATATGTGATGAATACGAAAATATTAGATCGGTATGTGTAGTTAATGATTAATTTATTTTAAAAATTTTATCTACAGGGTGTCCCACTTAATATGGATACAAGTCAATATCTTGGTTGTTTGTTGAGCGATCTTTTTCATTTTTGGCAGGAGGCTGTATGGCTATAAGACGTACATTTTGCCAAGGGTAAGAAATGATACCTCATAGACTTACATTTTAATGAGGTTTGATATTTTTCGAGTCAAGAGTAAACTACCCTTAGGACAGTACTTATTTCAAATCTGATAAATTATACTGAATCCTCCTTACCTAAGATATTTAAGTGCTAATTTTTATAAATATTGATACAGGATGGCTCATTAAAATAAGACATTTTTATTTTTATTATTATTTTTTTTTAAGTAGTACTTACGACTCCACTGGATAAACAACTGGTTTATTATCAATAACCAATTATAACCAATTATCAATTAATAATCGATTTAAGTTTTCAGATAGCTTGGTTCCATAATTATTAAGATACGATTCAAAAAAACTAAATAATATTTTCAATTTATTTTGTTTACTTTAAAAATTGTTTTTTAAGTTTGCTAATACAAATGAATAAAATGAGTTACAATATAATTTAAAACCCCATCAAAATTAGAACTTAAGTATCTTGGGTAATGAGGATTCAATAAAGTTATATCAATAATAATATATTTATCAATATATTTATTATGATTTGAAATAAATACTGTCCTAAGATTAGTTTACTCTTGACTCGAAAAATATCAAACCCCATTAAAACGTATCTATGAGGTATCGCATTTCTTACCCTGGGCAAAATGTACGTCTTATAGCCATACAGCCTCCTGCCAAAAATGAAAAAGATCGCTCAACAAACAACCACGATATTGGCTTGTATCCATCTTAAATGGGACACCCTGTATATTAATTACTATTTCTTTGATGGTCCGATAAATTTCCAAAAAAAATTCTTTACTTAAAAAAACTATAATTATTTATTTTTATATACGGTCATATGTTATTGCTCTAGTTCAAGTTCGGGCTAAAATTAAACGGCTCTAAATAAAGCAAGTCATTATAATTAGAAAGAACAAGAAGCTCTCAAACTAATTACTGAGATCCTTAGCCTTCAGCTCCAGGAATTTCGATTACGTCTCCTGCGTCACTTTATTAAAAACACATCTCCAAATATTATTTTATTTAGACTCCAAATTTGTTTTATATTCTGGCAGTTACGGAAGATTTTTAAGAATTTGTGAAAAAGTGTTTTTCTAAATTCTACTTTAATTAAACACAAACAAACTTATATGAAATCATCCATTATTTTTCATAATTTTTGAGACGTATGAACATTTTCTATTTATGAATAAAACTCAGTCCTTACCAAAGACTTTTAATGAAAAATAATCCATGTAGCAATAAAAAAAATAAGTTCCCAAAATAAACAAAATGGTATTTTTTGGTTTCTGAAAGGAAATGAAATTTAAATTTTTAATGGTCAAAAAGCAAAAACAAAAAGAAAATTGATAATCTTAATAATCCGTTTTGCCACCTCTAGCCCTTATGCAAGCTTCTATCCGCGCTAGCTTAGATCGGGTGAACATGCAGGCCAGTCCAAAACTATGACACCTTCCATTTCAAGACATTCTCAAGCCACTCTGTCGGTATGGGGAGAGGTGTATTAGCGTGCATTAAGTTAAAATTATCCCCAATTGCAGCTCTCCAAAGCTTAACTATTGGTTCTAGCCCTAAATCAACATACCTCCGACCCGTTAAAATTTATTGAAATGGTAACAAAAGAGTTTCTGCTCTCAGCATAGTACCTCCTCAGAACATTACAGTTCCTCCTTTATATTTTGGTACAGATTCGGCAATCTGGAATCTTGCTTGTCTTCCTGGAGCACTCAGAACCCGAATTCGATGGTCATCTGATCTTAGGCTAATTCTCATTTCTCATTTTCTTATTCTTATTCCTCATTCGAAAAAATAATATTTTGCCAATTATCAATTGTCCAGTTTTGATGTTGAAGGTACCAATTAGCCGGTTATCTTATTTTGCCGAGATAACTGTGGGACCCGGAACTCTCTCCTATTGCACAATCTTCGAGCACAAAGCCTTTTTCTTATGGTTTCTACTGAAACGTTCATCCCTGTAGCTGCCAGAAGTTGTCTTTGTAGCTCTGGATGAGAAACATTGGGATTTCTTCTAGCAATACAAAGCGATCTTGTTCAGTTGTGACTCTTTGACGACTGTGTCTGGACTTGTTCTTAATGTTCTTAAGAGGTCCTAGTTCCAAGTACCTTGCATATGTTTTCGATACAACACCCATGTCCAATGAGAGCAATGGTTCTTCTCTAAAAGGCGTTTTTTTTTTTGGATCGAATGAGATAGTTTCATACAAACTCCATTATAATAATTTGGTTGTGTTTTGTATAGTACAAATACGCGTGCATAAATGTTAAGCCATCTTCTTTGAGACAGGAATTTTTGTATGAACATAGTTAAAAATGTAAATATTGTACATTAAAGTTGGCAGTTGGAACCTTTGGTGTTACAACAGCAGAATAAAGAGTAAGATTCGATTTAGACATTCGCCAAGTCGATGGGCTATTAACCATGATATGGCCGAGGATCGGTTTGGATTCCGCGTAAACAAAGTAGGCCTCGTCCAGATTATAATTAGCAGGAAAAAGGAGACAGATAACTTAAAATACTTTACTTTTTCAATTTACTTCCTTAATTGGTATGATAGTGGCAATGCCGGGTTTCAGTTCAAATCCTAAATATAAATAACGCCAATTTACAACGACTAGAGGGTTATTAGGAATGCAGGGAATAATGATGACGTCGTCTCAGACACGTTCAAGATTCCTCGAAATTCACACAGTAAAGTTCGTTTATCATTAATATTGATGACCTGGTCAAAGCAATAAAAAACGAGCCGCTTAAAAGCAGCCAGTCGTCTAATTCAACGTCAATATTAATTTCAATTTACCGAGCAGTGTCTTCGCGATTCTCAAGACTTTATTCAAGACCACCCGTGACACTGTCATGCCGACAGAACCGAGAAAAACGTGCGGAGAGAAGCAATGGAAAAAATGACTTCATTGACGAAAACGACATGGAGCGGTTTATTTGATAGATGACGAAGTTTTGAATAATTAGTTCGAGAAGGTAATACTAATTTTGGATTTATGTAATTAATATTCTGGTATAACCACATCATAAACGATAATTTGTGAATTAAAATTTGTGGACGATAAAATCACGTAATATTCTTTGAAAATATAAACGAATTTTGGTTAGATAGCGAGACATTTTCTTTCATGAGATTTTCTGTGATTGAACCACACCGGTGGAGGGTCTTTATGCCTTATCTGGATATTCTTCCTTGTATCATAGGAGAATTCTCCATACTCTTAATTATGGCGTATCCATTAAGTCAAAGCCTTTTTTGATTGACTATGGCAAGTTCTTCGACTTACAAGACAGTGAAACGTATACTGTTTATCTAAAATACCAACGCCCCATTATTATAAGAAAAATTCCGTTCTTCTCTTAAAGGAGAATCGTTATAACTAAAATTTCCAATATTCAATCATTTCAAATATATTTTAATTATACCTAAGAACATTGTTTAACAAATTTAGTATATCTAGTATTTCAAGATTAACAGATTGTAAGAATTAGACAGAGTAAATTAGCCTAAATAAAATAAACATCATATACACATAGTTAATGTAATTTGTATATTGACTTGCGTTAATTTGTTGCAACATCGTAAACGTTTGTTAAAATAGCTTTCTTCGTACCAGTGTCTAAACAAATAATTTTCTACCTCGGGATATTTCGTCAATATCAATACATTGACTACCGACATAATAACTTTTGTATGTTTGAATAATCTCGGAATATTTGTTTTACGGTTGTTCTTTTTAAGATGTCTGAATGTTTATTTTGTTTAGGAGTTAGTGGCCCAGTTATACTACCATCGATATTGAGAGCAATATTAACTGGACTAGATTCGAGGTATTCAAAATAAAATATTATTTATTTTAAATGATGTCTATATCTTTGAATCGTTCATTATTTAAAAAAGGCTGGGTTTCCTTCGTTATTCAATGTTTATTCTGAGGCATTTCGGGAAGCTTTTTCTGCAACAGATTGCGATGTTAAAGTCAACGATGACATTAATAACATTATATTTGCCGATGACACAATTCTTTTTGCCGTTTCTGTTGGACTCCAGAGAGAAACTCCACTGGAGAGAAAAAAAAAATGCGAGATGAAGATCAATTCCTCTGAAACCTAAGTCATGGTATTGGGAAAGAACCAAAATGTACCAATTTTCCTTAATATGTCTATGTTTCGAACGATACGAGACGATTTAATGAAAAATTTGCCAATGTGTTTGCCAATCTCCACAGAAGAAGAAGGTAAAAGCAAGAAACTCATACAGTGTTCTCAAAAAGCTACATATCAGGTTTTCAATTTGACATTTTTACTCTAACTTTTGAAGTGAAACTTCTCTAAACGCGCTGGGAGTAAAAATTGAATGCCCGACACGCGTCACGAAAAGTGGTAATGATCAAAAAAGGAGAAAGCCAATGAGGAAGTTGAGATGGGTTTTTGGAGCATCGTAACTCGGGCCATATGTGATCTAGGAGGCTGAAACTCGGAAGGTAGATGGGGCTCAAAGAGAAATCATCCAATTTAAATGAAATTTGGTATATTGATAGATTGGACCAACGCCAACTTCACCTTCTACGACACGTGTAACTGAGACAGTTAGTTTTAATGTAAGAAACGCCAAAAGTTGATGTCGTCCGATCGTGACCAAATTTGGTGGGTAGGTTATGATGTGAGAGACGGTGCACACGGTTCTACACTGCATAGTTGGATATGACGTTTCGTTTACATCTTCATCAGGGTAGGACTAAGGATTTGATATTGAAGAAAAATGTTGGTCGATTTCGGCATGTTGGGGGATGGGTTACAGGATGACGCTCTCAACGTGTTGAACTGATGCCTCTAAATGGACGAAATAATCAGAATTTTTCTTAATTATGAGTCGATTGGAACCAAACTCGGCACGTGGATAGGTACTCGAATGAAGTCCTCGGATGGACAGACAGTTATTTTAATACAAATTTTGTGAAACTGAATCAAATTATTTATTAATGTTTAATTTATTACTTTTTCAAAATTTCCAACTATAACTTTCAAACATGTGCTCAAATCCTTCATTTTAAAACGGTTAGTAAGAAGTTTCACTTCGAATAGTGCGCACACATTTTTTTATAAAAGATGTTGAGATCAGATGGCAGTACTGGGATATATTTTAAATTTGCCAGGAGCGAACACTCCACTAACTGGACCAGAACCGTTCTGTTTTCCAAACGGGAACCAACTGAAAGCGGAACTGAAGAATCTGGAAGACTCCATCCGTAACTTGGAATGGGTGTCCTCCAACGGTCTAAGACACTCGTAAAAGTTCCTCAGAACTTATGACCGAGATAAATCAAAGGTTTTCCTTGATTTAAGTAAAAACAATCTTCGGATTGTCACGGGGTTTCTAACAGGACACCTCAGTAGGCTGAAGCTGAGAAACAACGGTGAATGCAGATTCTGTGGGGAAAATGGGAAAACACCAGAACACCTTATCACTGAGTGCGCCGAGACGACGACCATTCGTGCCATGAACTTTGGTACGGTTGATGTCGAGAATGGAGAGCTGGCCTCTGTGGAGCCGTCTCAGATACTGGCTTTTGTTAAAGCCCTGAGACTGTATGATGAGTTATAACTCGTTATAACTCAAGAAACACACAATAGATCTGTAAGGTCGCGGTGATTAACTCCCCTCCTAAACATTCCACATTCTCAACATTTCCAACTACACTTTTTCAAACATGTCCTTCAAATCCTCCAATTTAATAGCTGTTAGTAAGAAGTTTCACTTCAAATATGCGCACATAGTGCACACACAACTTTTTTTATAAAGGATGTTGCAGTACTGGCACGTATTTTAAATACGCCATTAATAGTAAGCTATTATGGAAACTGTAAAAATTGCGGAAAAAGAAAAAAAAATCATATATGTAAATCACTGACTATTAAATTTAAAAATCATAAATGATTATCAAGTAGCAATACAACATTAAAATATGATTACTACTTTGTTACAACAAAATTACAGATACTTCCTATATTTATTAAGTTGTCTGTTAAAAATCCTGTCTATTATTAGATCGGATTACGCTTATTTGTTTGTTTAATTGCCAATTATATCAAACAAAATCGAATAATAGTATTGAAGACCTCGAATACTCGGCATATAAACATATTTTATACGTTATTTAACGTAACATATCAGTTTTATTAGTTGCTACTCGGACATAATAGATATGCTCATTGTTTTGTTGAAATTTTAGTAGCTGTTCAAGTACTTTTTGAAATAATCTCACAATACATCATTATGCATTGTTTGTATGACATAAATATAAATATATTTAGAATTTTTTTAGAGTAATAGAAATAATATTGTCCATTTTTCGTTAAACCGATATAGTTAATGATCTACACTGATTATTCTGTCACGTTATTTCTTTTAGCATTATAATATGTAAATACTTTTGAATTACCAAAGTTTATAGAATCCTGAAAACTTGGTTTGGAAATCGAACAAAATAATAACGTGCATCAGTTTGGTAACTAATCGAACATTCTAATGACAAGATAGTCCATGTTATCATTTATCTATTATCTATTCCCGAGTGGTGTTTCACTTGGGTAAAAAATATACTGCCAAAATATAATTCTCAGCAACTGTCAATAACTGCAAAGAAGACTGCTTATGTCTACCATATAATTATAGTCGATTGCCGTAAGGCTAATGCCAATGACTGCCAGTGCTTGCCAAGAAAATGTACATGTAATTCCAACAGTGAGACACCCCAACATAATATGCCTGTATAAGGTTATTGCCTAAACATTTTTCTTTTTTTTATTGCCTAAACAAATACATATTGATAGTGTTCTATCTTCTTTTTCCACCCCATCTTAGCCATAGTAATATAAACATGTCATTTTTTAAGATAGTAATAAATAAATATGATCTCAACAAATCTGGAATATTAGCAAATGTCCAGGCGGATGGTGTAACTTCATCTTTGTTCCAACTTTCAAAAAAAGTTTACCATCGGATTGTAGTAACCATAGAATGATTGCCCTAAACATCCATACCAACAAAGTACTCTTAACCATGCACCTCAAATATTTTCTTCTTCTACAGATGTGTGCTTTGAACTAACTGGATTTGTTCCTAGAAAAGGCATCAGAGAACAGATCCTAAACCTCTGATACTCTGAGAGAATACAAAATACAGCATTGCAATTTATCTAATTTATTTATTTATTTTTTGAGAGTTGACCCCATTACCCTCTCATATTGGCGCCTCTGAAGGTGATTTTTCGAAAAAATCCAATAGAATTTGAATTTAATAATAATATTCTGAAACATACATTATGTTACTTTGGATTAAACATGTATATTAAAATATTATTTGTATATTAGTTTAAGCGTAGGCGCAAATTAAAACATTGGCAATTTAGGAACAAATTACTTTTGACTTGACATTGAATTTAAGCTGTTTAAGATATGACATAGTTTTTATTTCAATATATAGTACATCCTATTTCATTTTCAATGTAAAGTTGGGGAAAGTACTAAAAATTGATAAAAAATATATTGTACCCTAGTAGAATATTGGAAGGTAAACAGAATTTTCTTTAAAATATGTATAAATAAATTCGAATATACAAGATTTTTTCGTCTTTTTCGGTCTTTTTGATAGTATGGTGATAATATTCATAATGCTTATCTATTCCAAACATGCGCTTACATAATATGGTTTTGTTCAAATATACTCTATACTCGCGTTTTAATGTCAATGTTTCCTGAAAATTCAAGGTCTCAAGTTTAACTAGAACTGCCAGATAAATTTTGGTAATCAAACAAATGAAATCAAAACACACGGAAGCACAATTAGTAGATCTTGTTTAAGATTAAATATAATTAACATTCCAGCTCTCTTCACTGACGATCTTTATATATTATTGAAAAAAATTTAATGTGTCTGCCAAAGAATTAGGGATCAATCACAGGTATACCTCGAACATCTGTCAGGAGAGTATTGAAAATGCACAAATTCCATCCCTACAAAATGAAGATTCTGCAGGAAATTGGCGACGACGATCCAGATAGAAGGATTAAGTTCTGTGAACTAATGACGGAGGAAATCCTAGGGGAACCTTCACTTGCTAAAAATATTTGTTTTATTGATGAGTGCTCATTTTTTTTAAACGGAATTGTGAATAAGCAGAACTGCAAATACTGGAGCGATGAGAATCCGGATATTGTTGTTGAAGGACACACCCAACATCCCCAAAAGCTCAATGTTTGGTGCGGAATACTAGGCGATAAAATTATAGGTCCATTTTTCATCGACGGAAATTTGACTGGTGATGCTTATGTGGAAATGCAGAACAATTTGATAGAGCCAGCCATTGTAAATGAGATTGAAAATCAAAGAGATTTGGAAGGAAATTTAACTCTTAATGAAGACCTCATACACTTTCAGCAAGATGGAGCCCCTCCGCATTATTCTATTGTCACAAGGCGGTGGTTGTATAGATATTATCCAAGGCAATGGATTGGCAGAAGGGGTCCAATCGAGTAGCCGCCAAGGTCACCTGATCGCACTCCTTTAGACTTTTTCTTGTGAGGTTACACTAAATCCATAGTCTACAAGACAAAACCAGGTTCCTTGCAAGAATTGCGACAGAGGATAACTGAAGCATGTCGAAATATTCCGAGAGAGACTTTCCAAAAAATGAGAGAAGAATTTGAAAATCGTTTGTATTTTTGTATGGAACAAAACGGCTGTCATTTTGAACAATTGTTAAAATAAATTATCATTTTAAATTTCTTTCAAATTGTCAAACCTACATTTCTTATCACTACTTACCAGTAATTGTTGAAAGAAGACAGAAGTTGAAATCTGTATGACCATCGTTTAGCAATTTCAATTAGCTTTCCAAAGAAGTGTCACAAGTGGGGTATCGCTATCTTGAGATTAGAAGTGAGTGGGTGGCACCTAAGGGTGGGTCGGGGTGGTTTGAAAAACACCTCATTTGCCTCATTAAGCTGGGTCCCAATTTGTAACTTATGCTGAAAAAATCACTTTTTTCATTAATGTCCACCTAATTTTTCGTGTAAGTAGTAGAAGTAGAGTAGTAAGAGTAGTTTTTCAATTTCACCCTAAAAACTTTATGAACATCGTTTAGCATTTTTCATGGGTTTTCCAAAAAGGCGCCACAAGTCGGTGTGGTTCAAAAAATACGTCATATGTATTCCCCCTCGATATTATAGAAACGGTATTTTTTATTTTTTTGATATCTATTTTGGTTTAAGAATTATAGCCATTGTAAGTTTTCAGTGGCCCACCCTATACACATTACTTTTAACACTGGACGAGCGTTTCGCTAACCACGTTAACAATGTTAGCATCATCAGCAGATGATTAAAATTAAAACTGATATCAGTTTTGATCATCCGCTGATGATGCTAACATGGATGCAGCAAAACGCGCGTCCAGTGTTAGAAATTAGATGTTCTGGTGTTTTAGTGTTCCATTTTTATCTTAAATTTGGAGCTCCTATTTTTATGAATGTATAAATGACTGTTTTTTACCTTCTTTTTCAGGGCTCAATCAATTAACGCCATTGTTAAATTCGTGGTGACAGCCCGACAGCGAATCGTCGGCGAAAATTTAAATAAACGGTAATGAAATAAATAGTCCAAGAGTCCAATCGCATACTTTGTTTAAAACTATATATTTCAGCAATCAAAATTATTGCGACACAAACGTTTAAGGATTTTTTATGGATCTTTTTCTTAAAATTTATTTTCAGTATCACCAATTGATAGAAAATTCTTTAGTATTAATTATTTTACCGCATTTTATTCCAACGACTATTTCTTTAATCTATTTAATGTAATAATATGCAAATATGTTTAAACAACTTTTCAAATGATCCGGTACGCAGTAACGCTGATAATGTTTTAGATAGATGGAGCAGGTGCCTTTATATAAAGATCCACATTTTCAAAAACCTATCACCGGTTCTGCCATTACCATCGGTGAAAAGTCAGTTACCGGTAGCGGTTAGACAGCTAAGTTTTAATCCATAAGGATATTTCGAGACATTTCATTTTTTCCTTTGGTTATAAGCTTAAAGCTACCTAAAATTCTGAAGCTTGTGACACATCTAGAAGTACCTTAGAATTTTGATGATGTAATGTGTCAGTGAGTCAATGGCCAAATTAAAGAAATTTGACAAGCGATAATTGATAAACTATGTGGTATAATTACTAGATATTTTGGTAATCTAGCCAGCAATAGTATGTCCTCATGTTTATTTAATATTAGTTATTAATTAATATTCTTGGCTTTATCCATATCCACAACGAAGTTATAGGGTGGTCAGAAGGCCGCTAATACCTTCGAGAAAAGGATGGTACGTGGTACGGCGGTGCTCGACTTGGCGGGGGCACTGCCGTGCCCCTAGATCTTGGATACTATCGCAATGAAAAAGGGGACTTCACAATCCGCAAACTCTGTTTAGTCAAAATATTGTAAACAAGCACTGAATTACAAACGGATTGGGAAGATTTGAATACAAATTGGGACAATTTGAATTTAAATTGTGTTAACACAGAATAGACACAAACATTCTTTCAAATCGTTTATCTTTTGCCCTCGTACTAATCTTTCCACCCGACTTTGCAGAAAGTAATAAAATAAATCGGCGGCCACATCGCAGTCCGAATGTCTGGTTCTGTTCCCGTGCCAAACGAAAACCGAACCAAACAGCGAGAAGCGGAGCAAACGCTTCGAAGATGTTACCGGTATCGCGTCGGAACGGAACACTATAGAATTGCGCCGGGTGAACGATAAAAAAAGCAGAAGCGAAGCTTTCGCGAACAAGAGCTTGTTTGAATAATAAATAGGGTCAGTATTCGAAAGACGAAATTGACAAGTAAATAAATGATGTGAATTGAGTCGGTTTTTTCTCAGGGGAGTTTTTTGGTAAACTGTTTGTGAAGAAAAATGGATATAATTGTGCTTATTCTACTAGGAATTAGCTGTGAGTACCTATATGTATATTTTTTAATCCTTTTTGATAATTATTATAAATTTGATTTTTTTTGTTTATCATCATTAATATACATCTGTTATCATTTACATAAATATTGAAAAAACAGGAAGTGTTAGTTCATTAAATCCAAATACCATCGATTTATTAATTGCAAGTGTTACTAAACTACCAAACCAAACCAAACCTTTTCAAATAAGAGGTAGTCTGCTGGTATTGATTTTGATTGATTAAAAACAAAATTCACAAGAAGATGTTGGGAAGACTGGGGGTTTTGTTAAGTTTATGCGGGGAAATTTTTGGTAAACTACTCTATAATATATATCTATAGATTGGGTAAGATGGCTATACCGGGTGCGTCTCAAAAGTGGCCCACCCGTATAACTATGTAAATATATGTCAAAAGTTGACATATGATATGTCATTCTATTGAGAGTGTCATTTTCTATCGAATAAAGTAAAAAAATACCGAGGGTGCCATTTAAAAATCAAAAGTTGTAATAATTTCCGGTGAAACAGGAAGTAACCGAAAACAATTGAATACGTCAATCAATCCTAATTTATGTCATATACTAATATACTAAATCTCGTTTTTTTATCTGAAAAAATAAAAAAGTTATAGGGGGTGAGCCACTTTTGACACACACCCGGTATAGGTAGTATGATAATATTGATAACAATCTTTTGGCTCTTGATTTAGTCCATGTTTACTGGACTTTATTATGTAACTCACAAAAAAAAACACTGACATCCGAATTTCACTTTACTGTGAACTTAGGAAATGTACAAACAGTTTATTTTAACCTGGAAAATCATAACCTAATCAAGTATCTGTTCACGTGTTTTTCCGCTGTACAGAGCTTTTGACTATCACCCCCTCTTAATCTTATCAAAATGATCGCCTGCTGCCTGTAGGGGTATTTGATAGATTTTAAGTTATTTAACATTGAGCTAGTTGTAAGGAAGTTTCCTACAAACTTTTACCCCTAATTACGACACATTACCTTCCAAATATGTGTTAATTTTTTCCTCCCAGTGTTTAATTACGTCATTTTGTTTAATTATGTAATTTTGTGCTAAATTTTATACTTCTAGGCAAGATATAAGAAATTTCATACAAATTTTCACCCTTAATATCGCATCCGAGGGTATGAATTTCCAAAAAAATTGCTTCTTATACTGTTCAATAACAGCACTTAAAAAACAGTTTTACAAAATGTTACACTTCTAGACCAGATAGTAACTTCCATATAAAGTAAAATAGTAGTAATTCAAATATCATAAATCCGAGCATAAATCATTCAAATTGGCACCCCTAATTTCACCCTTCTTAACCTCTTTTTAAATTTTTAAAAAATTGCTTTTTAGTGTAATATTCGCAATCGCAAATCGCTTCTTAGGATATTTCATACCTTATTTGTAATTTGTAATATTAATTAAATTGATTATTTTTTTCCATTTTTGGTCCATTCCATAAATGGTTATAAAGCAAAAAAATATTTCTTTCTTAGAAAGATGCAAATTATCAACTACCGAACATCTAATAATTTAATGTTTTAAATGTAATTCAACTATAGTCATCAATAATCCTTATTGAAGGTTATTGAATCTGTGTGCATTTGCCAATTGAACAACTTAATAGAACAATGAACCACATAACGAAAAGGTCAACTAATGTAATAGAATATTATCAGACCTATTGGAAGAGAAATTAGGGCTGTCACTTAAATTATAAATCCGATACTTTTAGGTATGTATTTTGTAGGGGAATTTATCAGTCCCTTTTCTATCTATATAAATATTAAAAAATTATCGTTTTGCAGTTAAGCTAAATATTAAAAAAAAATAATCCACTAAAATCTATACCATCTCTTTAAAACGTGAAATATCATACCATATAATATATTCGTATCTTGGGAGTATACGAATTATAAAATATTATTATTAAATATTATTAAAACTAAAACGACCTGAATGTAAATTTTTATCAATATCTGGTGAATTTTTCTCACGGTTCTATACGTTTGTTGAATAAAAATGAGATAACCTAACGAATAAATACCTGCGAATCATATAACCTACTTATTATAATAGTTAAGATACCTACAGTAATAAATTAGCAGTTTCCTTATTCTTTGTAAGCACAAATATTTAGATTTGTTTAAAAAAAACATTATTTATTTGCTTCAAAACTGACACTCTTCATTATAGTGAATACTGTATGTAATAATACACCCAATATTGAAGAGACTAAATTTTAAAAAATAATTGGGATATCATGGGAAAAAACGACGTCAAAGACGGCAGGGAAATGAAAATCGATGATAATTTTGGCGAGGTCAGTCTCTAGACGTTATTATTTGACCCGTACTCTTCTTTATTTTTTAATGGCCCTTACTGCCAATTGGTCTTAAGAAGGTTGTAATATATTTTTATTATTATTTTGATATTGGGTAAAAATGATTTTTAAATGGTGTAATTTAAAATTTAAGAATAAAAAAATTTTGGAAAAAGATTTATGTGTCTGGAAACGTTCTATCACTTTTTAAACCTTCTATAAGTAGGGTTAATTTTGACAAGTTTTATGTCAATTTTTAGTTAATGGCGTCTAGAGATTGACCTCGCCAAAATTATTATCGATAGCCATTCCCTAGCCGTCTTTGACGCCGTTTTTTTTTCGATCATGTGTTCGTTCACAACCTATGGGTCATGGATCACAACCCATGGATCATGGATCATGGGTTGGATCACAACCTAACCTATACCATATTTTTTTCAATTTTTAAGTTGCTTTTAAAGGAACTTCTGAAAAGAAAAAAAAATTATTATAATATATCCCTATACGGGTGCGTCTCAAAAGTGGCTCACCCCTATAACTTTTTTATTTTTTCAGTTAAAAAAACGAGATTTGGTAGTATATAACATAAATTAGGATTGATTGACGTGTTCAATTGTTTTTGGTCGCTTCCTGTTTCACCGGAAATGACAACTTTTTATTTTTAAATGGCACCCTAGGTATTTTTTTTACTTTATTCGATAGAAAATAACACTCTGAATAGAATGACATATTATATGTCAACTTTTGACATTTTCGCATATTGTTTATTTGAAATTATAACTTGCGGTTCGTAACGAAAATTTGACTCGAAATACCAAGTATGTGGTATCAAATTATTCGTAAAAAAATATTCTTTCCAAATATGCTAATGAGCCACCCTCGTCCCATTTGAAAAAATTGAGATATGATTAAAAATACGATTTGGGCATCTTTAAACCGGCCAGGACAAGACACTAAAAACATTAGACGATCAAATCTATTTTTCCAAAGCTCCTTGATTATGAATTAGTGTTATTAATATAGCCATGGCACTCTAGATTGAAATTTATAATACTATTTTTTATTAAGCGAGAATGTAAAAAGTTGACATATGATATATCAGTCTATTCAGAATATCATTTTCTATCGAATAAAGTAAAAAAAATACCGAGGGTGCCATTTAAAAATCAAAAGTTGTAGTCATTTCCGGTGAAACAGGAAGTGACCAAAAACAATTGAATACGTCAGTTAGTCCCAATTTATGTTATTAGTATATCACATACCAAATCTCGTTTTTTTTATCTGAAAAAATAAAAAATTTATAGGGGTGAGCCACTTTTGAAACGCACCCGGTATATCTTATAAATAATTAGTATCTGTGGATATCCGGAAAATGATAGATCTGCTAAAGGATTATGAAAAGTATAAATTGTTTTTTCTTCATTAAACGTATCTATCTTTGATAATATTGCTAATAAAATTTAATTTATTCCAATAGATGTATCACATACCTATCCGAAATATAGAATAAAATATTATCTATAAAATATGGATATTAAATGTCTCTATAAACAAATTAGGGTACCAAAACAATATTCTATTAACAGGTAATGTCACTAAGTGAAATATTGGAAATATATCATTACATGTATAATGTATTTAATATTTTTATTATTATTTTTTTATATAAGGCTGGATTATATTACGCAGAGATTAAGATATTTCATTTAGATTAGATGTTTCCAAAAATAAATCGAAGTCCCATGCAATAATGTCATTAAATTTTTATTCAATAAAATACGAGTAGGTAACAATATTATGGACGGACTAAAATGTTTAATCGCATTTATAAGTACAATACGTATGAAAATTATTAGGTACCTAGGTATTATATACATTTTACACAATATTTTTTAAATTATAAAAAATGCTTAATTTTTTATATTAATATCAATTTTATGCAACTCTCTTATTAATGTAAGTCGTATTTGTATATAGTTCTATTTTTTTTTATAGGATCATCATTTTTAGATTAATTATTAAAGCCTCCAATAGACGTTTGAAATATATTGTCATTTACACTAATTTTTTGCAACTGAAAATCTTTGCCTGTACCAATCTGTACTATCGTATAATCAGTAGTTTTCCGTTATTAAACCATTTAGACTATAAGAAAAAGTATTTGCAACATTGTAACTTGATTAAAGAGTTTAAACTTGGAATTTATCCAACTCTGCAGAGATATTTTTCAATCAATACGAAAACTAATACTTCTCGGATATCGATAATAAAAAGCTGCATTTGCAGATATAATATGTCGTCCTGTATGATACTGTACTGAAAAATAATATATTTAAGGTTCTAAAAATGCTCAAAGGCCCCAAAAGGGCAATAGCAAAATATCAATAGGTCTTATCAATATTTTAGCCAACCAAAAATATATAAAAAATATATTTTCCTTGGGTAAATACTCAACCCTATTCCAGACAGAATCTTCACCATTCTACAATGTGCGAGAGAAAACAATAGAAGAGCTTCTTCAGGTAAGCTCATCAGTATATGCTTAGACAGTCAGGCGGCAGTGGGGCGCTTATGAGCCCAAAGGTACCGTCGAAACTCGTCTGGGAATGCCTAGGTGAACTGGGAGCTCTGGCACGAAGGAACAGAATTAAATTATTCTGGGTGCCGGGCCACAGCGCCATCCAAGGCAACGAAAAAGCGGATGACCTAGCTAGACAAGTATCATCGGCATCCTATCTTGGTCCAGAGCAAAGGTCCAGAGCCAGTATTGGGAATACCCAAACGTATGGTCCGTAGTGCACTAAAACTCAGGATCAGGGAAAAGCAGAATGTCCACTGGAGAAGGACCTAGCTCTAAAACCGCAAAAGAATTGCTAATGCTTAGCAGGAATAAAGTGCGGATTACAAGAGGCCTCTTGACAGGACACATGGTTGTCAAGTGTTATCTAAACAAGCTCAACCTGTATCAAGGAAATCTTTGCTGCAGACTCTGCGATGAAGATCTTGAAACAGCGGATCACATAATATGTCACTGCGAGGCTCTGGATCGCAAGCGACACTTTTTATAATTGGGGTAGCTAGGCTAAAACCGGAAGAACTATGCTCCTATCCTATCAAGAACCTGCATAAGTTACTGCAGGGCACAAGGATGGGAGAATGGGTGCAGATATAGAATGGGGACAAACACAATAGGTCTTACAGGTCGCAGTGTTTCCGGCAGAAGATGGTCGATTGTTATTGAAAAAAAATATAGGAAATACTGAGATATAGATAAATGTCATACCTATAGGCTGTCCAAGGAGAAGTATGGGAGAAGTTTCTTGACAGTTACAAGTTTTAGTTTTTGTTGTCAGTTCCCGATAGATGAGCGAAGAAGCGACGTTAGTCGATGCGAGTGGATAGACGGGTGACCATCTGGGAACTCTGTCGTGCTGTTATTCCATGACAAGAGTGTAAAATCTATTGACACATACTGCTCACGCCGCCGTCGGTTTAAGGTCGGATGAGATCAAATAAGCACCGACTAGACACTTTTCTAGTGACGCCTAGTCGATAGGTCATTGCCAACGATATAACCAACGATCGCGGTTCGGATTCCACATAAACAAAGTAGACCCAGATTAGCCTTAGCCGCGAAGATGAGACCGTAACTTAAAATACTTTAACTTTAGTTAATAATAAATTTTAACCAAGATTGTGATATTTGAGCTAAAATATTTTGATTTTTGGCTAGTAACTTATTTTTACCATATGCCACTCTAGAGTATTCATAATATTTTTGTTTGCTTACCAGTTAAAAGGCAAATGTCAAAGTATGCATACATTTTTATAGCTATGTTTATTACCGCTTCAAATTAAACCATTAAATTTCTCGTTTGGGGACTAACAATGACATATTCGTGGTTTCTTATTCACATAATTTGTCATACGAAAAATGTAAAAACATCGAGTATTAAACCAAAATAAGTGTACGTGTTTTTATCGTAAATACATTTTCAATAGATTTCTTTGATTTTATAATTAAACTCAAAGTTTGTATAATGGAAATAATAATTAGTTTTGGAATAATTTGATGTCTTATGGTTATGAATTCATACAATTACAATATTAAAGTATAAAAGCGAGATAATTATAAAGTAAAAAAATAAAAATATATAAATAAGTATAAAATTGACTGATTAAACAATTTTTCATCTACCATGACAGACAGCAACTATGACTTTGAAATATATTGTCTTATTGGAGATATGTTTTAATTATTTTATAATTGTATTAATAGTATTAGTTACAAATACAATATGTTCGAAAAAAAATGGCGTCAGCGATGGCTACGACAAGAAGATCGCTTTCTTTTATACGTTAAATTATATGGGGAATGTCATCGCAACTAAAATTTTGTCGCCTACCCAGTCACACGGGTCACGAGTCGCCACTGTAGTGAATTTATCTTCTGGTCCTAAATTTTTGGTCCCGAATCAAATGAAATAGATAAAGGCAGTTACCTAGTCTAATTAAATAATTTATAAGTTTATAAACGACAATCTTATAATAATAACTATTAATGATATAATAGCTTAATTAAACACATAATTAATTAACTGATCCATTTGCACATTGAACTTAATACAATTTATATACATTTCTTTAACAACATTATCATTACAGATATAAATACGAGTATAAAAATAAACAGTTTATTGAAAAAGCCATAAAAACGCTTAATTACCCCAGTTTAGTAACAAATAATTAGCTATAATTAATAGCTTATCTGACCTACTGATAAATTGTTTTGAATATTTATTTCTGTCATTTTTACCAATACAACTACGTGGTAGCCTACTGAATTTTACTATGTTTGTTTAATTAATTTTTTCTTACGACATGACATAATAAATACCTTTAGTAACATAGCAGCTCTTTAAAGATTCAAATTTGCATAGTAATTGTACGTGAAAATCTATGCATATTACGACATCGCATCGTTATTGATCAGACTCACTATTTTAAGAAAATGGACAAATAAAAATATGATTTACATATATTATATACATATATAGGTGTGTTTTGTCCATAGGGGAGATCAGATTCAAGAAGAACTAATAAACCTATTGAAAATCTACTCTCACATATTTAGTTATACTTTCACACTGATTGAAATTCCATAGCATAAGCAACTCGTTTTATCTTCCATTATCAACTTAGAAAACTACAGTTTTTGTTTTCAGGACTTTTCCGTTTTGTATCCTGCTTAGCAACACTATCTGTCTTGGATATCTGTTTCTATGTCTGAGCCATGTCAGATTGACCACTCTCACTATCCTTTGGAGAATCGTTTTGTCAGATTTAGAATGCTACTCCTTCTCAGTCTTGAGTAAATGGTACTTCCAGAATCGGTTAGTTTGGTAGCCAGTTTTGTTGGTACTTTAGGCGTCGAGCAGCTTTTCCTTTCACAGTGTTGAGCATCAGATAGAGCCGAATATACTTGTTGTGGATGCATTTTGGAATGTTGTACATAGATATAATGGTTTTAGAACGAAACCTTCCCAGGATGTTTACGTTGCTATTACTTGAAGTGCCCAGAGGTCTATTCCGCATGTCCAAACTGGCGTTAGAATCGTTTTGTACACTGTTATTTTACTTTCGTTTGTTATCTTATAATTTTTACCAAACAACCAATACATGGATCGGAGCTTGGCGTCCAAGGCTTTTTTTTTGACCCAGATATGTTTTTGCCAGGTCAGCCTCCTATCCAGCCAGATGCATTTGAGAACTTTAATAAGTAAGTCCAAATGGATTCTACTAGGGAAATCGTTTGATGGTTTGACATTTATGATTTTTAGACAGTCTTAGCGAGATTTCAGTCGTCTCGGAGGAATCTCTTTCAGCTGCATAAAATTGGTGCTTGTTATTGAACGACTCAGAAGTTTTCAACTAAAGTTTTCGAATTTATTTCAGTTCCCTTTGACGTATCGCGGGGGTGTCAAAACCTGCTACCTTGTACAATCTGTCTAGCTGTGTTGCCTTCATGCAGCCAGTAGTTATGCTGTACGTTTCATACAAAGCCACATCACCTGACTTAGCATGGGCATTGAACGACTCAGAAGTTTTCAACTAAAGTTTTCGAATTTATTTCAGTTCCCTTTGACGTATCGCGGGGGTGTCAAAACCTGCTACCTTGTACAATCTGTCTAGCTGTGTTGCCTTCATGCAGCCAGTAGTTATGCTGTACGTTTCATACAAAGCCACATCACCTGACTTAGCATGGGCAGATCTGCACAAAATGGGACAAGAATATTCACGAGCTAAGAAACATAAGATTTGTGCTGCTGTCCGATCTATTAAACACAAACCCCTAAGTATTTCGTATGGTCCTCGTGTCGCAACATGTTATGTTATTAAAATGCCAAATGAAATGGCCAAATAATGCTATTCATTAGTCCCTTTCTGCGACGTTGCAAAAGCAGTTAGAAGAATGACCAGAAAACAAAGGGGGCCAACAAATTTCCAGAATGGTAGAAACATAATAATATGCAGGATGCAAGAAAACCGCCTACCGAAATCTCTTCTTTACAGTGAACTTGTAGACGGTAAGAGGAAACTGACAACTCAAAAGGTACAAGGATATCTTTCATATAAACTTACAGGTTCAAGGAAAAAAGAAAAAAAAAAGAAAAAAGAAGAAAGGAGGAAGCAATGCACAATTATTGAACAATTGTGGAAGAGAGATAACATCACGTATCGGGCTTTTCAGTAGCAGAGATGTTCATGAAGGAAAGCGCCTTGCGTAACCATCTTCTGGTCCATGTCAAATACTCGTCAGCGAGCAATGGCAGTAGGTATGTAAGTAGAATGGAGGGAAAATGACCAGGGCCAGGGGCAAGTGAAAAAATTTAGACAGTTCATACCAAATATACTTTTAGTCACGTGATTAAGCTTGATCTTGGGCACAGCGTTGCCTACTTTCATATATTTTCTTTTAATCAAAATATTTTAGGGAACAAAAATATATATTTATAATAATTATAATATAATATACTAGCGTGTACCCGCGACTTTGTTCGCGTCGAATTAATCATTTATAATAGAGATGATAAAGCAAAGCAAGAATTTCCATTAAAAAGCTAGATAAAATTTTCTCACATTTATGTCAGCATGAGAAAAAACAATAAGGCGATATTATTATATAACTTGGTAATATTTGAGGGATATTATCTCTTTGGAATTTGACTTTCGAAAAATCCATTTGCCAAAAATAAGCTTTTTACGTGAAGCAGTTTAAGCAGAATCGTGGTTAATCAATTACCCAACTTTTTGGAACACCCTATATGATTTTTTAAAAACTTTCAAAATATGTAAAAAAACAAAATAAATTATGTGTGTCCAAACGTTTTCCCGAAAGACTAACCTTTTTTTAAATAACAAATATTGTAATATTTGAGAGGCGTTTTCACCCTCTTGGAATTTGAGATTCGAGAAACCCCTCTTTATCGAACCTCTACACCCCACAATCAATCCGTTTGCCACAAATCAGCTTTAAACGTCAAGCAGTTTAATCGTGATTACTCAATGGTCAACCGAATCGTGATTACTCAATGGTCATATTTTATGAAACACCCTGTATAAATTTTAGATTTTTCCGAAAAACTCACCGGTTTTTAAATAAAAATTATTCTAATATTTGAAGGGTGGTTTCACCCCCTTAGAATTCGAGTTTCCAAAAATCCCTTCTTATCGAACCTCTACACCCTAAAGTCAATCCGTTTTCCAAAAATCAGCTTTTTACGTCAAGCGCTTTAAGCAGGATCGTGATTAAACAATGACCAGATTTTTCGAAACACCCTCTATACATTTTTAAAAAATCTTAAAATATGTAAAAAAAATAAAATATACGTGTTTAAGCGTTTTTTCGGAAACTCGACCGTTTTTTAAATAAAAAATATTGTAATATTTGAGGGGTGGTTTCACCTTCTTAGAACTGGAATTTCGAAAAATCCCTTCTTATCGAACCTCTACACCCTAGAATCAACCTGTATGCCAAAATTGAGCTTCTTACGTTGAGTGGTTTGAGCAGGATCGTGATTAATCAGTATATCAGTCACTTAAGGATTTTATATATTAGTAGATATAAATAAATTAATATATTTATAATTAATTATAAATATATAAACAGCTTTTATTTACATCAACAAAACTAACCTTCTTAACAGCACTAAAGGGACATAAAGGGTCATTACTACCGCTTTCCCGTTCAAGATATTCTAATAAAGTTGCGGTCAGTTTTTTACGGCTATTAAACTATCTTGTACACGACTTCGCTCTAAAAGAGGTTCTAAAAAGAACAATGTTCTACTACAAGGTCTGCTAGTAAACATTTTCGAGCTTAAAATATCACAACACTATTTACTTAAACCAAAAACTCACATTTTTATTATTTTCATTACACATACAGCAGAGCTACCACCTGAATCCCCAGCGCGAAATTTAAATTCCAGTTAGTCAGTACGGCGCGGCGTGTCAGTTATTCCAGTTAGTAAGTACGGCGGTTTGGTTTGGTTTGGTTTGGTACCACCAAACCCAATTTGGTACCCGAATATGACCATAGTTGGCAACAATGAATTTTAAAATCGCGCCCTCGATTACGTAACTAAAAGTTTAATTGATATGAAATATTGTAGAACAGTGGCCAAATTTATGGTAGACCTGACAAACAAATACCAGACACTGTCAAAACTGTAGTAGGTTTACTAACAGAGCATTGCAAGCTCATTAGCTGATGGGATTGACAGACGAATAAGCCATGTGGAGATTTTGTCGATCAGAAGAAGAATCGACAGAACACATTTTATGTCAACAATAGTAAAGCCATTGACAAAGAGCTATATTGACGGTTCGGTGTTCAAGATATTAGACTTTTTGAAAAGAATAGGACTGGAGAATGTAACCTAGAGATGAAAAGGGGGCCACAATAGAATTGAAAAAATCGCAGTGAAACAAGCCGATAGTCTCTTCAAAAATCTAATTTAATATACATTTTTATTTCAAGAATAAGGCGAGTTTACTCCTACATTTTTCAGTTTTAAATCAAAATTAAATAAAATATATACCCACAAATTTATCTGACTTCCCCTCTGTTTACGTTATGAATCAAACGATTAAATAGGAAAATAATCCTTTGGAATTTATATTAATTGAATAATTCATTTATTAATACTTTAAACGGTGTAGTGCCAGATTGAGCCGCGTTTGAGGTACATTCGGTTAAGCCAATTTATGTTTTTAAGTAGCAAATAAAATTTTACTCGGTATTTCTTACCTTATTTAGGGTTTGTTCTATTAATATTTGGCATAATCTGGTTTATTTACATACATTAGATTATTTTACGTATAATTTAAAATAAAGAAATATATATATATAATATATATATATATATATAGCATATATATATATATATATATATATATATATATATATATATATATATATATATATATATATATATATATATATATATATATATATATATATATATATTTAGCCGACCGTGCCAATAGGTATGGTATAGGCTATTAATATTTAGCCGACCGTGCCAATAGGTATGGTATAGGCTATTAAGATTGGAAAAAAAGTTTTTTTAATTTCACTCAAAATGAGTTATTTGGGTCAAAAATGACCTAAATACAAAATATTTTCATGGTGTCTGTCTGTCCGTCTGTCCGTCTGTAGCACGATAACTCAAAAATCGATAAACCGATTTTAACCAAATTTGGCACAAAAAGACTGTGGCACCCGAGAATCTGGCCATTATTTTAAAAAAAATCGTCACTCCAAAATTACAGTAGCTAACGAAACGCGGTTTTCTAAATAAAGATTAGGAATAATATTTGCAACAAAATTTGTAATAACATCAAAATCAGTCAAAGTCGCAGTTTTTGATATATTCCGTGATTCCGTAGCCCGTTTTTGAGAAAATCCGTGTGAAGAACTCCAAACTCCCATCGGACGCGACCCCAGGTGGCGGATAGGGAAAATAACCGTGGACCAAAATTGGAAGAATTCCTTTATTTTGAAACAAAAAGAACTGCCTACCAACTTTTTATTAACATATTTTAGTATGGGCGACTATACGTTCCTCCTGGCCAATTTCATGTCCCAGGACTACAATTTAACTTGAAAGTTGATTCATTTTTGATGATGATGATGAAGATATTGAAATCTTGTTAAAATTATAACCAAGCACATGTACAGTACGTCTGTCCGTTCTGTAGCTACGGGGTATCCGTGAGAGGGGAAACGATATTCTCTTGATGTTTTTCGTAAAAAATTAGACGACGCGTACCATCAATAAAAATTCGACAAATTTGCAAGTAGCCAATAAAATGAGTGGGCGGAGCGATTTGCGGTGACGTACTGGTTAAGTCGACGTATAAAATATATTGCTGTTTATTTAAATGTTTTTTGTCCGCATTCCTTTCATAGACACAGATCCAGCAGATATACTGTATATGACAGTTTTATACAAACTGGATGATTCAAATAATAGAAATTTATAAAGTTCATTAAATGACGTTGTTGATAAAAAAAATTCAAACAAAAGGTTTTTAATCGCATGATACTTTGTTAATAAATAAATTATATTTTTCTAATGGTTTATTCAGTCCTCTGATTATGACATCGATATTAATACAGATGGTAGTGAACATAGATATTTTTAACTATTTAGAATTTGTGGTCTGTATTCCAAGTATTGTCAATATCATTAAAATTTTTAGTACAGACGTTTTTGTCACGTATTCTCGGAAAGAATTAAGAGCGTGAAAGTAATAAAAAATACAATGTTATGAGAAAATGTCATAAATGTCATTTAAACCTACTAAATAACTACTTAAAGTAATTGTATTATATCTTTGTAGTTTTGTTATATCTACATCTCTTCATTTAATATATCTACACAGATTACGAGATTTTATAGTTTTATGAATGCTAATTGGTGATATAAAGTTTTTTATTGCTCCACATTCTTATGAAATATTTTGTAGTAAGGAAAACAATATGCAATTCTCTGTTTAAAATGATTTTTTTTCAATATTCAATGTAATTAAATAACAAATACTATGTAGTATACAGGGTGACAATTTGAAAACGAACAGTATTTAATACTGCCTCTACCGATGATAGTATGAAAATTTGGCAAAACACGATAACATTTGTTTTCGTGTTACTTTCAACCCCTTGACCCCCAGGGCACCTACTCCTAAAAATTTAAATAGCAACCCCTATTTCTTTTACCATTTTTGTGTTTCTTATAGAGTTCTACACAAACTGCATTATTTTTTTGAGAATTTTATAAGGAACACAAAAATGGTAAAAGACATAGTGGTTGCCGTTTAAAATTTTAGAGGTAGGTGCCCTGGGGGCTAAAGGGTTGAAAGTTAACACGACAACAAATGCCTCAAAAATTGTCCCCCTTGATATGTAAATTGACGTATTTCGCAAAATTTTCATACTGTCATCGGTAGAGGTAATATTAAATACTGTTCGTTTTCAAATTGTCACCCTGTATATTCCCTATAAATACTATGTTAACTGTAGAACACTAAAATTATAACTAAAAGTTAGAAAGTCTGAATTTAAAGTTTATGGAACAAGTATTTCAATAGCAAATAGGTATTATATTTTAATATTATTGTTACAATTAAATTTTTTGAACGATTATCCTCAAAGATACCCAGTGAGCAAAGTTTTGTCACATTTAGGGAACATTAGGGAACAGTTACGTATCTGCGTTTTATTGCTTCATATTAGGTAAAAGATGGACCTGGTAACGTAACAACGGCGTCGCGTCGCCTAGAACACATTTCCTTTAAAGGAATAAAATGCTTACTGGGTAATCTCTAAAGTATTGATACGTCACTTTTGAAATTTTCTTTACAAAACTTGTTGAGACCATTCGTGGTAGTTTCTCAAATATATTTGCAACCCATTAAATTCAATATTTTTTTCTACATAAGATTCTTTATGGTAATTTCCAAATACACATTTTTTATATTAAATGTATTCTGAAGAGAAATGAAAGATAATTGTAGACAAAAGTCAGAGCAGCTTTGCGATATACGAGTATAATTTTCTATTTATATAGCTCTTTACTGCTTAAATATGATGTCAACAAAATAGTAAACCCAAGAAAATCTAGAGCAGAACTGAAATTCATACCTAAGTTTACTATATGCAGTGAGTCTTAAATAAGTGCGAATATTTTTAATGGTAGTATATGTTTTAAGGGTAGTATAATAAGGTTTTTTCGTGTTTTCTGTTTTAATTTTGATTTTTTTCAATATTTGGTATAAAACATAATATCTTATTAATATGACAACATAAATAGCAGATTGAATTTACAAGAAACAAATCCCATAGAAGACTTAGTGGTTATCAAAATTTAAGCAAAAAATTCATTTTTTTAAAATTTCATTCTTTTATAGAGAACTACCAGCCCTGAAAATATTTACACTTATGTAAGACTCACCCCAGACGCGGATATTGTCAGCAGGATCAGGAAGGCGCAGCGAGCCTTTGGCCAACTAAAATCAGTTTGGACCTCCCGTCAACTCTCCGTGCAAACAAAATTAAGAATATTCAATTCCAACATCATACCAGTTTTATTATATGGCTGCGAAACATGGGGAGTGACAAAAATATCTATCAACCGCCCACAGGTGTTTCTCAATCGCTGCTTGCGGAAAATACTCAACATTTTTTGCCCAGACACTATACGTAACACAGACCTGCTTCATGTTACAAACTAACAAGAAGTAGGCATTGAAATCCGCAAAAGAAAACGGGGTTGCATAGGTCACACCTTGTGGAAACCTGATTGTAATATAGCGAGATCAGCCCCAGGAAAAAGAAAGCAGGGACGACCTGCTCAAACATGGAGACGTTCCATACTGGATGAGCTTTTAAAAAAAAGTAGGGTCAACATGGAAGGAAGCAAAAATAACTGCCAAAAATAAAACCCGATGGAGAGCTTTCACTGAAGCCCTATGCTTCGCGTAGGAGATATAGGATCCTATAAGACTCACCCTGTAGGTATGCCTACAAATAAACTTGTAGAACACATATCAAATTTGTGTCTAAAATATACCGTATGATCGAAAAAAAAACGGCGTCCAGTTGGCTTGGAAATGACGATCGATGACATTTCCCATATTATTTTACATATAAAATGACAGCGATCTTCATTTCATAGCCATCGCTGACGCCGTTTTTATTCGATCATACGGTATTAGGTGTCCCAGCATTTGTAAATACTACTAAAGATTTAAGATCGGACTTTTAATGTTTACCTCATTAGAATCTATCATAGATAAATGAAACAAGTTTAGATTGGAAAGTGTCCATAAGGACAATGTAAAAACTATTTGGCGCTATTCTTGCAACGGTCACGACCCAAAGCTTTTGAAAATTTCGGAGCGGTTCGGCTTTTTCCGGAATTATATCGCCAAATATTAATAAGTGTTGCATATAAGAAACTTTATTTTACATAAGGACATGTGTGTGAAATACCTATGAAACTTTGGAAACCGACGTTATGATCCACGATGGTTTTTGCAGTTCACAGTTTACAGCACAGGTTTTTAAGTTTTTAATACCACTTTTTCATAATTATCACGGGTTTGAGTAAATAAAACTTAAATTAAACTCACAATATAGCAATAATTATTTTAAAAACATTTTCAATTAAAGCGGTTTAGATTTTGAAAGATTTATAATTGTTGAAGATTCTGACTTTGACACGAGATATGGACAAGAGAAAATTATTTCTGTTTTTGTTTGCGGTTGTTCATAGCAACCGCAATAGCAGCGCCAGATCGCGTACAACGCAACGGTCGCGACCCAAAACATTTCACTACCCAAAATTTTGACGGGCATTCCAGTCTAAATTTATTTCCGTTAACTATGGAATGTATCTACAACTATAGCACAGTCAATGTCAACCAATGTTGACATTTGTCTGGGTTTGCCTCGGGTTTTGTCACCTGTCACCTGTTCAGTTTTAATTTAAAAATAAATGCAGTTTTTCTTAAATTTGTTAAAAAGAGCTTATCCAAAATTGTTCAAATTTGGAATGTGTATTTAACAGGGGAGCCAATATTTGGATACTTCAAAATTTGCATTGTATATTTCCTGTTTCCAACACCGATGCACCACCCGGTATATATTAATCTTATATTAATAATAATAATTAATATATAATTATATTAATCTTTAGTGAAACAAAACTTGTAGATACGTTAAGGTGACGGCCATAAAATGTTTCTTTATTTTAATACAAAATTTGTTTAAGAAATATAATAACAATAGACGTGTTTTCTGCTTTTCCAAATTTTTAATTTTTAACAAATAAAGTCAAAGTGACTAAAACATATTTATCTTATACCTAAATTTCTGACAATCAAAAGAAACCTTGAACGTCTTTTAAGATTTAAATTGATATGATCGTGGTAGTAGTAAACGGTTTAACACAGGAGAAATTTTTGAGGAAAGATAAAAATTAAGAGATAGGAGTATACGAAGAAATTTGATGAATTGCTTCCTTTTTAGGTAAACCCCGTCTGGAAGTTTATAAGAAAATTGTTCTTTTATGAGGCCGTTGAGACTTTTTCGAAATTTTAAATCGCAGAACTTGTTAAGTCAATTAGGATGTCCTGCTTTAAAGTTTCATAAATAATGTTAGAAATAAATTACAAACTTATGTGGGCCTATTTTATTATTCTCCTTTTTATCATACAGGGTGGCCAAGTGTCAAAAATGCCACAACATTCAATCTATAGTAGGCCAGTAAGCGAGGATAAAAATAGGGTATTACCTCCGAATTCTTGACATCCTCACCGATTGACGTGAAATTTTAACAGTGAATAGAGATAAATGTAACAAACAAAAGTGACATAGTAGCGATGTGTGCTTTCACCGTGGGGGTGAGTGCCATCCCTTTTCGGATGTGAAAAATAAATCACCCATTTTAATTGCCAAAATCAATAAAGGGATGAATTCTAAGTAAAAATGTTCTATAACATTTTTTCAGAAAATTAACATTTTCCGAGTTATTTAGAATTGAAAATATTTATTTTTCGTTTAAAAACTGCACATTTTTCTGCCGTTTTTTATAAATAATTCGAAAACCTCGTGTTTTATCGGAAAACTCATATAGAACAAAAATTAAGGTTTTTATATAGCGAATCGACTCATTTTTGTATGTAGGTGTATTAATAGCCGAGTTATCACTCTGTAAATGTGATTTTTTATTTTTCGAAAACTAAATTTCAACTTTTTACCCTAAAATAATAGCGAAAGGACACATTTTTAGAAGAAAATATATATCCCCTTTTTAAAGTGCTTGAAAAGACCTTTTAAATGCGTTTTCAAATGGTCTTTTCAAGTTCGTAACTCAAAAACTCGTGGGGTTATGATAAAAATAAAATGATCACCTGATTTTTTCGAAAAAAAATTAGCAACAAAATTTATGACTAAAATCATAAAAATAAAATCTATTAATTTTTAGGAAATTACACGAGCTATAAATTAACCTCTATAGTTGAACAGTCTTGACCTCTTCATTTTTACGAGATTTTTGGGTTTTAAGGGCTCAAAGAATGTAGCCCTTACACGCAAGCCAAACTAAAAAAACGTAATATCTAGAAAATAAAGAGATCTACCGAAAATTGGAAGAGAGCAAAAATATTGCATAAAAAAGACCTTCAATTTTACTCTGTCGCATTTTTTACGTATCTTGCTTAGTTTTTGAGATATGTCAAAAAAAATTAAATTTTTTAAAAAATAAAAAAATATATTTTTATTTTTTTTTCAAATTTAGACATTCTAAACCGCTCGAACTTGCAAAGGCTCGTTAGTACATAGTCAAATTCAAAAGTTTTCATTTTTATGATTTTACTCATAGATTTTGTTGTTAATTTTTCTTCCGAAAGATTGAGGCGACCCTTTCATTTTTATCATAACTCCGCGAGTTTTTGAGCTACGAACTTTTTTAAAAATGAATTTAAGAGGCCTTTTCAAGCACTTTAAAAACCGTTATATTCATTTTCTTTGAAAAATGTGTTCTTTCGTCATTATTTTACGGTAAAAAGTTGCAATTTAGTTTTCTAAAAATAAAAAATCAGCTTTACAGAGTGATAACTAACGTTTATTACTAAGGAAATAATTACTCACCTATATCCTATATTTATATCATTGCTTTACCTATTGGGTATTCAAGGTCTGAGTACATAATTCTAATATTTATTTTTTAATCTAACCATATTGTAAGCAATGAATCAATTCTTACGATTCTTTAAACGAACGAGCCGTAGAAACACACGAATCGATCCGATTCAATTCTTACAATTCTTTTTTACGACTCATTTGTTCAAATTTTATGGATCCGTGAGCTACGATTCAATTGTCTACCTCTCACGATACTTTGAACGAACGAGTCGTAGAAACGAACGAGTCGTATTGTGATCCGATTCATTTCTTACGACTCGTTTATTAAAATTTTATAGATCCGAACCATATTCTAAGCCATGAATCGAATCTCACGATTCATTTTATTATTCATTTAATATTCATTAATTAACGACTCTTTCAATCTTTGCCTACGTCTAGTGCATAGTACAATTTTTTGAAATACATTTCTTCTAAACCCCTAATATAAATTTCTATTTTTATTCATAATCAAAAGTACCGTATGATCGAAAAAAAACGGCGTCCAGTTGGCTGGGAAATGACGATCGATGACATTTCCCATATAAATTTACATATAAATTGACAGCGATCTTCATTCCATAGCCATCGCTGACGCCGTTTTTATTCGATCATACGGTATAAATCATTAAAGTATGACTTCTGAATATGTTCAACTCAACAGTTCCTTATTTTAAACATGTTCAACAGGAATATTAAAAACAGTTGAGATTGTTTGCTGTTTATTAGATCTTTCATGTTACATATATATTTAGACATGAAACTCTACTAGGTTTAAGAATTCTACACCTTTCTTATCATCACTTCCAACCAGCTTTTTCGATGGCACACGTTTTACTTCAAAGCCTGACGATTCTCCCGATTCCCTTCGTGTAGGTAATATAGACATCTTCTTTACCTTAGAACCTTTAGATCTTCTACCTTGCTTTGGTATATTAATTCCTGGGATTACCGTCATCCTTCTCGAAGGTGGCATTGCTGACATTTGATGGAATAGATGTGCTACTTCATCTTTCATTTTCGTACTCGACATCATTTGGATTATTCTGTTTTCGCGCTTTTCGAGCTCCTTTGTACCGAATATGTCATCAAATTCGACATTTTCCACCACTTCCAAGCATTTATTGATAAAGTCAACCTTTGTGGAGTCTTTTAAAGTCTCAGAACACTTAATAGCACTGAGGAGGTCGTTTTTGGCGTCATTTTTATTGTGCTGTTGAAGATTGCATTTAGCTAGTAACATTGTTCCGTTAAAGATCCAGTATATTATTTTATTTATTTTGGCCTGTTGGATACATTTCCTTGCATATACTCTTGCCAAATCTAGTTTCTTGACTTCGATATGATACCGCGATAACTCATGGTAAAACCAACAGATCTCTTGAGGTAAAACTGCATTCTCTAACCGCCTCTCTAATTCTACAATCTCTTTGGAATAATCAATAAATACATTTTTGAATTGCCCTACAACCGAATCTTTTGAAGGTTGTCTGCTAAGCGGTAGACCCAATAGAGCGTATATTCTTCTATTTTGTTCAAAGGTACTATGCTCATCGTTGACTCTGTAGACCTCATAAAAAGCTTTGCATACTTTGTCGTAAATTTCATGCATGTATTCGTCCTTGTTTGGTAACAGTTTCTTCGACCTTACGTCGCAGAATCTTTTCAGTTTTTCTACCAAATCTAAGAAGGTCTTTAATTTTTTCGCATCAAAAGCCTCAAGCATCTTAGAAAGAATAGCGTCGGCATCTCGCTTAGTATTTTGTTGTTGCTGCTCTAGTTCAAGTTCTTGGCGTGCTTTTAGCGCTCCGGAAACTTTAGCTTCTTGATATTTGATAAAGTAGAAAGGTCTCCGTGTTCTAAGTAGTTCTTGTTTATATGAAACCGTCTGGAAGCAACTTTTTGCCAAGTGTTTTATTTTCTTCGAACCCCTTTCATTAGGACATGTGGATCCGGGAGCCGTTCGAATTTCTTTTAAGAAAATCTTGTCCAAATACATTGAATCTAAATACTTCTCAGCCATGAAATTTTCAATATTTGAAGTATAGTTTTGCATTGGCTTAAATCGAAATGGTTTGGTAAATGGTGGCACGGGTTCATCGTCCGATTTACGCGAATGTAAAGAATCTCTTATTTCAAGAAGAGTGTCATGATGACTTCCTATAATCAAGAAACATGCAATATTTATATAGCTGAACGTAAAATGCTATTATACAGGGTGACACCTCATTCGCCTAGGTTGATTATACGAAAACGGAAAGCTTTAGAAACAAAATATATTATTGGTATAGTTGGGGATTGGGGATGCAATGTGCACATTTTTTTTTTAAATATACAGGCTGTTTCAGAACTAAGATCCATACCAAAGTTATATTTTTTCTTATGGAACACTCGGTATTTTATTTCATTTTTGGATTCTTGGGTCCAAAAAAGACTAAATAGATTATTACCCTGTACATTACCGTTCAGAATTAATTCTTGTGCTGAGTTAAAAGGTAGAGAAATAAACTTTGCTCAAAAATGTTATTGCTTCCTTAAATTTATACTGGGGTACCAAAAATTGCTGGATCTATTTTAAGGATACATTTTATATAAAAACTTCATTATTTCAAATGCAACACCCTGTATTTTTTTAAATAAATCGAAGTAGATTTAAATGCTCTTTCAAACTATATTAGGGTTTCCTATACTTATCTAGCTGAGATTTTGAATAAAAAGCGATTTTTAAATAAAATGGCAATTAAGATGTCTGGACAGTTAGTAACCATTTTCAAAATCGACATAAGTTTATGGACATTATTATTTATAATAGTTTACTAAATTTACATTATTTTAATTTAAATAAAGTCTATAAACTAGTTTCGATTTTGAAAATAGCTATATTCATACTAGAAACTTGCCATGACGACACTAGCCTTCTTGATTGCCATTGTATTGAAATATTGTTCTTTATACAAAATCTCAGCTAGATAGGTAAATGAAACTCTAATATAGTTTAAAAGAGCATTTGAATCTGCTTCGATTTATTTTAAAAAATACAGGGTGTTGTATTTGAAATAACGAAGTTTTTATGTAAAATAAGTATTTAAAATAGACCAGCAATTTTGATACCCCTGTATATATTAAACGAAGCGATAATTTTTCAGTAAAATTCAAAACACAAAATACACTTAGACCCATTTTATCACACACTAAACCAATACATACTGAACAACAAACAAAAAGTGTAATATACAAAATGCCATGTGAATGCGATAAATTTTACATTGGTGAAACATCTAGACCCTTAAATGTTTGAATTAAAGAACATAAAGATTATTTAAGAAAGGGCGATTTTCACAAATCTAAGATTTGTCAGCATTCATGGGACACAGGGTGCAGAATAGATTTTAACAACTAACAACGCCAAAATTACGATGAACGAAGCGATAGCCTCTAAAAGAAAAATAAAAGAGACTTTAAATACAATTTTATAAAAATAAATATATTGCTCATACATCTATAGATGTTAGTAATGTATGGCCATCGCTTCTTTGATTTTAAAGAACATAAAATAAGTAAACATAATATACGTAAAAATTAAAAACAAATTAAAAATAATCATACAAAACGTTTTTATTTACCTTATTAAGTAATTGTGATCAAGTAGTAATTGTTAATTTTGAAGTTTAACTTGATGTTATTTTGACAGAACGTCAACGGTTTTTGTAGACGTATCTGTTTTTTGAAAAATCAAAGTGTTCTCGAATAGTTGCATTTAAATTTAATAAATAGTTTTTTTTCTTTATTCTTCGTATTTTTTTGGTTCCGACGACGGAAAGAGATAAACTTTCCGAAACGTTAAGCATTTTTTGTTCGTTAGGCAAATTTGTTTATGAGTTTCTTCTAACTGCTGACAGTAGTTTCCCTTGGATTAACACCAGCAGTGTTTACAAAAAATAACTATTTTATTTTGTAGATTTTCTTGCAGTGGCGAAATACCCATATAGGATTTACCCTATATCGGAGAGATGACTTCGCCACATAGGTATAGACATTTTTTTATATTTAACCCTTATAATAAATGCCTTATTTTGTGTCCAAGAAACCAAATATAACATAAAATACTGGGTGTTCCATAAGAAAAAATATAACTTTCGTGTGGATTTTAGTTCTGACATACCCTGTACATTTCAAAATAATTTTAAATTATGCACACTGCCTTCCCACATATACACATAAAATGTTGTGTTTCTACATCTTTCCGTTTTCGTATAATCAACCGAGGCGAATGAGGTGCATCTCCCTGTATAAATAAATTTACCTTTTTTAGCTTTAAACATCTGAGGCTGGACTGGTTCGTGCAGCTCTTCGTTTAACAATAATTTTAGTAAAGGTGATGGTTTTTTCTTTTTCGTTTTCATTCTGGGTTTCGGTTCAAACGGTTTCTGAGCGGCATAGTTCTTTTTCCATGCCAGTTTTCTAATGATCTTAAAATGATCTCTTAAAGGTCTTCCAGCCCTTTCGCCGAGGCAATTTTCGATCGCAGCGGTACAATGCATAACACCCATAGTAAAGTTATCGGGTTTTTGTCTTTTAGGAACCAATCTAGAGTTTTGAACCAAACCTTAGCAAAAGATACGAAACAGTGTTTACTACACTGTGTCAATTTTAAAACTTCCCACCCTTAATATCGTTCTTGCAGTTAAAAATATGAAAAATCGGAAATTTTACTTGTAAAGCGGAAACTTTAAATGAATATTTTTAGCCATTTTCTTTCAACCCCCTAGGAGGGATAGATTTTACCCTTACAATCTTAAATGGGAATGAGGGTAGCATATCGTTTTAAAGGGGCGTTTAATTATCTTTTCAGTGGTATGCTACTTTGTTGCTTTTTGTCCAGAGGTTTCCGAATAATCGCGTTTCGAAGTTGCATCAGAAATAATTAAACATGCCTTCATTGAGATTTTAGTTTTCAGGCTAGTACACACAAAAATTATTGCATTGGGTCTCCTTGTAGTACAAATGATTAGAAGATTAGCTGGCAACATAAACGTAATCATTATTTTTTTCTAGGGGGGTCGAAATACTAATAAACCGAAAACATCATAAATATTAACGCTTCTTTTCTCAAATTCAAACATGTCAGAACTCAGAAAAAAACATGTTCAGAAAATTTAAAAGGAATAAAACAGGAATATTACCATTCTTAATTCGCTTTTGCTTGTTGGGCAAACTTTTATTAAGTGCATAAAGTGTGAAAATGGTTTATTCTCTTCAAGGAAGAACTGAAATTATTAACATTAATGGAGAGGTTGGAAAGTGCGGACGAAGAACAGCATTGGTTTTGAATGAAAGAACTCAAAATCGTGAAGTAAGTCACATATATGTGCTGGATTTGGTGGCAAAGTTCTCCGAAACTGGTTCGGTGAGTAATAGAAAAAGAAATAGCCTACTAGAGTGATGAATGAAGGAGCTCAAATTGAGGTTTTGGGATTATTTTCTGCAGAGCCCACCAGCTCCTTGGGGACAGTAGCACAACAGACAGGAATTTCACACGATACTGTAAGAAAAACACTGAAAATGCATAAATTCCATCCATACAAAATGCAGATACTTCAAGAACTCTATAACGATGATTTTGATAGAGGAATAGAGTTTTGTGAAATCATGATTCGTCAAATCAACGCCAATATTTTTCGAGGACATAAACAATATCCCCAAAAAGTCAATGTTTGGGCTTGCATTCTTGGAAATGCCATTATTGGTCCTTTATTTATTGAAGGAAACTTGTGTGAGATCTTGTTGTGATTGAAGGAAAAGGTGATCTGTATCTTAATATGCTTCAAGAGACTATTGATCCTCTTATCACCCAAGAGCTAGAAACTCAAATTGATGCAGAGTGTAATACAGTTTTACAGGAGGATTTGTTAACATTCCAGCAGGACGGTGTTCTACCTCACTATTTTCTTGCGGTCCGACATTAACCACTGTCGGACGAGAGATTTCCGGGTACATGGATTGGTAGAAAGGAATGGCCTCCAAGATCACCTCATTAGACTTCTTTCTTTGGGGATATCTTAAATCCATTGTTTATAAAACACAACCTACTGATATTGATGATCTTACAAAGCGAATTACAGCAAAAATCCGGTCAATTCCCTGTAAAGTTTAACGAAATGTTAGAGAGGAGTTTGAAAACAGACTTTATTATTGTTTACAGAAAAATTGAAAACATTTTGAACAACTTACAAGGACGTAAGTGGTGTAACCTAACCTTCTAATGATTTGTACTACAAGGAGATCCTGACTAGCCTGAAAACCAAAATCTCAATACAGGCATGTTTAATTGTTTCTGCAACTTTGAAACGCGATTATTCGAAAACCTTTGGACAAAAAGCAACATAGTAGGATACCACGGAAAAGAGAATTAAACACCCATTAAAACGATGTGCCACTTGAAAAGGAGGCTAAAATATTAATTTAAAGTGTCCTCCTTACAAATAAAATTGACATGTTTTTTCGATTTTTCATATTTTAAAATTGACACAGTGTATATTAATGTATGGTTTAAACAATACCTTCTTCAAATTCGCAACAGAGATAAGTATTGAGAGCTTTATCCGCAAGCACTACTAAGTTATCCGCATCCATTCCTAAGGCTTTGTTAATATCTTCCAAAGCGCCTTCATATTGAATAGCTTTGGCCCTAGCTCTGGATCTTCCAATAAGAGCTCTCTTGTCATCCGGGGTTTTTTTAATTGCTTCATCGAAAAACTTTAGGGATCGTTCGTATTGCTCAAGTCTGGATATGTAATATCCAATTTCTCTGTGTAAAGTTTGGTATCCATATATTTCCTCTTTCTTTCCGAATGGATTCATTTTCATGTTAGTTAATACTTATATTTTTAATTGTAATTCTACAATAATATCAAAATATAATTAGAATGGCAGTGACAACAATCAATGAAATATCTGTATGATATCTGTCAACTCCGATTTATGCAGGTAGAAAGTTTATTTTAAGTTTTAATTTAAGTAGAATTTTAAATGAATATTTGCAAGAGCATTAAAAATTATTGTTATTACAATAAAAACAATTTTTGTCCCTATTCCAAAAAATAACACCGCAAAAAGATCTTCAGGTTAATAACCCTAATGAGCCATGTTTTAAAAATACTTCTTAAAATAATTCAACACAGAATATTCAAAAAATGTGAAATTGATTTAGATGATGGCCAATTTGGCTTTCCGAGAAGGAATCTTTTGAGAAGGAGAACCAGGGAATCAATGTTTGACCTGTCTGTTCTTTTACAGACAAAACAACAACTTTGATGTGTAACTTTTTTGGGGGATACTTTGTAGAATTCTCTATATTTTTAAAAAATGCTCTAAATTAACCTACATATGCTTACAAAATTTCATTTCAATACAAACTGTCGTTCTCCTTGGAGCCTCCGCGTCGTATGAGAGGCGTCACCCTGTATGTATGTTTTTGATGATAACTATAAGAGGAGCAATGACAAATATAATGATGCTGCTAGAGATGCTGTCCTCCTGCATAATGCTAGAGGTTATTTTGATATTTTAAGTTAATATAACGCCTTTATTTATTATTTGATCACTATAGCCAGTTATACAAAATCAATCACTACCAGGAACAATTTTAGCCTACAAAAAAATGAAACGTATGTAACAACTGATGTAACAATAAAATTCAAATGTTTCTTCATCAAAACCAAAGTTTCTCTGTTTACATGTCGTAAACTTCAATCTCATTGAACCTGTCCCGAGATCGTTCATAACGTAATTCGAATCGTACATGCCGAACGATTTATTGGCAGCAAAGGAAAAAATACGCTAGGCTAATTTTAGCGATTGCCACTGTTATTTTTTATTTAAATTAATTTGCTACATATGTCTTACATCAACTTGGAAATAATGCCAAGTATGTGATTTCCTCTACTATTATTAATGCTGAAACAGCACGTGCAAAATGAAATCCAATTCATATTATTCATGAAATCTAATCCAGTCTGATTTATTTTATTTCAAATTCCATATATTACTAATTAGAATAATATGCATGCGTTTTTATGTATTCCATCATGACGAACTGATTGTTTCATGGTTATGCGTGTAATGCATTTTGTTTGTTAAAATGGATAAATAAACTTTAATTTATTATGTTTTATAAAGATCAGTAAGATTTAATAAGTTTTTTTTTATATTTTAATCCAGTCATAAGCATGAAACTTAAAAAATAACGCTGCAATAGTAATAACTTGACGCCTCAACGGTAGAATATAGTCTGTCCGGCGAAGGTCCGACGACAAGATCCTTGACAGTGATAGATGTGTCTGTCATTTTAATTTCAAAGTAGTTTATTTTATTTTCCAAAGTAGTAACATAGTTTAAGGAAAAGAGTAGTTGCACTCTCGCAAATATTTTCTGCCAGTTTTTGCAAGCTGGCAGGTTGCAAAGCGTTTCAGTTGAATTCGGTCCGTCGAGCTGTGAGGTTCGAGCGTTGCGTCCGAGCACAGGGACGGATTGACAAAAAATGAGTGCCTTACTGTGCGCTGCTATTAATTGTGGAAATAATTCAAAAAATTGTTCTTTCAGTCTTTTTAGATTTCCATCGGATGTAAATCGGCAAGCTGATAGTAATTATCAATTAACATTTAATTATATTTGTTTATTTTTGAAGCTGAGATATTATGTAATTAATTAAATGTTATTATTTTTTTAGCATGCGTGCAGATTTTAAAAATAGTTTTTTAGATATACAGGTTGTCTCAAATATGCGCATGAAAATATTTTTTGGTCAGGGGGTTTTCCATAAAATTTTCATTCCAATAATAATTTACGAGATAATTTATATAAATTGGTTTTTGAAACAATTTTAGAATAAATATTTTGTACATCTAAAGTCTCCGCAAATTATTCATATTTTTTAATTGAAAGAATTTTATAATAGCATAATCTCTTATAAATTTAGTGGACTGTATTTTTTGATGTTTTTTTTATTTATTTTTTATTATAAGTGGTCGTAATATAACAATATTCAAAATATTATAGACAAAATATTGAGATTATATTTGAGGGAAGAAAAGTGCCACACCAGTTTTATGCATATGTTTCAAGGTTTATAAAGGGGTGTATCCTAAAATATTTTGTTATATACAGGGTGTCACAAAAAAAGTTATGGAAAAGTTAGTTTGATTTTTTTTATTATTTTACATCATTCTATATACATTATTCTATATTGGGTATTTTTTATGGCGTCACCAAAATCGCAATATTTAAAATGGTGTATCTCAACTTTTTTAAATGCGAGAGTCTGTATATTATTTTTCTGTCAGATGCATAATTAAAAAGTGAACATTTTTTTATTAATCTAATGTGTTTCTAAATTTTTACCGCTGTCGCAGATATTCGCAGTATTATATTACATATGGCTCTTTCAACAGTAAATTTTTTTCAAAGCCACCTAATATGATCTTTGTCTGTATCTGTAAATATCCTGTATACGATAAAGTAAATTTTTCTACACGAATTTATTCCGATATCCTTCATGTTTAAGAAAACATAGCAAAGTATTAATAAAGTTATATTCACTCTAGTTTTTTACCACTTTTCGTATATAATGTTTTTAACCAAAGTTTTAGTAAATAAGAAATAGATTGGCAACACCGCAGTGAGCTTTAAATAAAGACAGTGTACTATAGCCATAATGTTATGCCGAATCCAGTTATCTACAGAAAATTAAACTTGCTTTAAATAAAAAAAAAGTCGTAGAAAATCTCTGAAATAGATAATAATATAAAATATGTCATTATATATTTTTTCTGCATTTCTTCCCATCAGAAGATTTTCAGATACAGAAGAATTGTTACCTACACGAAATGTGAAAATATTCTATTTTCAAGCAAGTTTTTACTCGATGATCATTTTTTTTATTTTATTTTATTGTGAACTCATATTTTTCTAAATACATATCTGTGAAACTATGGCGAGTGCCACGTCTATACTTTGCCTAGTTAATAGACCACGACTATACAGCTACGTCGTCGGCTACGGAGGCGAGAACAAGGTCATATAAAATGGCAGAAAAAGAACAAAGGATTTGACAAGGAGTAAAACTACTAGTTTCCTTATACTATGGTAATAAGTTGGTACAATTGGAACGCATAATTAATATATTTAAATTTTGAGTGAGAAGTGATTACTCTAAAATATTGTGAACAAAAACCTGTATAAAAAATCTAATCTTGGTTAATTAACTTTAATCTTAATTTTTTTCTGCAGTATTAAAATGTATTATTTACCTATCGTGTGATATTATTTTACAGATATTCCAGTTTTTGGTACCATATACGAGATGGTATACAACTTTATTTGTGGCTAATACAACTCTCTGGCCATAGTCTCTGGCAAACTGATGTGTCTCTGGCGGTCTCTGTGCCCCGAATATTAACTGTAAAGTATGGTCTGGGTCAACACTTAATTTTCCCTCGAGTTTTCCTCCACTTAATTTTAAAAAACACGAAACACAAGTAACAACACAGTCCAAAATGCAAAATGCAAAATATTTATCATTTCTATTTGACATAATTTGACACAAAATTATAACCTATAATTTGGCAAGAGTTTGACAATTCTTAAAAATCTTAAGTCGAGTTTATACGCATAGGCGTCCGTTTGTCGTTCATCGTTGCGTCAAACCAATAATATTGAAATATGATCTGTCATTTTTGAAATAAACCAATAAAACTGGTTAAAAACAACAAGAGGCGACGCATGACGTACTTATTTATAAACCCATCCATAGTTTAAACTAGATAGAAAAAAATATTAGAAACTTTTTTTAGTGAAATAAATGGATTGGTATGGAAGTCATCTGCTTTTTTTCTGTCATCGTCTGTCGAAATCTTACCTGAGAAAACAAACCAGAGTATAGTTATAAAAGAATAATCGACTATTTGGTTACTAAGGAACAAGTTACTAAACTACGTTCACTTAAGATCAATAAGAGGCGCCACCCTGTATAAGTTCTATGACATCGAAAAAATATACTACAATGCAGTTAGCTATTTCCATTGGAGTGTACACGAGTGGGCTTAGGGCAAGTTTTCAACCATTATGCTTCCTTTAAAGGAAGTAATGGTCTCTAAAACAAGCATTGAACCATGTCAAGAGGTTAAAGTAGGTACACAATCTTAAAATTAACGTCTTTGAAATAGTATATATCTTAAATTAAAATAACTATAAATAAAATAATATTATAACAGATATTAGAAAGATTATTTTGAAAAAATATATTTAGATATCTTCGCATTAGTAAGCAGTGCCTTCTAAGTGAGAAGTATTAGTACCTTGCTTATATATTAATATAATGGTACAAATTTTAGTACTGCTCACTGCTCACATAGACAAAATTAGATAGCAAAATACACTCAAAGTAGTACTCAGTAAAAGATACTTAAAGACAAAATAGTACACATGATATAATAGTTTTTCAACAGTCTTTAATTTCCACTTTAAAGGATGTCTGTCTGTCCAACAAGTCAGGGAAGAATATCGTCAGACAACATCCAACAAAATGACAGAAAATACAATTTACCTGTGAATTAAAATGACAGACAACAACTTTACATAAATAAATTCATAATTTATTTTTTGACCCTATCTGTAAACTTTAGTAGTAGTAAAGAACTATAGTTTTATTAGGTATTAGGTTGGCATAGACCAAAATAGACATGAATAAAACAATCTGTCTAAAATTAATAATTATTATTCAGGTAATGCTGCAAATAAAGTTCTTTGACTCTTATAATGAAACACAATAAGATAAATTATGTATAATACTGACCAAATTAAAACAGAACAATATGTTTCAGAAAGCCTTTAAAATACAAAATATAGCTTTGTTTTAATATACCGGATGCGTCTCAAAAGTGGCTCACCCCTATAACTTTTTTATTTTTTCAGTTAAAAAAAACGAGATTAGGTATGTTAGTATATATGACATAAATTAGGATTGATTGACATATTCAATTGTTTTTGGTCACTGCCTGTTTCACCGGAAATGACTACAACATTTGATTTTTAAATGGCACCCTCCGTAGTTTTTTTTTAATTCATTCGATAGAAAATAACACTCTGAATATAATGACATATCGTATGTCAACTTTTGACATTTTCGCATATGGTTTATTTGAAATTATAACTTGCGGTTCGTAACGAAAATTTGACCCGAAATACCAAGTGTGTGGTATCAAATTATTCGTAAAAAAAATATTTTTTCAAATATGCTAATGAGCCACCCTCATTCTATTTGAAAAAATTGAGATATGATTAAAAATATGATTTGAGCATTTTCTAACTGGCCAGGGTAAGACACTAAAAACATTAGACGATGAAATCTATTTTTCCAAGGCTCCTTGATTAAAAATTAGTGTTTTTAACATAGCCATGGCACTCTAGATTGAATTTTAAAATACGATTTTTTATTAAGGAAGAATGTCAAAAGTTGACATATGATATGTCAGTCTATTCAGAATGTCATTTTCTATCGAATAAAGTAAAAAATTACCGAGGGCGCCATTTAAAAATCAAAAGTTGTAGTCTTTTCGGGTGAAACAGGAAGTGAACAAAAACAATTGAATACGTCAATGAATCCTAATTTATATCATATACTAACATACTAAATCTCGTTTTTTATCTAAAAAAGTAAAAAAGTTATAGGGGTGAGCCACTTTTGAGACAAACCCGGTATATTATTCTAGAATTTGATGCACCTGGTTTATGTCACTGTATTTATTTTTATTTGCAGATGTTTTGGCGAACACGGACGAAAGATTCGACTATCGCTACACATGCCCTAAGAGTTTTAGTAACATTGGGCGAAAATGTTACCATTTCAACAATGGTTCAGCGACGTGGTTCCAGGCGTTCTACACTTGTCACGATCTGAGCAGCAGTAATCTCACAATGTTTTCTAGTCGACCAGATCTGCTACAGTTTGAAAGACACATGCTTAAAAATAAACGCAAGTTTGGAAGTAAGTAAATATATATAGAACAAATTATAATAAAAAAGCACAGCTTATTCAGTGTCTAGCTATTAACTATTATAACAAACTTCGCGTGTTCTGGATTGTCTGGAGTGTCTCTGATCTTTCGTATAATCAACCGAGGCGAATGAGGTGCGCCACCCTGTATAGAATATATAGAATAAAAAACTTGGAAATTTTGTTTAAGTGCAGACCTAAAGTATGTACTAGGATGTATTTCAAGAAAATATTTTAAATTCTATAGGGTGGCTCAAAAAAGTGTGAGGGGATCGAGATAATTTTTGTAAATGGAACACCCTGTATATTATTGCATTTTTGGCTTCCTTTCATATCACTTTACATAATCCTAAGATATGTGTAAATATGTTTTGATAGTTTCAGAGATAATAAACAAATAAAAAATATATATTTTTCAACCTTCATTAACTTAACATTATTACAAATATGTACAACAACTGTTCTGAAATCAAAAATGTATTAGGTATTTACTTTAGATGGTCTGTACTTATTTTACTATAAATAGGGTAATCGTAAATGATACAGGATGTTCAAAATTCGACGCCAAACTTTCCAAATAAAATAATTTTCGTTCTTTTTTTAAATGGAACACCCTGTATAGTATTTTTTCAATAGATGGAGAATTAAAAAATTAACATTTCTTGTATTTAGAGTATTTCAAAAATTTTAATGGTTTTACAGATATTCGCGGTTTTATATTTCATATGGCATTTTCCACAGTAAATTTTTATCAAAGCCACTATTATTTAAGATTATGATATTTATAGGAAAGTAAGTATAGACCATCTAAAGTAAATACCTATTATAGTTTTGATTTCAGGGCAGTTAGTGTATTTGCAATAAAAGGTTGAAAAATATATATTTTTTATTTATTTATTAATATCTCTGAAATTATCTAAATTTATTTATTCATATCTTAGGATTATGTAAAGTGATCTGAAAGGAAGCCAAAAATGCAATAATATACAGGGTGTTCTATTTAAAAAAAATTATCCCTATCCACTGACACTTTTTTGAGCCACCCTATAGAAGTTAAAATATTTTCCTGAAATACATTATCGTACATACCTTAGGTTTGCATTTAAATAAAATTCTCAAGTTTTTTATTCTAGGAGCTACAGATACCCGACGCACTATTGCCGGACCCTGTATTTAATAGCTTTTAAACGCCAAGAATTTGTAAAAATGTATTTTTTTCAATAGGCGGCTTTGGTTGTTTGAAAGGAAAATATGCGCCATGTTAAAACTTTATTACAAATTTGACAGAAATTTTTCGAGAACATCAGAAATATATTTACAAACGTATCCAGAAAGATAATAACAAGATAGAATATTATTTGAAAAGTGGATGAACATTTATTAAATATTTACGCTTTTTAGTACCCAAGTAGCATTTTCACGACTTGCGACCACATGTTTACTAATCACAACGTTGGACTAGTTACAAAAAATAGTTAGCTCCCTACCTTGGGTATTAAAATAAATTTAAACGTTTTTATAACGTTGTGCCGACGTTGGACTAGTACTACAGCAAGGTAGGAAGCTTCTGCGACGTCGAATAAACGTTGTCTTGTAACCTTTTTTGCTTAAGTGATCTTTAAGTGATTCGGACAACGTAGTTACAACATTGGACAATATAGAGTTTTCCGACGTCAGTTTCAGGACCTATTCCAACGTTATGCAAACGTCGTCTGTTTTACTAATTCCAACGTTGTTTAGATTTCCTTATTCTTACGTTGGTAGGACGTCGAGTCACTACCTTTTTGCAACTGTATTGGACCATAACCTTAAATTTTAAATTTTCACTTCATTGTTCTGTTCAGTCAGACAGTTCAGTGCTGTTTTTGTTTTTATAAAAAAAAACTTTAATTTAATAATTATAATTTTTAATTAAAATGGGACATAAGAAAGGTACATATAAAACTAAATTTAAATATACATCGACATATATTACCGATAGTTTATCCACTCCCTGGTTTATTTATATTATAGAGGGCGGCACAAGCTAGACTCTAGGATGACTAAATTAGGCAATCTTGCGACTAGTATACTACCTGTTAAGGCCGAACTGCGACTTTATTAGTCCAGTATGCGGCTACTCGAACTACTCCATCTTAATCTCCAAAACAAGAAAGTGAAAGCCGCCATGTTGTTAAATAAGAAAATGTTTCGTTCCTAAAATAGCAATTCCTGCTTTATGAATACATTAACTGGAAATATTTGACCCTAAAAAACACGCGGAAACAATTTTTTCGACTGCGAATAAATTATTCTCATTTTACTAAAAAAAAATTCAAGAAAATTTTTAAAACTTCTTTAATTTTAAGGCCCATTAGTATTTTTCAAAGTAGAAACAATACATTTATCAATAAAGTTGCTTGCGTTTAACTTTTTTGCCTTGGGTAACGAGTTACAGAGTCGGTTAAAGTGTTTCAATAATTATGATCTTCAAACATCCTCCACACTTAAATACTTTTGTTTTGTTTTCCTTCACTGCCATCTGACATACGTCTCTAACTAAATCATAAAAATAATATTTTTACTATAATTATCCCAATTTAGGATAAAACGCGACTTAGACGCCATATTAGTTGTGTATTTCTGTGAATTAGGATTTTAAACAACGTTGCAGTTTGTACTAAATTAGGCTTCTAGCCAACGTCGGTATCCAACGTCGTTTCGACCCAAAAATTATTCTCCAAACTAGTGCAGACTAGGGTTGGCACGAGGTTGTGCCGACGTTGCGCCCCGACGTTTGGTCGCGTGACACAACGTTGTCCCGACGTCCAAATGCTGCTTGGGTAACTAATGATTATATGGAAACTAGAATAGACATAATAGTAATAGTTCCTTAATTTCCTCAATTTATGTTAAAATCATCAAGTGTTCAATCTGATGAAACAAGAAATGAGGTCCTAATAATCGATCACAGTATTTAATGTGTGAATGCCTGCCCACACATTTAAGCTGATACGAACTTGCGGTCTAACTTCCCTAAAGTGCCTGGGGTTTTGCTCTCCAAATCATATTGAACACACCACAATTTGAAAATGTGCTTTCATTATTCCCAATAATATTTTTTAAAAAATCGAGAAACTTTTTTACAAATTATTGATCAAAAGCTAATATGCATAACTTGCTATACCTACATCGTTAGAATCGCAATAAATTTATATATTTAGATGTGTAAAAGTCTAATATGGCGCCTATAAGAAAACAAATCAAATGACAACACTGTTGTGGAGCTAGTAAAAAGTGGGAATGAATCTCTTATAATTTTTAGTCATTATAGTGGGGTTCGAATTTGAATTACTCTGTATGTATTTGTTAATCGACATCAGCACGAATGTTAATCAATGTTTGTGATATAGAATATTTGGTTTATCCACCAAACACAAAATGCTTAAGAGATTTAACAATAAAATTTTAAGTTTTAAACTGATGCTACTTAGATATTTTGACTATTTTGTATAACGAGGAGGAAGCACCGATTGCATTTTACTATCAATTTCAATTCAATAGCTGGCTAACAAAATTTTCTATTTATTAATGGTGGGCGTCTGGTCGTTCTATCTTTATTGGTCCTTACAAAACAATTTCAAAGGCTTCATTTTTATTGGCAATTTAGATTAAAAATAGCATTAGTGTAAAGAGCGTAATCTTGAATTTGTCCCAAATAGCACAATATTTTTTTTATATATGTATTATGTTCTAATAATTTAAAACTACTTTATTATTTAATTAATTAATTAAACTAATTTTTTAACAATTTAGGCAAAAATCGTACTTTGCTGTAGATTAAATCTATTATTTAATTTTCATTTGGGGGTTACACAGGTGCAAAATAACGGTTCGTTCCATTTCTATGTAATGCTAATATTTAAATAACATATCAAACGTACACGTATGATTTAACAAGTAAATACAATAATAACTAATATTTTTTCTCGAAATCTTCACATTTTGTATTAAATATCTTATTTATATTTTAAATTTATTCTTGAATATTTTGAACTTATAAATTTTTAAACCTATTCTTAATTAATTTATTTATTATACATGTACCTATAACATTATGAAATGGCTTGCAATGTTTAGATTCTAGATATTTATTGCTCTTAACTATTCACTATTTACTTTCTATTTTTCTATTTTAGCAATCTTGTGGTACGGATGATTGAAACATGATTGAAACCAATCGATTTGCCAGTTGTAGTTGTTGTCATTTGTTCTTTTGTTAATAGTTTTGTTTTCTTTTCGATTCAAGTATTTTCTATATACAGGATGTCTCAATGTACAATGACACGTGTATTTGGACAAAATAAATTCATATGTCATCTGAATTATTTACGATTTATAAATTTTCTACAAAAACAAAGAACAATTGTTGGTGGCAAGTTCATTTTGGCTCTTAAAAATTAACCAAGGCATGTGTTGACATGGAAAATGCTCAGAAGACATGGTTCTGATCGAAATATAATGTTTAAGGAATAGTAACTCACGAAATTATTGCACAGGGTATTTTAAAGTTAGGGTAAAAAAACAACCCTTCAATTAACCCTCTATAATAAGCCAAATACTAAAGTTTATAAAAAACTGAGTTTATGAATTAAAGTTAATAGATTTATATACAGTTTGCTAAAAAAATCATGAAAATAGGACTAAAAGTAAAAAAATATAACATTTTAAACTTGACTAAAATATTCTCCGTTGCTTTTTTTTGCATTTAAGTATAGATTAATTTCACTAACATTACATTGTTCTAAAACATGTATCACACTTTTCTATATTAGATTAATTATAGGATTTGTCCTTTTAATAAACAAATAAATGCTTTGTTAATAAACCAATTAAATTTAAACATGTTACTTAATCTAATTACATATTTTATATTATAAAAATAGGAATTGGATACTTTAAAGGAAGAATGGAACTTTATTTACCGTATGAATGTGAAGCTTATTTTCTATTGTACTAAAATCTGCTAGCCTCAAATATCTAGGATATAAGCAATTTAATAAAATCAAAAAGACGTTTAGTACCTAGCACAAAACAACAACGTAGGACGTGTCTTCGAACTTCTCTAATCTTAAAATGTCCAAATGTCAGTTGGCGTAATATAAAATTGAGCTAATAAATTAATATGATATTATTTATTTATAGGTCAAAGCACATCCTTCTGGGTAGGCGGTTTCAAAAATTGGAAACAGAAAAGGTGGATTTATACGGACGGGAGTCCGATCAAATTTTTGTCTTTGAAGGACATCGACAGAGATGGCGAGGATAATTGGACGTGTTTGCTTTTCGACGTAGAAAGAAATAGGTAAGACGTCTTAAAAAATAAACACAGAAATATATATTGCGTTGAGAAAAATGCAATTGAAATGCAATTGAAATATCAGAAACGTACTTTCTGTGCATTTGATATTTTTCTCCGATTTGGCGTTTTCTTACAAATCGATTTTATTACACAGGATGACTCAAAATTACATACAGGGTGTCCCACTAAGAATAGCTCTCGGACGTATCTCGGAAAGTATTAGCCGAAAAAAATATTTATAATTAAAGGGGAATTAATATATTATTATTTTATATATATAATAATTAAAATTATTATAATTATGGGAAATTGCTGGAAATTATTTTCAAGTTTGTAGAACGACCGCTAGGGGGCGCAACTGCAACAAAAAATAAGAAAATGGGAGTTTTTACACAATTTTGCCTAGATAAGGTGTACTATCAGTAACAGCTTTATAATCTTCAGTAAATTTTGAATATTTTTTGTTAGAGCCATTTTCCCCTATCTACCAAAATAAAGTGGTGGGGGAACGTTAGATCTGTTTTTATTTGAATATTAATAACTCTGGACTGGATGATCGGAATCCAACAAGCGAGGGCTCGTTTAAAAGAGCGTTTCTTACTCTATATTGTACCATATAAACAATAATAATAAGCTTTTGAATGTAGACGCTAGGGGGCGTTGTCTTACAATTTAACAAACTGCGCGTTTTTTCAAAAAAATTAAATGCAATAGTATATGTAATTTTAGCTGATAGTAAAGAGTAGAAAAAGCTTGAAAAGTTAGCGAAAACCGCATCTTGATATCTTCTTTCAAACCGAAGATACTAGCAAAATTATAATAAATACCAAAAAATAAGCCCTTAATTATCTTACTTTTACAACACGGTATCAGTAGCCCTCTTGTTTATGCCCATTCTAACCTAAAAATAAGATAGAAACAGTTAGTTTATTTTAAAATCGAGGATATACCAGAATATCATAATATTAGATGTATTAATATATAATAATTAAGATATTAATAATAGCGAACAAGAAATGATGATTCAGTGAAGTCATGGTAGGCTGTGGAAAAAAGTTGCTTTTGACGTAATAGTATAAACGTCAAATTGTTATTAGATCAATATTTTGATAGTCTTATGCCCACTTGCACCGTTTGTATAAACTTTGTTTAAAGGCTAAACAGTGATTAACTGTAATAAAATATGTATAGTTAATCACTGTTTAGTCTTTAAACAAAGTTTATACAAACAGTGCAAGTGGGCATTAAGTTTTCTACCTTTTGATTGCTTTTTCAAAATGCCAACAACTTCAACTACTTCAAATAATAAAGGCATTTTGAAAAAATACCATATTCGTCCTATTTTACACGCAAATGTCTATCTGGAATGTGAATTTCGAAAATAGCACAAATTTTATGAATTTGACATAAATTATCGCCAAGTCAACATGAATGTCAATTATCAAGATTTAACTCTCCTAAAATAAATAAAACATGCCTAGAACAATAAATCCGTGAATAAAACTTTCAGAGAATTAGTACTAAAATGAATCTTATTAACACTGGTCTGAGACATTAAAATAAATAGTTTTGTTAGATTTAAGAACGATAGCGGAATTACCCATTATAACACTAATAAAATCCTTTTATCTTGTTTAATATAACAATATAAATGTAATTTTCAAAGCGATCCATAATATTCTAAGAATAATTTAATTTTTAATCTAATTTAACAATTTATTATTTTAGATACAGTTTTCATGTATTTTAAAGTTTTATATACATAGATTGTTTTAGGGGACCGCTTTTGATGATTTTTTAAGCATTTTGTAGCTAAATTATTTGACTTTTTAGTATCTCTTTCTAAATTAAAGATGAAAGTTGCTATCTGTCAATTAAACGATGGAAAACAAAATGTTAAAATTTTGGTGAAAGTTTGAAACACCCTGTGGAGTACGTCAACAAAGCAAGGAATTTAAAAATCTATTTTTTAGGATTTTAAATCATCTAGGTGTATCTTTTCTCGATATTTTGTTTTTTGATTCATCTCAATAGCACTATAATTTTCGGAGATATTCGCTTTTGAAGTAAACAGTTGCATTTTTTCGTATTTTCTTATTGAAACTATGTCATTGCTTTTGGTCCTAGTCAACAGAGTATAAAATAGTGTTTATGATTTATTTATTGTCACTGTCTTTGAAAAATCATATTATTATTGTCTGTTGGGCAGTTACTCTAGCAGATATGATTTAAGTCCAAAAGTTGATCTCTACTATGATCAATAAAAGCAGCAATAACAGATACTTCAGCTTCAGAACTACCATCTCTACTAGAGTAAACGTCAATAAACAATAATAATGTGTCTTCTCAATGACAGTGACATCACATAAACAATAAACACTATCTTATAAGTGTGTTGACGAGAATCCAAAATCAACGCGAAAAAAGCTGTAAATCGTTACAGTCTTATTCAAAAGCTAAAACATCTCCAACAAAAATAAAGCTAATTGAGATGAATCAAAAAACAAACTATCGACAAAAGATATACCTAGATGACAAAATGATTTTTAAATTCCTTGCTTTTTTAACATATTCCACAGGGTGTTTCAAACTTTCACAAAAGTATCAAAATTTTGATTTCCCTCATTCACAGATATTAGCTAATTTAGCTACAAATTGCTTAAAAAATTATTAAAATCGGCCCACTAGAACAAAATATATTAAACTTTAAAATATGTACAGGGTGGACCCATTTTGGTTGTTTCTATAGGGTATTTTGGAAACCGGGATTTTGGATCTTTTCAAAAACCGCGTCCGAAAAATTTTCAGAAAGAAGATGAAGAAAATCAATTATATTAATGTCCTCGCAGCCGTAACACTATTGAAAATGATGTCGGAGTTTCTCATAAAAAAACATTGAAGATTTTAAAGAAAAATAAATATAAAAATGCTATAAAGCAACGAAAACCCCAGCTTCTATATCCTGAAGACGCAGAACGCAGAATCGAGTTTTGTAATTGGTACGTATTTGGGAGTTTTAAAAGAAAATGAATTGTTGTTTGATCAGATTATCTGGAATCAAGTATTTCAAGTGATGGTATATTCAACCGGCATAATAATCATATTTGGGCAGATCAAAATAGCACAGGGACGATTTGGTTTTATTAACGTATTGGCATTTAACGTATGGGTTGCTTTACTGGGTAACAGAGTTCTTGCCTATGAAATCTACGAAGGGAATTTTAATTCTCACCGATATGTTCAAATTTTAGAAAGACACATTGTTCCATTTTTAGATAACTTGCCTTTGAGGGAAGGTGAACAAATATTCTTTCAGCAAGATGGAGCTCCAGCTCATACTGCGACAAATGTAGTCGAATATCTCAACGCGAACTATGGGCAAAAATGGATTTCAAACAATGGACCAATCAGGTGGCCACCTAGGTCACATGATATCACTCCCTTGGACTTCTTTCTCTGGGACTTTCCGAAAAAGGAAATTTATCGAAATGCAAATAGAAAATTAGAAGAGTTACAAGATAGTTTTGTTGTGACTTTGCAAAATGTAACCAACATACACATTCGAAATGCTTTTAGCGGCGGCGTGCGGGGGCGATGAAAACCCTGTCTAGATAATAATGCGCAGCAGTTTGAACATTTAATGTAGTCTTTTTGTTTTTTTTTAACTGAGAAGCCCGATTGAAGTAACCTGAACCCGATAAAAGTAAATTAATTGTTGAGAATTGTTGAGTTTATATATGTCGTAGTCTCATAGTGTATTCCGTCTTTTCATGAAAAGCCTAGTCACTTCTTCACGGTTTTCTAGATACCCTATAGAAACAACCAAAATGGTCCACCCTATACATCAAAATTTTAAATGTGCCCGTTTTTCGTACCGGTGAGTGTATGAGTGTATAACTAATGCAACCGTTGACAGTTCTAACAGAATTATTAATGAATGTCATTCATAACCATCAACACTGACTCCAAACCACGCGAACAGTATAAGATGTTCTTTTAATGTTTTTTGTAAATCAATAAACAATTAATTGTAACACTATACATCTTAATTGTTTCCAGATGGCGAGCGGAGAACTGCATGAAACCGAATCCGTTTATTTGCGAGACCGAACCTGAAGCGTTGGTCGCCTTCAAAGTGATGGATAAAAAAAGTGAGAAAAAGTTAACGGTCGAACGGTGTCTCGAAAACTTCGAAACTTTGACGAAAAGGCAGAAGAAGAGATGTCAGAGACTGAAAAATAAGCTGTTAAACAAACCAGCAGCAGTAAGTGAGTAATAATTAAGAAGTAGCAGTATTTTAGTTGTATCTGTCTTGTTTGTGTCGTTGTTTCGAATTCCTTATTCTATTTGCAAATAGTTTTTTACCATTATTTTAGTATATTATTTTTATGCATCGTTAAATTCGATGAAGATCACCGCGACCCTACAGATCTATTGTGTATACCGTTTCTTCAGTTCTTACTTTCTTGAGTTATAATTCATCATACAGTCTCAAGGCTTTGACAAAAGCCAGTATCTGAGACGGCTCTACACCCAGGCCACTTCTTCATATCCGACATCAACCGTATATACCAAAGTTTATGGCACGAACAGTTGTCGTCTCGGCGCACTCAGTGATAAGGTGTTCTGGTGTTTCCCTATTTTCCCCACAGAAGCTGCATTTGCCGTTGATTTCCAAGCTTCAGTTTTACTCAGGTGTTCGTTGAGAAGACAGTTGTCCTGTTAGAAATCCCGTCACAATCCGAAGATTATTCTTACATAAAGTTCTGAGAAATTTTTAAACTCGATGATGCTCTGCATTATCGTTACTTTGCATCCATGTGTTCTGTGTGTTGTTTGATCATATTTATTTCAGCTTGTTTTCTAAAATCGTTGTTCCACGTTAACTTTGTACGTGCCCTTGTTCTTCTCGTTGGTGAACCATAGGATCCATTCGCCTCAATTTTTACGGCGAATTTGATTTAATATCTTCATCGTGGCTCTAACTATAATAGTTTCAGCTTTGACCTACAAGTGTAAGACTTGGTTTTCATATACCTAGAAGACACGTTAAAGCTTTGGAATATCTTCGGCTGAGCCAAATCATGTGTATAAATTGGTACCATAAAGTATCAAACAATCAAGTATTGCCAAGAACGGGATGCATTAACATTGAGGATATTATGATTATTGTTAGTTCCCAGTAGTTAGTGCGCAGAAAAACATCGTGGGTGTTTGGGAAGGCTCGAAAGGAAACAATTATGTTTTTGCGACGTTTCGCGACTTTATTGTCGCTCCTTCAGCTTCTTTTGGCCTTTGATTATCATCCGTCAAAAGAAATTGTGGTTAGAAATCAAAAGTTGAATGTTTAATAAGATAAATATTAGGCTTTCTCTATGGATACAACTGACTACCGCAAGCTGTTGTTAGGATATTCTATTAATTTTAATTGAGTTTTTTCAGAGTGTAATTGAAACCACTAATTTATTCCACTAATTGCGAGGTTCTGAATGAAGCTTTACTCATTATCAGATATTTTGTTTTATATATTTTATTCTTTATAATTCAAACTTTTCTTCTCTGGTTATGGTATTTAATATCTGTAGTAATTAGTTTATTAATGACACACCGTTAGCAAAAGCCTACATTCCTATGCATTAATAAAAATAATATTTCTATACAATATCAAACGCTGAAATAAAAAAAATTATTTGAATAAGTTTCGAGAGAAAAAAATTTATATTCAATTTAAGTAAGGTCATCGTATGTACAAATTCACTATATAAACACAATTTTTGTATTGTTCAACATATATCCATAAAACAACATACTTAACGAAATTGAGTAATAGTTATCTCACTAACCTCAGTTTACAAAATTTTAACTACTTTTTACACATTCAAGGATAGGCATAATTCATAAAGACGACTTTGTAAACATTCATAAATCCTTCTCATAGTAATAATATTATGCGGTTCATTAATTTTTATCGAGGCTCATCTGTGTTTGTCTATGGTTTAGTCGAAAAAAATAAGCTTCCAAGCCAAATAAACGAAAAATTTGATGGAATTTTAATCGGATGTGCCACTATTCTATTTTTAATAGGATAGTTTTTCGGTCTGGTGAAATCGATCAATTCAAGGCCGTATGCACGATATAGAGAGTTATTTAAATCTTTGTTTTATATTATATAATATATTAGGTAATATCTTCTAAACCAAAGTGTTTCAAACTGGGGTACGCAAACCCCTATAGTTTAATTTTAAATATCCGTTAAAGTACATTATTTTATCTGCTCTAAGTAAAATTAGAAACATTTTTTCATATTACTAGGAAACATGATTAGATCCCTGTTTTTTAATTTTATTTCCTTTATTTTTGTTTTTTTTTACAATATATTAACATATTTTAGTATGGGCGGCTATACGTGCCTCCCGGCGCCATTCTTTTACTATTGTTAAAGTATTATATTTTCCGATAACTGTTATCACCGAGACTATCGGTGTAATGTAAATATAATTTATTAAGTTCCATAGAAATGAACTTAATAAATTTTGCACTTTAACATTTTAAGACAGCAAAAAATATGACGATAATTAAAATTCTATTAATAACACATATACCTGGGCATACGAGGCTTTGGGCCTTAAGCTAAACATCGACAAAACTAAAATCATGTGCACCCCTCCGGAAGATCACAACAATGCTATAAAAATCGGAGAAGAACTACTGGAATATGTAGCGGAATTCAATTATCTCGGCAGTTTGATTTCGGAAAAGGCCAATATCGACTCTGAAATTCAGCACAGGATTAGCAGCGCTTCAAGAGCATTCTGAAAATTAAAAGACAGGGTTTTTACAACCATGACCTGAGCACAAAAACGAAACTTGCAGTGTACCGAGCAATAATAATCAACACCATGTTATATGGGAGAGAAACCTGGGTGCTGTACCGCGGACACATGAACGCATTAAACAAGTTGCAACAGAGACACCTTAGACAACTCTTAAGAATCAAATGGTTCCATCACGTCTCAAACGTATCGGTTCTTGAAAAAGCTAACTGCGAGAGTATTGAAGTCATGGTTACAAAATCCTGATTAAGATGGGCTGGTCACGTATGCAGAATGCAAGAAAACCGCATACCAAAATCACTGCTTTACGGTAAGCTTGTAGACGGTAAGAGGAGGCCAGGTGGACAACTCAAAAGGTACAAGGACATTTTCCTCGAAAACTTAAAGGGGATTAATGTGCAGAATGAGTAGGAAGTAGCAGCTCACAATAGAACTCAATGGAGAAGAATGTAAACTCAGTTAACAGCGAGAACCAAAAAGTTAAGAGGCAACAAAGCAATGAGATTTTTGAATGTCCGGAGTGCGGTAGACAAATAACATCACGTATTGGGCTTTTCAGTCACAGAAAGGCTCATGAAAGAAAACGCCTTGCGTGACCATCTTCTGATGCGTGTCAAATACTCGTCAGCGAGTAATGGCAGTAAGTATGTATGTATTAATAACAACCTATCAAACAATTAAATCGAAAAAAAAATCATGAACACGTCTATGAGGTTTTTTTCTCAAAAAAATATGTTGAAAATCGTTAATTTTTTCTAAATGTTCGTGTATATTTAGACAACTGTTTAGAACTGCCTGTTCACCGTAAATTTCACTATCATATAATTTCTTAATATCTGATATTACCATGGTAACGACTTGACCCCCTTTATTGTTAGGGCACTAAAAGTTATGCAATACAGAAAAAACCGTGGCTCTCAAATCAATTTTTCCGGTCATTTTGGACTTATTTAAGAAACGGTAAAGAGAAAATATGTTTCTTTTATCGAGGACTATCAGCTCTGAAAAAAACATTAGTGTTTTTAACGCAGCCATGGCACTCTAGATTGAAATTTCAAAAGTTGACATATGATACGTCATTATATTCAGCGTGTCATTTTCTATCGAATAAAGTAAAACAAATACCGAGGGTACCATTTAAAAATCAAAAGTTGTATTTCCGGTAAAACAGGAAATGATTAATTCGAAAACAATTGAATAAGTCTCTCAATAATTTATGTCATAACTAAAAAACCTCATTTTTTATCTGAAAATATAACAAAGTTATAGGGGTGAGCAACTTTTGAGACGCATCCGGTATATGTAGGGCATGAAAAAACGAAGTTTGGTTGAAGTTTTGTTTAAAGCAATTCATTCCATCACTTTCCTACTAAAGAAAACGCCTAGAAAACTATCGAACCTTATAAATTTAGATGCTTCAAAGAAGAAGCAATAATATTGTTGAAAATTGTCACCTTATTTTCATTATTTATAAAATAATAATAAAAACTTTATAAAATCAAAACCCTCAACCTAGTTAACCTTATGAATCAGGAAATGTCGCAAAATATGACAACAATGTCCACACTGCAATAAGCATTACAATTATTGTTACCAAAATATCGTATTAGGGAGAAGCTATATTGAATGTACAGGATAAGCTTTTTTCTTACTCTTTCAAATGAATGGTCTCCAACTTTTGTTACAAAACGGCACGGAAAGAAGAAGATCAGTACAAAACAATAATTAGTTCGAAATCTATTATGTATACAAGACTATACAGGGTGAGTCTTAAATAAGTGCAAATATTTTCAGGGCTGGTAGATCTCGATAAAAGAAATATAATTTCTTTTTTCCGTTTTTCAAATAGTCCAAAATAACCGAGTTATTTTGCTTTGAAAATTTCAAAAAAAAAATATTTTTTGTTTAAATTTTGAGAACCGCTGGATCTTTTCTGTGTTTTCTTTCTTGTAAATTTAAATTACTACCTATGTTCCCATATTATCAAAAAATTCTGTTTTTTTAACTAAAAGCTACAACATTTGGAAAGAATTTTTCAAAAAATTCCGAATTTAATTATTTTTTGCTAAAAAACTCATAATTATGTTTCTTGGATGGAAATATATTATTACCCCTAAAATATTTGCACTTATTTAAGACTCACCCTGTATATGTACAAAAAGTATTTAACAATCATGCTATGGACGTCGGAAGTCACCTTTTTTTCATTTTTGAGTCATCTTTGCTATGAATTTGATATAAGGAGTGAAAACATTTCATTATCTCAGTGTAAAACTTATTAATAATTGGCGAAATATATTAAGGAGAGGGATGTTAACCTGAAATTCCAGTTTGAAGATGATACCTGATATAAAAGTAACATATTGGCGACATATTTGAACTTTATTGCGATGAAATAAGTATTAATTGATTTCCCCTTTTGCATATTTTGTTTTGACTTAGATTAGAAATGTTATCAGTGGACGTCCGAATAGAAGAATTATTATTTAATTAATGTAGGGTAAAAATGAAGATAAAGATGGTAAAAGAAATTAGGCTGTCTTTAGGAGTTGCTACGCTGAAAAATGCGATTATTTTAAGTTTATATGTAATGATATATTTGGAAACGCCTAATCTTATGAAGCAACAAATACGTTTTATTTTATAATACATAAATCTGTTTGTGTAACTTAATGTCAACCATCAACACCATTAATAATAATTTTAATACATAAAAATAATATTTACTCTAATTATTGGAATTGCGGAAGGTCATCGGGTCGTGTGGATAATAAGTGACTATATTTCACTTCATTGATTGATGTTATTTATATTTTTTATTCAATTAATTATTATCATATTAGGTTATGAAATACTGGCCATTTAATTGCGATAGTTCAGGGTTTCTTGAACTTAAAAATTATCATGAGACATAAAATATACAAAAGAAGAAAAAATTGGGATTGAAAGGTTCTCCTAATATATACCACTCTTCCAAATGTCTACCTCCATTTAAATTGGCCTTTATAGAGGAGTAGAGAGACAGCCCATAATGTGTGTAAAGAATTTTTAAAAATTTGATTTCAGTTGGACTACAATCTTAGTGATTAAGTTAAAGCCACTACATTACAGAACATATACACACAACGAAACTTATATTGAATCACTATTTCTTACCAAACTTTTTGCAGGGAAAATTATTGATATACAACTTTAAGGCAAGGTTTTTTGTTGTAAATAATAAAAAAATAATAAAGCATGATAATAGAGACTAAAGGAATGCTGCGATTTATTTTCTTGTCAATTTTGTGTTTAGTGAGAAAATCACGATTGTTCGGTAATTTTCATTCGATCCAAAAAAAATAAAAAATGCCTTTTGTTGGATTAATAGATATACAAAGGAGAAGAATTATTGCTCTCATTGAAAACGGAATGCCCCAAAGAGACGTAGCAGAAATAGCAGTCGTTATCCACGGTGTTGTATCCAAAACATATGCAAGGTAGTTGGAACTAAGAACTGTCAAGATCAGGCCCTGACAAATTCGTCAAAAAGTCACAACTGAACAACAAGACCGCTTTGTGTGCCAAATTGCTACAAGAAATCCCAATATTTCTCATCTAGAGCTACAAATACAACTTCTGGCAGCTACCGGTGTGAATGTTTCAGTTGAAAGGTTTATACAGTGGGGGAGAGTTACGGGTCCCATACTTATCTCGGCAAAATAAAATTGACCGGCTAAATTGGTGCCTTCAACATCAAAACTTGACAATTGAGAATTGGCAATATGTTCCTTTTTTTCAGATGAGACCAGAATTGGCCTAAGATGAGATGACCATCGAATTCGGATTCTTAGAGATCCAGGAAGACGAGCTTGACTCCAGGCAGCCAAATCTGTACCAAGATATAAAGGAGGAACTGTAATAGTCTGGGGAGGTTTTATGGTGGGAGCAAAAACTCCATTGTTACCGCTTCAACAAGCTTTAACGTGTCGGAGGTGTCGGACTATGATTTAGTGCTAGAACCAATCGTTGGGCTTTGGGTAGCTGCAGCTGGTGATCATTTTAACTTCATGCACGATAATTTACCTCCCCATACCAGCAGATAGAGCTCATCGAAACAATCCTGGAAATCTCGCACAGCTTATTGAATCAGAATTACCAGAATGGGAAACCATACCCCAAGACAGTGTTGATAATTTAATAAGAAACATTCTTTTTGATTTTGCCTTTTGGCCATTAAAAATTTAAAACTTATTTCGTTTCAGACACCAAAAAAATACCATTGTGTTTATTTTGGGAACTGATTATTTTTTTATTGTTATATGGATAATTTTTCATTAACAGTCTTTTGTAAGGACTGAATTTTATTTATTATGAAAAATAATATATGATTCCATATAGGTTTGGTTGTTTTAAAGTTGAAAAAACTGATATATTTTATCTTATTTTAAGTAAAAGCTCATTTTATCAATATGTGAACTGTTTTTAACATATACTTTATCATTAAATGGTATTAATTTATATTAACATTGACTAACATGTGTCTTGTTTTAGTACAGAAAGCGAAGCCAGCCTACCAGAGTAAGCCCACCACAATCAAATCCTCTATGAGCTACATTTGTCCACAAAACTGGATGGTTTTGGGAAGCCAGTGTTATTTGTTCAGCAGAGATAAAGCAACTTGGTCCGATGCCCATTTCAATTGCGCCCACATCAATTCCAGACTAGCTATTATCAGGTCAAGAGTTCAAGACAAAAAACTGAAAATATTTTTGAACGGATTTACGGGTAAGTTAACGTTCAGCGAATTTTAATAATAAAAACTATTAATTATTGTGTCTTATGCCAAAGAATGGAATTTACATAATCTGTCTGTGTATGGTATTCATTTACTCTATGAAACGAAGAGAATTTTTTTTATAATTTTTTAACAAACTTCCTGCTTATGATACAAATGTACCTATATGTAAAAGTTTATACTATACAAGGTGAGTCTTAAATAAGTGCAAATATTTTCAGGGGTATATTTTCAGTATTTCGACCACAGGAACACACATCTGTGAGTTTTTTTTTGCAAAGAAAAGATATTGAAAATCGTGCATTTTCTTTTAAATTTCCCTGTATATTTTTCGAGAACTTTTTAGAACTGCCTGTTTACCGCAAATTTTCAAAAGGTATAATTTGTATTATCCTGTATAATCAATATTAATTTATACTATATAAATCAATCTGTACTTTATTCACCCAAATATCTGTATGGTTACTTGGCGTAACTCGTTCTTCTAATTTTGCGTCTAGGCTTTTTTTGTTTTGGTCATAGTTTTCTAATACAATAAAATATTAATAAGAATTAAAAAAATATTGGCATAAATAATGCCAAATTTTAATAATAGTATCCAGGGTGGTTCACCACATACGACACAGAGTATATTGTAGATAAACGATTAGATTTTTACAAATTGGGTATACATATTATATTGGGAAACAAGTTTTGGGTTCGTTGAAGGACTATTAGAGCTACAATTTAAAAATAATTTTACAAGATACAGAGTGTCCCAAATAAGTAAAAAATACTATAGATGTATTTTTTTTTGAATGGAACACAACTGTATACACAACTGTATATTATTATATTTTTAGATTCAACGATTGAAATAAAGGTAAATTTGATTAAGGTTTATCACACTTAAACCTTACCGTTACCTTACCGTTTAAATATTTCCAATTTTGTGAAATTGCAGTAAAAAAATCAAGGCTTCATTTCTCCAAGGGTATCAAACTTTTTAATACTAAATATATTTGCTGAAGTTTATTTATTATTCAGATATTGTGTTGCAATAATAATAATTATACTACCTTATACAGAGTGTCCAAAAATTTATATTAAAATGATTACTAGCTTTAAACGGCAATAACTTGTTTAATTTAAATGAAGCACCCTGTATATTTTAAATGAGATGTACAATTTAATTGTCTATCATATTGTATTATACCATTTTTACCTATCTCTTCAAGTTTTCGTAGAAAATGCATTTTCTTATAATTTAGACCTCATTTATCACTATACCCATGGAATATTGACATTTTAGATTTTTTTAAGGCAACATATTATGTACAAAATGTACAGGTGGTAAAAATAATAACTTTGATAACATCAAGTCCATTTGTTAACAAAAACAAAACTATTTAAATGTTTGTAAAAGAGTCTACCAATTAAGTATACCACCATTATTTCCGCCCCAAAAAATAGTTAATTACATACTTAATTGTTTTAGTTAATAAATTATTCTAAATAAATATGGATTTGACTCAATTGAAATCAATATAATAAGTTATGAACATGAACGTCCCTGTTATAAATAAGAGCATTCGTCAAAAAAATAAATAAAATTTATAAGATGTTACTTTTTACCGCACTGTCTAATACACATACAAAATTCAGTTTTTTAGTACTTGGAGCAATTATTATTAATCAACGTAAACAGGCAATTAATGTAGTTTGAATACTGGATTCATATTAATTGGTCAATTGATTCTCTTTAACAAAATATATTTAAATGTGCAATAATTAATAATTATTGTTGTCTGGAAATTCTCATTGATCTTCGAATGGCATCCATTTGTGTGTCTCAGGGTGCTCAGGTCTCGCTTTTCCAGAGTGTCTCATTTAAAAAAGAATACAACAATAATATTTTTACTTATTTGGGACACTCTGTATCTTTTAAAAATATTTTTAAATTGTAACTCTGATAGTCCTTCCACGAATCCAAAACTTACAATTTGTAAAAATCTAATCGTTAAACTACAATACTCCGTGTCGTATGTGGTGAACAACACTGTATATGAAAAGATACATAATGGTATTTTATTTATTTATTATTAGAAAAACAGGAAAGATGGATTGGTGGAAGGTTCAATGACAAGACGAAAAAGTGGGTGTGGGCTCTAAATGGAAATCAGTTAAGGTATCAAGGATTTGCTGAAGAAGTCTTACAGAATCCGACAAACGGATCAAACTGGAACGCTATTATTATGGATCCCCAATATTCTTACCAGTAAATATTAACTTCCATTCTTTTTAACAAGTAACAAAAAATTTACTTTTTCAGATGGAGTTATAGAAACGAGATGGAAAAGCATAACTACATATGTCAAGTGAAGGGCATGGCAGTGAAAAGGTTAAATCCGCCCAGAGGGGCCACAATCGAGATTACCAGTCATCCTAGATACCAAATGCGAAGTTCGAGCGGCCGAGCTACCAGACGAGCTAACAGAAATAAAAGATTCTAGTACAATAATAAATAGTTGTGTTTCCTTAATATAAATAGCTTTTAAACAGTGTGACACTCAGGCACCATTTGAAAAATATAATGTTGGTGTCGTCAGGCTTTATCAGTATTAAATGTTTTTACTGCAGTAAATACGATTCCTATCAAGGTTTTAGTTTATATAGCTAAATTCATTAAAAAAGTAAATAATGTCTTAAAAATAATAGATATTTGGAGATAACTAGAGTAAATTGAAAGCTTAAAGAAGTTTTTATCAAAATAGGGGTAACCCTCTTTTGAGAAACACTCGGTATTATAATCTGTTGATGTATTTGTTTATTCTATGTATATGTTACAGTGAAAGTCGGAAATTCAGTGATTGTTAACATTCACTAGGAAATGTTAACAATTACGCATTGGACCAGTGAATGTGGTATTTTAAAGTGATTTGTCGACTTTTCCTAGTAACTTCTAACATTCACTAGTGAAAGTAACATTTTCATTTAATGACATTCAGTTATCGAATTTTAACTACAGAGCAGCCTCCCTATTTGTTCTAATTGTTTCACTACTTTGACCATGATCATTCGACTAGGCAAGTGCATTATTTTAAAATTCCTTAACACCGAACAGCTAACTTCCAAAAATCGTTCAGTTTCATAGCGCCACATTTGTGGAATAATATTTCTAATAACTTTAAATTTCAATCCTTTACAGATTATAAAAAACAAATTAAAAATTATTTACTAAATTTGTAAAAAATATAATTTGGTCGACTGATTTGTGAGGTTCTTGTTCTTCTGATATGTCCGTCATTGGTTGCTGTTCCGGTTTTTACACTGTTTCGTTATGCCTCTCTGCTTTTCTCCGCTCATCCCTGATAAAATTATATTTTCACTTTTTTATCTAATTTTATTTTTTTTAATTCTGTTTATTTTTATAATTTAATTTATTTCTATTTTGTTTTTGGGGTCGCACCACTCTAGCACTTTGAGTCATTGTATAATTTTTTTAATCGCGGTGCGATCCCTTTAGACACACATTTATTAATAATAATATTATTCTGTAAAAATGGGGTCTAATAAAGAAATTTGAATTTGAATTTGAATTTGAATTTGAATTTGAATTTGAATTTGAATTTGAATTTGAATTTGAATTTGAATTTGAATTTGAATTTGAATTTGAATTTGAATTTGAATTTGAACTTGAATTTACTAAAAGTTGTCAGTAAAAGTTATTCTATTGTACAGGATGAGTGTGGTGAGGAAGAATGTTGGTGGAAGTTAGAACAATTAAAACTTTTAAAAATATTGGATCACCTCAATATTCAAGCTGATCCACATGTCTTAAAATAACAATTTACTTCTTTAGTATATTTATTAAAAATTATAGAAATAACGACGATAAATAACCTTATAAATATTAAAAGGGAATACATAGTAAACATTTTAAAGCGTATAAAACAATTTAAAAAGAACATTCATAAACAAAAAATGACTTATTGGTACAAGATTTCTTTTAAACTTCTTCATCGTGGACAAAATAAAGTATGCTTGAATTTTCTTCAACGGGAGTTATTCGTTTTTTCAAACCCGCTACAGGCATATCAAATCGTTTAATAAGTTCACAGTCACTAGGTTCCTTAATATATTTTTCTCTTGCACGCTTAACTTTTACTATGGCTTCATTATATTGCAAAAATAAAAAAACGCACTGTTACAGCGAGTGTTTAGTTTACCTTAATTTTTCACAGAAAATTTCTTCCATAGGGAAAATACCGCACAGCACTTTTTACAACGATAACAAATTTTGAATTTTTGATTTTTTTTTTGAAAAAATCAGTGAATATGAGCTTTTACTAGTAATAACAATCACCGATTTCCAACTTTTACTGTAACATATACATTGTGATCCTGAAGATCTTTTGTGAACGGAAACTTATTTAGATGTATTGAATGACTATTTTTAGCTAACAATATTTAATTCTTACTCAAATAAGCATCTTCTGATTATGTCAAAATTTATCTATTTTCTTTGTCGTTCAATACATTTTATATAGTGGCCACTTATAGTAATGCATGCGTAATTAAATGAGATACAGTTAAGGAAAGAAAATTAGACCTAAGATTTAATGTTTTATTTACGGAAATCATATGAATTATTTATTGATAGATTAATTCTAGAGGAACATCTGCGATAATGGAAGCAATTTAGTGTACTAATTCTTGATGGTATCTAGTGTTATTCATATTTTCTTTTTCTTTCAATTAGTTAACCTTAACTGATATTTTTTTCTCTTAATTTTTATTCTTGATATGATTTAACAGTTAAGTGATTACATAATATTATTTTTCCATAAATACTGCCTATTATCATAAATAATCAACAACAAATTCAGATATATGTCATCTTTATTAATTAACAAATATGCGTCTTTTGGGACAAGAATGCTGATATGATCAGAAAAAATTAACATACGATGAGTTTGCAAGCCATAATCATACAAATTACGATAGATCCGCAGGTATAGCCCTAACATATTGTTAATAATGCTAATATTAAACACTGTAAATGTTGTCATAGCTAATTTAATAACAAGATTTTAAAAATATGTTTTTTTTATTTTCTGAAGTAGTAATCTACAGAAATTGCAAATTATACATATGTTTTAACTATTATAAATCTTGATTGACTTATTTTTATAACTGTCTGTCGGTATCTCGGTTAGCACTTTTCAGTAACTGGTTTTAGACTATATTTTTAAATATTAATGATTCGAGAAATAGTTAATTTTTTAGCTTTTTTAAAGCACAACTAAAACAGTTTTAAAAATTTTCTAAAAGTCCTTCTGCTAAATAAATTTATATATATCTCTGAAAAACAATATGATTATGGATAATATTAAACCTTTTTTTTGTTCTATATGTTCTGTTGCACTATCAGTAATAGAAAGATGTTATTTATATTTATAATTTAGCTATTATCAAGTTAATACTGCCATTATTTATTAATGATATAAAAATAAGAGATTTGTGAATTCTTCAGAAAAACCAATAGTTAATATTTATAGCTACATTATTTTATATATGTATATAAAAACTCCTCGTTTGTAGAACAATTTTTATTACACTAATTACAGTTAATGTTTGTGAAATAATAAATATTCGTAATAAATAGTAAAAAAATACATTAAATCATGAAAACAAATAAGCAAATATACATAGTGTTTAGTACTAATAGAGTTACCTATTTCTAGGCTTATTGCTTGTTGTAAAAGCTTTAATTAGATATTAAAAAATAAAAGATCTTTATATAAATACTTGAGTTTGTTTATTATTATAATCTTTAAATTAAAATGGCGACTTATTAACGACTTAAATTACTAACTAAAGGAACATTCTCTGCGTTTAAGATTTTTATGAACATATTATCTTACATAAGTTGATATGGATTATAATTTCATATTTATGAAATTAAGTTTAATATTTACACACAAATACTGTTTTATTTATAATGCCAAATTGAGTAGTACTCTGAACATTTTAACTTAAAGGGTAGGTTTCAATAAAAAAATGTCAAGTAACTTTATCGTAAGTATATTTTGAAGTTATAGTATTTCCGAAGTCAATTGGAAGTATATATTTAATTCATTTTTATTTACTAGATCTCCATTAATCAATTATACAAAGTGAGCCTTAAATAAGTGCAAATATTTTTAAGGGTGGTATATTTCAACTAGGGTTTCCAAACCGGGATCACGGTGTATGTTTAATCGCGAAATTCCGATATTAAATCCCGGGATCCCGAAAAATTTAAATGCCCTATAATCTAAAACGATTCGATTTTATACACTTTAGTCTAAAAAGATCATACTTTATTTATACTAAGCAGAACGTCAATATCTAAAAGTCTATATCTATATTTCCATGTTGCTATATTTTATTTTTTTTCACAAGAATTGATTTTTATAATCACTAATTATGAATGTTACATTGTTTTTTCTATTTTAATAAAGTTCTTTTCTGATTTTCTTTTGATATAATATAGCTACATATTATGTAGCTCCAATTTACTAAGTACCTATTTCTTTAGATTAAATTTCTTATTCTGATAGTCAATCCCGGGATTCCAAAAAAGGGATCCCGATCTCGAAAATTGTAAACCCTAACTTCGACCCCAATAACACGTGTGGTATATTTCGATCCCAGGAACACCTATGAGATCCCCCCCCCCCCCCAAAAAAAGAAGGTGTTGAAAGTCGTGCATTATATGCATAGGTACGAGTGTTTCCAAACCGGGATCCCGGAATCCCGGGATTATAGGTTCTAAACCCCAATCCCGAAAATTGGAAACCCTAATGCATAAATTTTCTTGTATATTTTCGAAAACTTTTAGAACTGAACTTTTGACCCTCTGTAATAAATATACACAATTTTAATAGGAAACTATAACTTAAACAAGATCCCTCAAAATATACTGTAACGGAATTCAAAAGTACTACTCTATTTCTAAATAATATGGCAATAAATGAATAGAAATCATACTTAAATAACATAACCCGTAAAATATTACATACTCATATTGTTCGTATATCTTATTTCTTTCTTATTAGGTATTCATATTCAATTTTTACCTAATCATAATTTTCGTTTTTTTTTCAATTTACAACCAAGTTAATTTCAATGCCAATATAACATTATGTGTAGACGGGGTTTTACTCTAAGAACATTTCTGTCTAAGAGGAAGTTACTAGTTTTAAAAATATTGTTTACTTTTAAATTTCGCTATAAGACTGTTTCCTATAATGTAGGCTCGTATTTAAGGTTTACCCCGTATTAGAGGCGACTATCCTCTAAGTGGTAAGGCGGGATGCTTCTTCCTTGATATGTATTTATACAGGATGATTCACGGCCATGGCACATTAGACTTTTTGGGGAACCGGTGATTCCTTTGAAAGATTTTTTTTTGAAAATTTCGATTTTTGCATGAACTCACCTGCTCAATCTGTCTAAATGATTTTCAGCATTACAGTGTTGCCGCTTCATACTTAAAGTGGTAGCATCTTTGTTATTTTAAATTGAACAGCCTGTATATTATTATATTTTTCGAAACTACTTCCATATCTCAAAATTTTTCTATTATACTAATCTCATTTTTTTCTGTTATACTAATCCACTTTTCAAATGATACGGCAACACCGGAATGTTAAAAAAAATTAGAAAGACGAAGCTGGTGCCTTGATGTAAAAATCCAGATTTTCCAAAAAAATTCTATCATCGGTTCTCCATAAAAGTCTAACGTGCAATCTCCGTGAATCACCCTATATATAGTGACTTTTCTCTAAGATATATTGTAAAAAAGCAATTGCGCAAATTTTCAAATTATATCTCTATACATACATTAAAATGTAGATTTTCATTCTTTATGCACATAAGTGTTCTAGCAATTCTAGATATTCAAAGTAGAGTATAGAATATACAAAATTGGCAGTCTAAAAAATTACATAAATATCCACTTCTTAATTAAAATGACATTCAACCGCCATAACTGAATGTTTTTTTATAACGAATATATATTTTCAAATTATGTCATTCGCTGATTTAAATTAAATTTCTTTGGCAAAGTTATATTCCTCCACAATTGGTTTTGGACGTAGTGGGTCTGTGCTTTTACTGCTCTCCTTATAGCTTTTGTAGTAGATTTTCATTGGAAATGCAGGAACCTCTTCGTCTCTTACTAAAAATAAAGATGGGAAATTATATCACACAGTATATTATAGGAACATCTCTTTAAAAACCTTTGTTCCTTCTTCGTCTGAAATTCTGCTGTCCTGTGTTTTCGTAAACCGTACCGTTGGGGAACTGCTTCAGAAGCGGTACAGGTTGTTGGTTCTTCTTCTTTTTTCTTCCGTTTCGTTTCCTTTTCTTCGGAATTTCTGATTTGAACTCAGAATTGACCTCTATTTGGAACAGGTTACCGACAGATCTGGCAGGCAAAATTTTCTGTAGGCCTTTGTAGTGAGAAGAATTTGACAAAATGTCATTGGAAATGTCTGGAATGGGTACTTCGTTCAGAGGGTTCATATTGTACTGTTGCAATAACTTCTTTCGGGATCTGTTATTGGTGATGGTTTGAATCTTTTTATGGCAAATAAAATGTTTCTCTTGCAGGCAACTTTTAGAATTCCACCTAAAACCAAATAAAAAGAAAATTTATTTATGTTTTAGAGTTTTGAACATCCAGTGTTAGTAGCAGATATCGAAGATGAAGTTATTCTCGGAATGGACATCATGACCACTAGAGGTTTTGAACTAAACTTTAACCAGGAATTTTGAAAATAAATGAAGAAGTGGTTCTATATCGAAAATGTGAGGAGACACTTCGCATGGTGGTAGCAGAAGATTTTTCGATCCCTGAGCGGTTTGAGGTATTTTTGGATGGTTGCCTTGTTTGGAAGGTAAAATGAATAATGGGAGTATTATTCTGTTGGAGCCAAGGAACAATGACAGCGAAATAGGACGGGGGGTCGCTATAGGAAAAGCCCTGTCCTTGAAGAAGGGAACCCTATTACGGTATTGTTGCTCGGTCTCCTCAGTTATTCGAAGCATGGAAGCCTCCAAAGTTTCAGCTTCAAAAATTTCGGACAAAATGGTGAAGGCGCTAGTAAATGTTAATGGATTGTCTTCCCAAGATATTAGAAAATTGAGAAATTTCCTATTTATTAATGGAAAAGTTTTGGGCTATTTTACTGCTCTGTGGCTTTTTATTTTACTTATTTCAAACGAGAATTTTTTTTGCAAGCTGTTGGCATTTTATTTTACTTATTTCAAAGGAGAAAAGTGGAAACGAACTTAAAGCGAAACTCAAGAACCTGGAAGACTCCGTCTGTAACATGGAATGGAAATCCACAAACTGTCTAAGACACTCGAATATAATTTCTCAGAACTTACAATCGAGAAAAATCAAAGATTTTCCTTGATTTAAGTAAGAACAATATTTGGATTATCACGGGGTTTTTAACAAGACACTCTCTCCTCAACGAACATCTCAGTAGATTGAAGCTAAGAAACAAACGACAAATGCAGATTCTGTGTGGAAAATGAGTTCGCCGAGGCAACAACCATTCGTGCCATGAAGTTTGGTTTGGTTGTACGACTGATCGGAGATAGAAAACTAAAAACGTCTCAAATATCTACTGGTTTTCGTCAAAGCCCTGGGACGATATGATGAGTTATTACTCAAGAAAGGGTGACACAAAATAGATTTGTAAGGTCAAGGTGATTAACCCCTCTACCATATATTCTACACTCTAGGTAGTTTTTTATCGATTTAATCTAGTATCTTACTTATAATCTAGTTTTGGATCGATTACAATGCAGTTCCATTGTAAATTCTCTTCAGTTTGATTAACAGATGAATCAAAACCATCATACAAAACTGTTTTTCCAGAAGCTGCCCATTTCCACCTTTTTTGCTGCCAATCAAATCGTCCACCAATCCATCTTTCTAACGGTTCTAAAAATGTGTTATAGATTCAATAGTCTTTTCAAATCATTGTTACAACTGACTTACCTAAACTACTTCTACTCAATGTTTTTCTGATAAGCTTTTCCTGATTGATGTTCTTTATTATTGCCAAGTTACTGTGCATAGACTGACACTGAAAATAGGCTTCTTGCCACGTGGTTTTTTCCTTGCTGAAAAAATAACATCTGTGACTTAACCTAATGAATTTTGGGGGGCAGGCGTAGCTCCTCTTCACTGGTGATCTGATGTACTCAGCGAAAACTGAAAGAATATATCATTTATTAGAATACTTCTAGGTGATAATTTCTTTTTACTTTCTTTATATCTAAAGTAGAAATTCACGGTTGTCTTACAAGTTAACTAGCTCTAAGCTTACTAGAGAAAATGTGTCGCTGCTTAACAACATTTTAAAAGTCAGTAGCCTTTTTGAAACAATATCATATATTATTATTTTATTATAAAATTATTTATTTTTATATTTTTAACAGACAATAATTGCTAAGGTAGATCAGTACATTTATTAAAAATAAATTTATTTCAATATTAGGTATTTAGTTTCTCAACCACTGCGTTATTGCCTTACGAAGATCCTCTGGCATCTGCTTAAGACGGAAAATAGATGCATCAAGCTTAAAATTAAACCAGGAAGGCTTGGCATATCAAAATAAGTAAGATATGTTCTATTTTATAATCATATGTAGTGACAGTGACTATATACGGGGCGTCCAGTTGTAAAACCAGCCTTATTCATTTAAAAAAAAATGCCTAATGATATATATTAATAGTGGAGCCTAAAATCTACATAAACATAGTCCCAAACTGCAGCAAAAATGGCCTATTCCTATATAAAATTTACTAAAAATTTTGTTACTGTAGCAAAATCCATCTTGTTTGCATCGATGTTTGTTTTTTGTTGCAAATCCCGCATTTTTTTAATAAGTTTTTTTACACAAATATAATAATACTACTGACAGTCTTATCCTTTTCAAATCCTTACCTAATTTTAATAAAATAGCATATCTAAAAAATTTAGCACACATTTCAAAGTATTTTGAAAAATAACCCTTTATTTTTAAATATTTTCTTGGGTATATCTGTTTTCTCATTAAACTTGCGATCAAAGCAAAAAGAAATATTATTTTTAAAACTGAACAATCTAAATATAATGTAAAATAAACAACATAAAAGTTCACTTATATATTATATCGCCAATATCTAAAATGGAAGCAGCTAAAAAAATAAGGTTTCATAACAAACTTGGAAATACATTATTTTTATTTTCATTAGGACACGCTATGCTTTTATTCGTATATTTAAATATATACCGGTTGCGGCTCAAAATTGTGGCTCACGCCTATAACTTTTTTATTTTTCAGATAAAAAAAACGAGGTTTGTAAAAAAACTAAATTTGGTATGTTATTATATGACATAAATTAGGATTGATTGACGTATTCAATTGTTTTTGGACACTTCCTGTTTCACCGAAAATGATTACAACTTTTGAGTTTTAAATGGCACCCTAAAGTCCTAAAAGATTTCAATCTTTGATAGATAGTTATTATTAATTTTGATTAACGTCATAGTTTTTGTTGTTGTTAAAGTATTACATTTTCCGATAACTATTATTACCCTTCAGTAGCATCGAACTGAATACATTTTGTGCTTTTTTAACATTTTAAAATAGCAAAAAATATGACCTTAATTAAAATTATATCAATAACTATCTAAGAATGAAAACTAAATTATATTACCATAGGAACGTGTTTTGATTTTCAGGATTTGAAAAAATTTAACTACATTTTCATGTTTTTCTTAATTTTCTCTAAAACTGTATGAAAATTGGGAAAAGTATAAACGGAATTAACCATATTAAAACAAGCAAACAATTTTGTAAAGAATGCATTTTCCCGAATTCTGCAATCTGGGGACATACTGTATGTTAAAACAAAATATGCAACAATTTTGGCTATGTATTTATTTTAATGTCACAATTGCAATTACGTAATATTAGTTGGTTAAAGTAGTTCACTCTGTTAGATTAGGGCGTAATGAGACGGTTTATTTCAATTCTTAACACCTGTCTGATTGTGGTAATATCAAAATCCGTTGCATGTGGTCCAACCTCCATTGAAATTCAATTTTTAATATTTACCTTACATAATGTACTCCAAATTGGTTTCACATTCACATTGTTCAGAACAATCTATCGATATTGTTACGAAATTAATTTCAAAGAGGACCTTCATGATAAATAACGAACCATTCGTTTTACCTATTCATTGTATTAACAATAATTTTTAAATGTTTTTTAAATCTTTGTTTGTAATCTCTCTACATTGTCACATAAAATCATAAAATATTATTTTGGTTTAAGATCGCTTTCTTTTTGTATTTTTTAATTTTGTATTTTTTAATAGACGTCTTATTAATGACGATAATAATTGCAGATAAAAATTGTATGATAAGATCAATAAAAATATAAACGTACTAGCGTGTACCAGCGACTTCGTTCGCGTCGAATTAATCATTTGTAATGGTTGATGATAAAGCAAAGCAAGAATTTCCATTAACATACAAACTGGATAAAATTTTCTCACATTTATGTCAGCATGAGAAAAAACAATATGGCGATATTATTATATAACTTGGTAATATTTGAGGGGTAGTTTCATCTCGTTGGAATTTGACTTTCGAAAAATCCGTTTGTCAGAAGTAAGCTTTTTACGTCAAGCAGTTTAAGCAGAATCGTGGTTAAGAAATTACCCAACTTTTTGGAACACCCTGTATGATTTTTTAAAAATTTTAAAATATTTAAAAAAAAACAAATAAATTATGCTTGTCCAAGCGTTTTCCCGAAAGACTAAACGTTTTTTAAATAACAAATATTGTAATATTTCAGGGGCGTTTTCACCCTCTTGGAATTTGAGATTCGAGAAACCCCTCCTTATCGAACCTCTACACCCCACAGTCAATCCGTTTGCCAAAAATGAGCTTTAAACGTCAAGCAGTTTAAGCAGAATCGTGATTAATCAATGGTCATATTTTATGAAACACCCTGTATAATTTATAAAAAATCTTAAAATATGTAAAACAACAAAATAAAATATACCTGTTTAAGAGTTTTTCCGAAAAACTCACCGGTTTTTAAATAAAAAATATTTTAATATTTTAGGGATAGTTTCACCCCCTTAGAATTCGAGTTTCGAAAAATCCCTTCTTATCGAACCTCTACACCCTAAAGTCAATCTGTTTTCCAAAAATCAGCTTTTTACGTCAAGCGCTTTAAGCAGGATCGTGATTAATCAATGACTAGATTTTTCGAAACACCCTGTATACACTATTAAAAAATCTTAAAATATGTAAAAAAACAAAATAAAATATACGTGTTTAAGCGTTTTTTCGGAAACTTGACCGTTTTTTAAATAAAAAATATTGTAATATTTGAGGGGTGGTTTCACCCTCTTGGAACTGGAATTTCGAAAAATCCCTTCTTATCGAACCTAGAATCAACGAGTGGATTGAGCAGGATCGTGATTAATCAGTATGTCAGTCACTTAAGGATTTTATATATTAGTATAGATATTCAAAAAATAATTTACCTGGATTAAAAGACCCCACGTATTAAATTGGAATAACAAAATGGTTACAGGTAAAAATACTGAAAGAATACTAAAAAAGAACAGCACAGAAAAAGGTCCTTTACATTTGGTGGGTATTTTCGACAATAAGTCATGTTGTCCGTATTTGAATTGCAAATTTTATGATTCAGAAAAGAAATTCTTAGTTAATTCAAGAAATTCTTGCTTGAATATATCACTCTATTGTTTGTTGTTGTATATTTATAAACCGTTAACAGAAATAAAATTATCAATCACTTCTTCGATCAAACTATTTCATTTCATTAAAAATCTCGTCAATACTAATAATAAAATTGAAAAAAATATAACAAGAGACAAATCCAACATAACATTCTAAAGTATATATGTATTTGGATTTGAGACAACTGATACACAGCTCGGGATGTCTACTACCAGAAATCAACAGAAGAATTAAGTTAGCATGGAGAAAATTTAATCATATTCAAATCTAGAATGCCACTCTATCTAAAGAAGAAAACATTCGACCAATGTGTACTATTATAACCTATGCATGCAAAACCTGGACACTTAAACGGACATCATAAGGAAACTGCAGGTTGCACAGCGTTCAATGGAACGAAATATGCTGGGAATAACCAATAGAGACCGTAAAAGTATAGAGTGGATACGACAAAAGACCCAGGTAACAGATGTCATCCAGAGAGTCAAATCCCTCAAATGTCAATGGGCAGGACACCTGGCAAGAAGAACGGACAACAGATGGACCACAAAAATTACAGCATTCCATCAGGAAATTATCGCATTCTTAATAAAAATGCCTTGGAAAATAGATTTGAGCGTCTAATGTTTTTAGTGTCTTGTTCTGGCCAGAAAATGCTCAAATCGTATTTTTAATCGTATCTCAATTTTTTCAAATGGAACGAGGGTGGCTCATTAGCATATTTGGAAAAAGCATTTGTTGAACAATAATTTGATACCACACACTTGGTAGTTCGAGGCAAATTTTCGTTACGAACCGTAAGTTATAATTTCAGATAAACCAATGCGAAAATGTCAAAAGTTGAATGTCATTCTATTCAAAGTGTTATTTTCTATAGAATAAAGTAAAAAAATACCGAGGGTGCCATTTAAAAATCAAAAGTTGTAGTCATTTCTGGTGAAACAGGAAGTGACCGAAAACAATTGAATGCGTCAATCAATCCTAATTTATGTCATATACTAACATACTAAATCTCATTTTTTTAACTGAAAAAATAAAAACGTAATAGGGGTGAGGCACTTTTGAGACGCACCCGGTATATCCGTAACACTTTTTGTATTAGTTTTAGTGAATAAGAAAACACTAATTCACGACAATGCACCAAAACACTTCAAAAGTGTTTAGTATATTGTGGTAAATCAGTGTTTATTTTGCTGTAGTAACACCAAAGGTTCTAACCCCTAACTATAATATTAAATTTGTTATTAAATTATGGAATTGAATTTGTGCTATATAAAATGACCAGCATAGATGGAACAATGACAATTTATAAATCTTATTCAAGACAGATTTCTTAATTTGCTGCTATGACTGTCCTCTATTCCAGAGGACAGTCCTCTTTTTTATCTCACTGTTCTCTTTCCTCTCGCGAATTTAAAAAGTCCTCTTTTTTACATACCAAATTTAAAATCTAAAAAATATTCGTCTATCAGTACAATGCTTTAAAAACTTGTTAATATGTCTCTTTCGCTTCTTCCACTCGTTTGTACAGAAAAGAAAATGAAGAAATATTTGTGGAAGCGATAAACATGTTTAACTATTTTATGTTACTTACTGTTAGCTGATTTTTTGAAAAAAACAGATTTGTGAAAATGGTTTTGAGTATAAAAATGTTTAAGAAAGTAACAAAGACCATGAATCGCATATTGTTTAAATAACTTTTTGGCAAATTCTAGAAATGTGGGCGAGGTTTCAAAAAAAAAGGTTTCGCCTGTTCCTCTTTTTTATTCTTTCGTCCTCTATTTTTTATTTTGAAAGTTGGCAATCCTCTTATAGACGTCAAAATAATTCATTTTTCTATATTGAACGTAGTGAATTGACTCCGCATAAACTTTTTTCGGTAATTCAATAATAATTTTCAATTTGTAATTTTCAATGTGTTTTATGTAGCAAAATTCAATTTAATATATTAATAAACTTGATTCGGCAGTATTGTCATACGCTTATATAATTTACCTGTTATACTTGCCAGTGCCACCAGCAACAGCGACTTCATCTTTAAGGCCATTTTCGGATTTATGATTTCCCCGAAATTTTTCAGTGCCGCTTACACCATTCTCTCAGGGTCGATTGCGTCACAAATATTTACGGCCAATCCTGTAAAAAACAAACCATAACATTAGTTAATCAACTAGAGGGGAGATTATGCGTTTCGGTCATGGTGTTTTAAACAATGAAGTAATTTAAGCCTTTTTTAATGAATTTATGAGCCGAAAACTATGGAATGTTATTGCTCTAGGGGTCACTAGATGACGGCTAATTTTGGCCGGTGACGTTGATCTTCGAAAACCATCATTCAAGCTGGCGTGCTCTAGTCATAGAGATTAAAATTATTAGATAGATTACCACAGGTTTTTAAAATGAAAATTAACACTTTCAGGATAAAGCGTGTTGGAAATTATTTTATGCTGTAGTTTAATATCGCACTCATATTTTGATATTTCTTTTAATAATATACGTCTTAACTACTGTCTTAAAAACTTAATTTTTTAGCAAGTTAACATTAAAATGTTTGCAATAAGTGTGTTCAAAGACTAGGGATGTATCATTTTACATTTCAATAAGGTGTAATACATCTTTAAGCAGTGAATATAAAAATAAGATATACAAGGTGGCCCGAACTGTATTCTGGAAACTTCGGCGGCATATTCTGCAGATAAAAATAATTAAAAAACTTTGTATAAATGTAGATATGTCCAAAAATGCTTTGTATCGGAGATACAGGGTGTAGAAGTTTCATATTTATATTGATTTTTTCCAAATAATTTATGATATAACGTCAATATTTGGATGATAATTGGTGTCTGGGAGTTTTTTGACATGATCAATTGGATTTTGATGTCAATATGACTCCTACTTGTAGAGGACACCACCAACATATTTTATAACTGGTTTGAAGAGTAATAACTTTTCGTCCGTACCTGTATAAAACTGCTGAGTAAAAAAATATACATTTACTACGTTTTCTACATAAAAAGGGTCTCTTGATAAAAATCTCTACGAGTAACTGTTCTCGAGATATTTCATCCGAATTATCAATACCTATCATCATTGACAAAAATTAAACATATGTTGACTAATTATTATTAGTTATTAGACTGAAATCATAAATTTGAAATGCTTTTTGCCAAAGGTTCAACAGAAACTGTTATATCATCATTTTTTCGCAGAAAAATTTATGATTAATTTAAAAAAAAATTCCCAAATTTATTATTTCAGTCAAATACCTATCTACTAAACCTGTTTATTTTGTCAATAATGACATGTATTGACTATTTCCATTGTGTTCCATTCTAAAAATCTTTAGAACTGTTGCTCGTGACGATTTTTACCAAGAGACATTTTTTACGCAAAAGGTCACTAAAAATAATATTTTTTCACTCAGTAGTTTTATACAGGTACGGACAAAAAGTTATTACTCTTCAAAATAGTTAAAACGCATGTAGGTGGCGACCCCTACAAATAAGAGTCATATAAACATCAAAATCAAATTTCTCAATGTCAAAAAACTCCCAGACACTAATTTTCATGCAAATATTGACGTTACTTCAGAAATTATCAGGAAAAAAGTTTCGAAATAAAAATCAAACTTGTGCACCCTGTATCTCCGAAACGAAGTATTTTAGGACATACATTTATACGAACTTTTTTACTTATTTTTATCTGCGGAATATGCTGCCGAAGTTTCCGGAGTACAGTTCGGGTCGCCCTGTATACGGTGTATTCCATGCCTTTTGAATATGTTTTGAATGTGCCTTTTAGATTTAGCTGTTTCTGTTCTTTTCTACCCTCTAAAAGACGTTTCTCCGAATTTTTTAGTTTTTCTTTTACCCAACCCAAAAAAAGTTTTGAATTTAAAAAAAATTGCTTTTATTTTTTAAATATTCATAACTTTTTCAAAAATTGACCTTCTGGGACATAACCACATAGAATTTTTTTTAATGTACTTTTCAATAAAAAAATACAACATTTTTTCGAAGATCATGTTATATAATAGCCTTGTATATGAAATATATAAACAAGGATAATAGGTATATCAAATTTTTCAGTTTTTTGAGAGAAACAGTTGGTTTTTCAAAGTTCGTCATTTTTTTGTCATAAAAAACTTCGATCAATTGTACAATTATCCCCACTATTCCTGGAGTGGGCCGATTATTTTTTTATATTTTTGTGATTTAATTGAAAAAAAAATCAGATTTTCTAAAACGAAAAATATTATTTTTTTTTCAAATATTTATATTACAAAAAAATAATTAAACGAATTTAAGATGAAACTGAAAATTTTCATATACTCAACATCACTAAATTTTTTGGTATTTTTTTCTGAAAAGTACATTTAAAAACAAAAATTTTCTATGCGGTGCCGTGCCAGAAAGTCAATTTTTGAAAAAGGCTAAAACGAAAAGCCATTTTTTTTAAATTCATAACTTTTTTTTGGGTTCGGTAAAAAAAAATTGAAAAAATACGGAGGAACGTCTTTCATAGAGTAGAAAAGGACAAGAATCTTGGGGTGGGTTCGAAAGTGGTCGACTTGGTATGGAATACCCAAATACGTAGTGAATCATATTTATTATGATAATATTATCATTTTGAATAATATTTATGAAGCTAAATTAATTGCATCAAAATTATAATAGAGCACCTAGTTGATTCAATTGAATCAAAATGACATATAATACCTTTAATATAAAAACTATAATGCCATATCAGTCTGTATTCTTTAATGTCTATAGATTTAGCCGAGCTACCGCACGTTGCAAGAGTGTAACCTTTCAAGTTTTATTTTTGTTGTTATTAAAACAACGGACAATTTTAAACAGGGATATTTATAGACCCTATATAATAAAGGAAGAAGTGTCGAGCTTGATGTTGATGGATCTATTTAAATTTATGGAATTCTTTGGTTGGAACAATGTATTTGCATTATGCAAGACGAGATCATGCTTTAAACTAAAACAATCCATTTTTAAAATACAATGTGAGGAAATAAGTTATTTTTAGCTTTAAAATAAAGTAATACATTTAAAAGTCATACTTGATGTATTGATTTGTTGGAGTTCTGACTTTTAAACATGCCGTTAATATGATTTCCAATTTAATAAATAATTTATTTTCTATAAATCGAGATGTTAATCAAATAGTAATAGCCAAGTTTCGTCGAGGATACTACATTCAAAGAAGACAAAATAAATATACAATTTATATGCTGGAATTTTATTCAGTAACAAGATTTTAAATAATATGTTGTTAATTTAAATTAAATAAAATATGTATTTAATTAAAAAATAAGAAATATTTAATTGGTATAAATCTAATCACCAAAAAAATTTCGTTTGTACCTCTATTGGAAGAAATACAGGAATTTTCTTACCGCTCTCTTGTATTTCCTTGTCTTTATACCATTTTCTTTTTTTTTTCTAGCATACCGGATACCGGATGCATCTCATAAGTGGCTCACCCCTATAACTTTTTCATTTTTTCAGTTAAAAAAACGAGATTTGGTATGTTAGTATATAAATTAGGATTGATTGACGTGTTCAAATATTTTCGATCACTTCCGGTTTCACCGGAAATGACTACACTTTTGATTTTTAAGCGGCACCCTCGATATTTTTTTAGGTTATTCGATAGAAAATATCACTCTGAATAGAATGACATATCATATGTCAACTTTTGACATTTTCGCGTATGGTTTATTTCAAATTATAACTTGCGGTTCGTAACGAAAATTTGACTTGAAATGCCAAGTGTGTGGTATCAAATTATTCGTAAAAAAATGCTTTCTCCAAATATGCTAATGAGCCACCCCCGTTCCATTTGAAAAAATTGAGATATGATTAAAAATACGATTTGAGCATTTTCTAACTGGCCAGGACAAGGCACTAAAAACATTAAACGATCAAATGTATTTTTCCAAGACTCCTTGATTAAGAGTTAGTGTGTTTAACATAGCCATGGCACTCTAGATTGAATTTTAAAATACGATTTTTTATGAGAATGTCAAAAGTTGACATATGATATGTCATTCTATTTAGAACGTCATTTTTATGACAATTATTTATTGTCAATCAATCCTAATTTATGTCATATACTAACGTACCAAATCTGTTTTTTTTATCTGAAAAAATAAAAAGTTATAGGGGTGAGCCACTTTTAAGACACACCCGGTATATTGGGTTACTAATTTTCAATTATCAATATCAAAAGTTAACCAATTTTGAAAAGGAATTAGAAGATTTTAGAAATTGTATATTTTTACGAGTATATAATATGGGTATATAAATAAATTTTTATATTTTTATATGAAAATCAAATTACACAAACTAAGTGTTAAAAAAATCTATTACAACTTTTGTTTGGTTAAAATTACTTCCAATTTTTACGTATCATATACTATGCGCCGTATGAACCATTTACCTTAGTAACAGTATTTTCTTTGTAATAAGGAAATTATCATGTTAATGTTGTAAAACGTTCTCCCATGTTCATTAATAGTTTCAGTTAATTTTTTTTTAAATATTGGTACATTTTTTAAAAAAAAACCATTTTTAAACATCTAAGTATCTATGTGATTAATACTTTAATACATAGTAATTTGTAGTTTTACATTTCCTGTTCATCCCAGTTTTCATATAGACCATGTTTATTTCGAGTACTTCAAGCAAGCTCCATTTAGAGTCCACTTCACTAGTCTGAAAAAGTAGCAAAATAAGCGTTCGGCATTTAACGTTTTATGTAAAACTGGCTAGATATTTTACACAAATGAAGAAGGAAATTAAAGATAAAGGATTATGATATATAGGTATTGTAGCACATTTTTAGACAACTTTATTATTTTTAAGATTTTGGTGGTCAAACATCAACAAAATATTCCTTATATTTCGACTAAATTTTCTCGAAAATAGACAAGACATAATTTAAAATTCCGTTAAAATACGAAAATAGATTGAAGTTTTGTAATTACAGTGATATATAATTTATATGGTTTTGTAACAAATTGCTCGCTATTTTATGGCAAATGCTGAAGCTCTGCAAACCATAATCAAGTCTTAATCAAAGCACGTGTGTTTGGAATTTTGGATATGGCTTTATGGCTTAACACTACAGGATCTGGCTAAGCCTTAGGCAGATTTCTGAAATTAGAGCGACCCCCGAACAGTACAGCGTAATAGATTCTTCAATCTCGATCTTAATCCGCAACCATTTTCTTTTCATTGATTGCAGGGATTTTTTTTCCATCAATCTCAGAAAAAAAAGTGGGATTGACTTGAAGGTTCAAATGCGCTTTAAAAGTCAATCGCTATTTAAAGCCAGCTTAGCTATTCCTTAAGCCCTATACTTGCCATTATTATTATTATAAGTACTTCCAGTTTTATAATAAGAAGTGGCTATATACCTACCTTTCTGTAACACCTCGTATAAAACGCCATTCTAATAAAACCGTTCATTGATTTGTTATGCAAAAGATTTAATCAAGGATATTTTTACTACTGTCGGTTTTGTAGTAAATACCAGACCCCCAATGTATGTCGGTTAAAAATAATCGATGATTTCAGAAAATTCTTCCAAACAAACACACATAGTTTCGACAAATTCGGGTTACACAAAAACAGAATTGCCGGTGATGTCAACAATAGATTATCTTGTGTTTTGATAATCAACATAAAATTAGCTGTTAAAAATTAGGCGTGTAGCACAAAGTAAATACCTAGTTTTTGTTTAGAATAATGAGTTAAAATGTCGCAAAATTAATTTGAAATGAATCATGAAAGATTTCGCCGGAAGGTATACAAAAAATGACAGAAATTACAGTTCTTCTGTAAATTAATATATCAGATAACTGTCACTCTCATGTATTCTCTCGTGGGACAGGCTTTATAGAGTATAGAGAAATTCCCACTCGTTATATTTGAAACTATGATCTTGCAATGCGCAATATTTTAACAAAAAGCAATAGAAATAATGATCAGCGATTATGACGAGGCTGATTAAATCATATATCATATATCTGAGATCATCATCATCATTTAGCTTATTCCGTTCATTGCTGAACAAAAGCATCCTTCAACTCTAGCCATTTCTTTCTATTTTGTGCCACTTGAACAGCCACCACGTGAGATACAATAGAATAACAATAGAGATATTTATGAAACCAAAGTGAGAATAAGATAGTACGACAACAAAGGAAGATAAGAAGAATAAGGTCGATAAGAGGTTGAAAACGGGGTAGTCAATGACGCGAGACCAGAAATCATCAAAATTTTGATTTTTGGAAAATGAAGAACTAAATCATAACTAATTATTTATTTCGAAATATTCAAGAATAAATAAATAACAAATATCAAACTTAACACTAATGCATATTCTAGTTATTATTTACAATATTAACATTAATAGTACAACCAGTACACGAACTAATATTTAATCCCAAACTAGATAGTTTTGATTTTGCTTGAGATATGGGGGTTTTGGGACTTATTAGACACTATCCAATTTTGATGTAGAGGTACTTGATCCCGCTATTTGACACTCTAAAATTTTATTTGATATTTGAATTTTATTGTTGATAGAATCCTCGACGTATCCCTCGGCCACTGTCGAAGATTTCCATCTTCCGTGGCTCTTCAAACTAACGAGCACAAACGTATAATTTTGAAAGGAGTGATTATTATTATTGTTTCCAATTTACTTCCATTGACAGTGACATGTTAAACCGCCGCAATAGTAATGGCTAAATGAATTTTACGATAATTTTATTGGCATGTAGAACTGTTCATAGAATATTAAAGCCCACAGTCTAATCTTCTTATTTTTTTGTCGGTGTGTGGTCTGCCCAACCGTCCATTCCCGGAAAAATTCTCATTTCTGACTTTGCCCAAACACACATTAACGAAAGAAAAAAAACATTTGCTAATCCTTAATAAATTATAGCTTCTTTAAAGGATACTTATATAATGCTTGTAAAAATTTAGCAAACTATGCTAGTAATGCATGTCTAGTTTTATCCTATAAATAAAGCGTGGTTTTGTAATGAACAGATTAGTTAGCAATTGTTGAAACATTGTCTGTAGAACAAACTAATTTATATTAGTTTGTTCTCTCCGCTATTGACTCACAAAATGAAGAAATATCGAGAACACATGAGTCTGCACGTGGATCAGTATGACGTAGAAAAGAAAAGCCAGTCAATTACTTACATAGTAATGGTCTTGGAGATAATAAATGTTTTACATTATTCGTGACATGATAGTCAATGTAAATAAACAAATAGTTATTTTAAGATAGCATTGAATTGCCAAAATAGCTTCATCGACAAAGTATTTACAAAACAAACAAAAGCACAAAAAATATACAAATAACAAAAAATATACAATACAAATCATACAATTCAAAAAAAATTAAGTCATTAAAATTACATATAGAACATACATGAACAATTGCAGAACACAAAAAAAGGCGTATCAATAAAATTTTACAATAGGAAAATTGTAAATGGATATAATTTTATGAGTTATAAGATATTAAATACTTGACTTTTGACCAATGTGTGAGATGATCAAAATTTTAAAATTCAAAATTGTTCATGATTAAACATCAATAAAAAAGTAATTTACCGTATATAGGGCTCTCTCCAATAAGTACGATTTCAGAGCTTTGCGAAATGCGTGAAAGAATGAAAGCGACTTGATATTCAAAGGCAGATTATTGTACATTTTTTTGGCATTGTACAGGATTGAGCATTTAACTAGTTCTGAGCTCTGGGTTGCAAGATAAAGATTGTGCTCCGCATTCCTAAGTGGATAGTAGTAATATGGCCTTTCGGGAATAGCAGATATGTGCTTGCGGAGTCAGTATTTTGAAATTTTTAAAGAAATTCTGGCAGTGAGTTCTACTGTTCAGTCCCAATAAATATCAAACTGCTCTCTTTTGAAGTTTGAAAATATGATCAAATTTTGCAGCAAGTACCCCAGAATGGAAAGGCATAACGAAGATTTGACTCAAAAAGGCTATTAATAGGCTATTCTAGAGGTTGATAAGTTAAGTTCCTTAGAAACTGATCTCCAATAACTACTACTACAATACACTACTAACTGATCTACAATACATAAAAATGTATAGATACCTACTCTTTCTAGAATAGTATAATAAAAATATTTTTGACATGTGTTAATATTATGCCCATAAAGCAGAATGTCTTTGCATTTTTTTCTTAGTTTACTCTTTAGTATTTTTCTTGTCAACTTAATAAGATTATAAAGATAACATCAATTAACCAAAAAAGCAATAATAGGTAATATCAATGTTTTAGATCATTTAATTAATCATTTAGATCTTTAACTAATTTTTTAATTAACACTATATCAGATGTAGGAATATTCAAGAATTCATACTCAACATTTTAAAAGTAGCAAGTTTATTTTACCAAGTTGGTTTAAATAAATTTCCGGATAAAGTTTCATTAATATTTTCATAACCCAGTTTATATGACTACGCGTAAAGTGTTTGTTAGAAGTAATGTTAACCTATATTTTTTGAATATTCAAAAGTTAAAAATTAATTTAAACATTAGCTTGTGACTTAGAATTTAACTAAATTAATAGTATCCTTTGTATAAAGTAGTTAGTAGGTATATGCACTCGTTATAGGCGTCTAGTCTATTGAGAATTTATTACGACTACGACTTATATGAGAAAGATTTGCAATAAATTCTTAAACAGGGTGTCTGAGCTAAATTAATAAACAGTCATTCTAAAACTGCGAAATTTAAGAACCGTGGAATTATGTTTTTTAATCTTTCAGTAATTGCTAGAACACAATTTTCTCTCATTCCAAAGTTTTTATTGTTAAGCTACTATTTCTATACAAAATAAACTTTTGAACCGTGAATCACATAAAAGCAGATTTATAATACAAACTAACATTGACAATGGCATATCCCAATATGGTGTAATTATTCATTATGATGTACTTTCTAAAAATGAAGTTAGTTCTATTTATTTTTAAGTTATCATTTTCTTTTGTGTAAACTTTAAAAAAGATATATATTCTTTTTTCTCAATTTAGGCATCCCTATTGATACAAAGCACTCTCCGTTTAGACACTTGGTATATGCGAATTAAAGTGTACTATTTATAAATTCTGCATTGATCTCATTTAATTCCTCATAAATAATGTTTATTTTACGCACAGTTAGTTTTTACTATAAAAGTTACTTGAAATATATAAATCCAGTGACATATGTACATATGTATGAGACTGTGATTATGTAATAACGATTTTTTTCGTTGGGATCAAATGTATAACCCACTTAATCCATATAAGGCAATAATACCTACAGCATCTAACCACCTGGTAACGAAATATAAAAGTTGGGACTAAGTTAAATTATTGCAGTATGCTTAAGATGAAATATAAGTCAATTATTAGCTTCATAAATAATCGTTACCATTATATTTATTTTTATTTATATGTAAGTTTTAGATATTTTATTATTTATATGTGTAAGTAATTATTAATAGATCTTGCCGAAAACAAAAGTTTTGCTTACAGTAAAAAATACAAATCAAGCGTAGGTGGAGAGTGGACCGAACTTGAAAAAATAAATAAATAACTCTAATTTTTATTTCTTTAAATTTCTTAATAGATATATTATGTAACTGTATCTAATTCCGAGAAGAGATTACACCGAGAAGAGTCCGAAGACACTGAATAAATCAAATATTTTTTCCACTTCTTTCCGAATTGTTTGAATCAGCGCTTAGATTTAAACAGACTAGCTGATATAAACCAGCTGTGACGAATCTGGCTTCGCATTGTATACAAATGTGTATTGGTAGTAGATTCAACATATTAGTATTAGCAACATATTATTATTTTATTAACTATTGGTAGCGTTAAATACACAAAGCAGGTTATATGGTAGAATCTTACGTGATCTCACAGAAGAAGATTATAGAGAAAAGGAGAAGAAGAAGAAGAACCGAATGGTTTTAGAGCAGGAAGACCGTGTACAGATAACGTGCTCTGTTTAAAACAAGTTATAGAAAAATGATCGACAAGAAACTTGGACACTAATATAACATTTATTGACTTACGGAAAGCATACGACACTGTCCCAATATCAAGACTATGGAGAGTACTGGAACAATCTACCATTAACCATATATATAACAGCTCTAAAGGAACTATATAAGGACGCAAAATCAAAAATAAAGGTAGGAAAAGAGCTTACAGAAACGTGTATAACCAAAAATAATCAATTGGCAATCAAAGTGCAGAAGAAAACAAGGAAGACCGAAACTGGAATGGCAAAAAAACGTACGCAAAGCGATGAGTGAAAGAAACCTGTGAATAGAGGATTGTACAAATAGAACAGGCTGGAAATTGGGTATCGGACAACGTAGAAAAACGTTCTAAACCGAATATTATATATATAAATACACAAAAAACATGCATTTGTGTGGATCTTTGATCACCACAAATAAAAAAAAGGTCGCGACCAGTAAGTTATCATAGGACTTGCAACCTTTGCATATAACCACAAACTAATTTTTAGGTTAGTCTGTGATATAACCATAGAATGCTTTAGTTTTAGGATGTTAACCCTACGAAGAACTCTGAGAAACATTACAAATAAGTAGTTTGAAATACTTTTATTTATAATAAGTCTGAAAAGCACGTTCCCAAAGTAGAACAGCTTGTATTTCTTCAAATCCTTGTCTCGCAAGTACATAGTCATTTTACCACAAAACTATGGAGTTATTTCTAACGGCATTCCACTTACTCTTGTGTATTCTAAGAATTAATAAAATATTATTACTTGTGCGTGACATCTAATATTAGTTCTTTGGTCTCTGTAATAAGTAAATATACAAATTTTTCCAACTGCTTTTATTCAGAGCAATATACCTTAACACATCATTTTTAGATTTATAAATATGGTATTAACCAGGCACCATTTCTACAAGTTAAAAAAAGTCATAATTCCTTGTTACTAGTTCCACCAATTACATTACACATTACAATTAGAATTTACCAAATATTATCGATTCCATATATTATAAGAATATTTTGAAGAATATTAGCTTTTAAGATATCCTACGATATTATGTTAACCCATTAAATGTATAAATTATAAGTAATGAGTTGACATACCTTCACCACATCTAAATTTTCTAGCTATTTCCACACCTACTAATGCTAAATGTCAGTAAATCGGTGATGTTATCGTATATTGCTCACCGTTCTTTATACAGTAATTTGTTTAACAAATAAATATATCGATCTTAAATAACCATGAAATAAATAGGGGAAAGCAAGAATATGACAAACTCAATATTTATAAACTATGCTTAAATAAATAATAGTTTTAAAGTATCTATATAGGATTATATTTAGTGTCCGCCAAAGGTTTTGCAACATAAGATATTTTTGTGTTATCAAATACATTTATTTAGAATAAATTCAAATTTTAGCTAATAAAATGATCAAATATTAAAAAATACCAAACGAAGATTTTATATTTTTTATTCTTTTTTAGAAATTACCAAATTTATTAATAACCTATTTAAGTTATAGTATGTAGAATGTTTAGGAGGGGAGTTAATCACCGACAGATCTATTGTGTGTTCCCTTTCTTGAGTTATAACGAGTTATAACTCATCATACGGTCTCAGGGCTTTAACAAAAGCCAGTATCTGAGATAGCTCCACATAGACCACCTCTCGATCCTCGACATCAGCCGTACCAAAGTTCATGGCACGAACGGTTGACGTCTCGGGGCACTCAGTGATACTGATAAGGTATTCTGTTTTCCCCACAGAATCTGCATTCACCGTTGTTTCTCAGCTTCAGCCTTCTATGGTGTTCGTTGAGGAGACAGTGTCCTTTTAGAAACCCCATGACAATCCGAAGATTGTTTTTACTTAAATCAAGGAAAATCTTTGATTTTTCTCGGTCGTAACTTCTGATAATATTAATGTTATAGTATACATTTAGAATACTTTCTTTCATGCATATCAAAAGGGAATATTCATTTTTAACTAATAAATATATTGTTGGCTTGTGTAAATTAATGTTCATTATATTTTCTAAAGCACGCAAAAACGCAAATAAGAAAAATCATCAACATCATCATCGTCATTTAGCTTATTCCGTTCACTGCTGAACAAAAGCCTCCCTCAACTCTATAGCCATTTCGTTCTATTTTGTCCCACTTGAATCCAGTTTCCTGCCTCCCTCCTAATATCATCTGTCCATCGACTAGGAGGTCGTCCTCTGCTTCTGTAGGCCTCGTGTCTTGGTCTCCATTCCACAAGTCTCTTTGTCCACCGTCCATCTGTCACCCTAGCCCCATGTCCTGCCCAATTCCATTTAAGATGTAAGACAGATATTACCGCATCCCTTACTTCTGTTCGATTTCGTATGGTATGATTGGGTATTTTATCCTTAAGTGTAACTCCCAACACGAACCTTTCCATTTTCCGTTGCATGACCTGTATTCTATATAATATGTTCTTTTTTGTCAAAGTAAGTGGCCGGCCGTAGCGCAAGCAGTTAGTGTGTCGATCTGCGGTGCGAGAGATAGGATGGTACTGGGTTCGATCCTCAGCCAGTACGGTCGCTTTATTTATTTACATAAAAATATTGATTTATCTAAATAGAGCGACCAGCAAGCCTCAAGGAAGGCAATGGCAAACCACCTTGAGTATATTTGTCTTCTACAGCCTCTCAAATAGTGCCGTTCGGATTCGGCGATAAACTGTAGATCTCGTGTACTTGTGAAACACTGATGACAATACACATCACAAGTAGGTACATGCGAGAGGTAGCCTACGCTCTGTATGAGTATGGCACTGTAAGAAAAAGAAGTGTTTCAGCTTCATACGTGAGGACAGGCAAGACACACTGGTGGAAACATATTGGAAGATCCAATAGGTTTAAAAATTCTCTTCTAATATGTTTAAGGAAAATTGTTTAATAGACCGCACACTACACCAAGGCTTGGCCACAAATTATGTATATTATTTAGTGAAGAGTCTTAGTTAAAAATTAATATGCCCTAATAATTATCTACTCGTATGATTTCTCATAATTCAAAACATTATTTATGTCAAACCGTTTAAACTTTTCTCTTATATTTCCTTTACATAAACATATACATATAATAACTAGTAAAACATAATAACTGCAACCTAGTTAAATATAATAATAGGTAGTAGGTGTAGGTTGGTGTTGGTATACATTTGAAGCAATTTAATGACACTTAATGTATCTGAAGGATATAATTTTCAGTCTTTCTCAGCCTAAAAAGGAATTTTTACAACAATTGTTTACTAAAAATATTTTGATCATAAAATGGTAGTAGTATACAGGGTGTCCCAGGCTGAGCGTGCATTAGAAGTTTCTAGAGAACCACAATATCTAGGTCGGATATTTTTTGCAAATCGTTGTTTTACAACGAGATCTATCGATTAAAAATATTTTCAATATGGCGGCACTTCCGGAAATACCGGAAGTTGACAGCAACTTTCTTATTTTAAATGGGTGTCCGTATTTTTTATTACATACTTAAATTTTCTGTAAAATTCCATGAATATTGATATTAAACACTCTATATCTAACATTAACCGTTTTTGAGAAAAAAATTATTTAAAAATTTTGGACGAAAAAAACTACCTGTCAAAAAAATGTGTATAGCTTAAAAGTCAAATTTAGTGATTACTACAGACACTGTGACATAAAGAGAAGACATGTGGCTATCTATTTTTAAAATTAAATTGTTCAAATGTCATATAATAATGGCGGTAGCTGTCATGGAATTGAGTGATTAAAAAATTATCATAAATAATTTTTTTCAAATAGAAACCAAGTTTTTTTATTTCACTAATAAAACGATTTTTCAATTCTTTACTTTTTAACTATACATGTTCCTATACCTAAAATAAATCGTTTTTAAGTTATTTATGATTGAGTTTGAAAACCTATATTTTTCTTGATTTTATCTAACTTGCTTTGACATTAAGTGTCAAACAGCCAGACAATTTATTTCCATCTGTCAGAAAACGAATTATTTCAATTTCCTATAGTATAAATACTGCCCCCCTTAAGGGTTTAAAAAGTCTAGTTATAAAAATATATCTCGTATTTTCGCTCTTTAGTGATATCTAATAGTTGATATTATTAATAATATTCCGTATGATCGAAAAAAAAACAGTGCAAAGTTGGCTTGAAAATGATGCTGCTTTTTGAACAAAGCGTCACAATATGACCATAATATGACATGGCCAGATCTATTGTTTTACCTCACTTGACGTTTCAAATCATAGGCTACTGGTTAAAATCAAGAAAAATATACGCTTTAAAATTACATCTTAAATAACTCAAAACTGATTTATTTTAGGTATAGGAACGTGAATAGTTAAAAAGTAACGAATTGAAAAGTCTTTTCACTAGTGAAATAAAAAAAGTGGGTTTCCATTTGAAAAAAATAATTTATGATAATTTTTTAATCGCTCAATTCTATGACAGCTGCGGCCATTATTATATGACACTGGAACAATTTAATTTTTGAATTAAATAGCCACATGTTTTCTCTTTATGGCACAGTGGCTGTGGTAATCACTAAATTTGACGTTTAGGCTATACACATATTTTTGACAGGCAGTTTTCTTCGTTCAAAAATTTAAAATATTTTTTTTTCTCTAAAACGGTTAATGTTAGATATAGAGTGTTTAATATCAAAATTTATAAAATTTTACAGAGAATTTAAGTACATAATAAAAAACGGGGGCAGCTATTTAAAATAAGAAAGTTGCTGTTAACTTCCGGTATTTCCGGAAGTGCCGCCATGTTGAAAATATTTTTAATCGATAGATCTCGTTGTGAAACTATGATGTGCAAAAAACCTAGATGTTGTAGTTCTCTAGAAACTTCTAATGCACGCTCAGCCAGGGACACCCTGTATAACTCTCTTGAAATTAAACAAAAGAAATGAAACAGTAGGTAACTTATGAAAAAGTACGTCAACGTTTTTTCAAGATTTATAAGAGTGAAAAAGATTCTCTATTGAATTAAAAAAAAATGGAATGATCTAACTGTATTAGACTTGTAGTTACATTACTACGTTAGTCTTTATTACCCATTATTCCCCTATTTGCCCACCCAGACATCCACAAACAGCATAATGCCATTAATATTCAGTATTGCAATATTATTAATAACTAAAAATAGTTCTTAAGTAAGCGTATCACTATTTAGATCAGTAATAATAATGTTTCCGATTTTCGTTGTGTTGGCCGATAACCAGTTCTTCAAGGCAACTGCACATTTCCATACTATCAATATTGTCTCAAGTTCAATTTTTCTTTTACTTTTGTGTCTGAGACTTCAATGACCTTATGCTAATTTTCGGCGCAGTACTTTAAATTTCAATCGACATATTGCAAGCGAGCTCCACTTTAAATTCGCAACGCATGTTTACTTTCATGCCAATCTTCCATGTTTATTTGCTGGTTTAGGTTGTTTGGTAAAGAAGTTAAAAATACAAATATATATGTAATCGATGTTAAGTTCAGTTATGATTTGAGTATGTTATCTGATTGTTATTATTTATATCAGCAGAACCAACTACAGTTTTGACGGTCTTCCTGTATTTGCTTATCAAGTCTGCCGTAAATTTAGGTGAATTTCTTCCGTGAATTTCTTGCCATGGCGATTTTTTTACAACTCTAGTGATTTGTTAGCCAGTTGTTTTTTATTTAAATAAGCAATCTTATTTTGTTTGCAGTCATTGTTTGTATTTGTCAATTATGGTAAGGGTACGTATGGCTATAATTTTTAGAAACACTGATTTATAGGATCCTACATCTCCTACGCGAAGCAAAGGGCTTCAGTGAAAGCTCTCCATCGGGTTATATTTTGGCAGTTGTTTTTGCTTCCTTCCATGTTGACTTACTTGTTGAAGCCCATCCAGTATGAAACGTCTCCATGTTTGAGCAGAGCCGTTGTTTTCTTTTACCTTGGGGATTCCACTCTAACGCTGATTTCGCTCAATCAGGTTTCCGCAAAGTGTGACCTACTAATCCCCATTTTCTTTTGCGAATTTCAATGTCTACTTCTTGTTGGTTTGTAAAATGAAGCAGGTCGGTATTGCGTATAGTGTCCGGCCAAAAAATGTTTAGTATTTTTCTCAATCAGTAATTGATAGACACCTGTGGGCAGTTGATAGATATTTTTGTCACTCTCCATGTCTCGCAGCCATGTAGTAAAACTAGTATGACGTTGAAATTGAATATTCTTAATTTTGTTTGTGTGGAGAGTTGACGGGAGGTCCAAATTGATTTTAGTTGGCCAAAGGCTCGCTACGCAACCGTTTGCTGTTACAATACTTCCTAAGTAAGTAAATTCTGTTACGTTCTGGACATTTTTGTTTCCTACATTAAATGGAGTGTGGTTATTTGTGTTGATGCGCATTGATTTTGTTTTGTCTATGTTTATATTTAGTCCTACTTTGTCTGCTTCTGTTCTGGCTTTCTTCTGTCGGCGTCTGAGCAGCATTTTCATGTCTTTGAAGGATTGTGTGGTGAGTAACAGTCAAGATCCGTCAGATGCGATGTCAGAGTCCATTGTACTCCCCTAATGTTTGCTGTGGCTTTAGTGAAAACACTATCGAGCACGATATTAAATAGAAGCGGTGATAATGTGCAACCCTGCTTTACTCCTGTCCCTGACAAGTTGAAACTGTAGCTGGTTTCACCGTTGCGCAGCACATTGCATTCTGTGTTTCTGTAGAGTTCCTTAATTATGTTAATTAGTTTTTCCGGAACACCTTTTTCTTTTATAGTTTTCCATACCATCGCATGGTGGATACTGTCAAAAGCTTTGACAAAATTTATGAATAATTAGAATAGATGTGACCTAAATTCTATTGACTGCTCTATGATAATGCGCAATGTATTAATATGGTTAATGCACGAGTGGTTCGGTCGGAAACCAGCTTGGTTCTCACTCAGAGTAGGCTCTATATAGGATCTTAACCTTAAATGAACTATAAAGGATATTATCTTGTAAATGGTGTGTAACAAAACAATACCTCTCCAGTTGTTACAGTTGGTAGTATCTCCTTTGCGATGTCATTGCCAGGCTCTGGATCGCAAGCGACACTTTTTATTTGGAAAAGCTAGGCTAGAACCAGAGGAAATATGCTCCCATCCTATCAAGGACCTGCATAAGCTAGTGCAGGGCACAGGGATAGGAGAATGGGTGCATATATAGAAGGGGGACAAACACAATAGGCCTCACAGGTCGCAGTGTTTCCGGCAGAGGATGGCTCCTTGTTATGGAAAAAAAATCTCCTTTGGGAGTTTGACAATGAGACACTGTTTTCATTCATCTGTGATGATGTTAGATACCCAAGCTATTGTAATTAGAGGATGCAGTATGTCTGTTACTGTGCTAGGATCTGCTTTGAGGAGGTTTTAAGTGTTTCAATAGCCTTTTGTATTTCTGTTTTACTTGGTGTGTCGCAGTTGATAGACATTTTGATTGTTGGCTCCGGTCCCTCGTTGTCGAAATTTTGTTCATTTGTTGGTCCAAGCAGGTTGCTGAAGAAACACTGATTTACCTATATGAAAAATATGTCCAAGTCCATAAGTTACAAAATAATCCCTTTAAGTAAAGTTTATTATTTCATCAGTCCTACTAGTAATAGAATAGATGGAAAACTTGATGAACTACCGAAAAAAATATAATAAAAAACATATATTATACCTAAAGTTGGAAATGTTTTTATTGTAAAAAGTCATATATCATATATTAGTAGATTGCAATTATAATCAGATAGAATTAAATGGTATTGATAATATGCATGACAAGGCCATGCATGCAGTTTTTAATTATTATTGTTTTGTTTACAAAAAATATTAACATATCATACCTATTTTGGGTCGTTTACAACGTAGGCGTATGATATATGATGTGCTAAAGCTGCCAGATTGTTTAACCAACAATCAAATGGCAATCTTTTATGTTTCGGGGAACCCATAAATTAAGAAGAAATGTTGGCGCCAAATATAATTATGCTTTTATTTTAAACAAACTGACTTCGCCACATATCGAGAAAGCTTTTATGGAAAAGCATTGAAAATTATATGATTTATTTTATACTATGTGATTGCCAATACCACCATCTCTTTGTTAATTAAATTTTATGAATAACTCTTTTCTTGTAACTTATTCTTAATGTTTTCTGTTCTGTTATTTTTTAAATGGAATGCAAAGATATAAATAATAGAAATATTACAGTTGGGGGTTGGAATCTTTGGTGTTACACAGCAAAAAAAATACTAAATCACCACAATACACCACAACACTTTTACTTCTACACTGAACGCACGTTTTGCTAACCATGTTAGCATCATCAGCAGATGATCAAAACTCAAACCTTTGTTTAGTAAATTGAGCTATTGTTTATCAAAGTTATTCATTCTTATCAATTACCTATCAATATTTATAGTGACCACATCAATATTAGAAAATTTTATTTCTATAATAATAATTATAATGATTTGGCAGTTGCACGGCAATACCGGGTGCGTCTCAAAAGTGGCTCATCCCTATAACTTATTTATTTTTTCCGATAAACGAGAGTCAGTATGACATAAATTAGGATTGATTGACGTATTCAATTGATTTTGGTCACTTCCTGTTTCACGGAAATGACTACAACTTTTGATTTTTAAATGGCACCCCCAGTGTTTTTTTTTACTTTATTCGAAAGAAAATGGCACTCTGAATAGAATGACATACCATATGTCAACTTTTGACATTTTTGCATATGGTTTATCCACTGAGGGTGCCATTTAAAAATCAAAATTTGTAGTCATTTCCGGTGATACAAAAAGGAAGTAACCAAAAATAATTGAATGCCTCAATCAATCCTAATCTATGTCATATACTAACATACAAATCTCGTATGAATTTGAAAAAAATAAAAGAGGTATAGGGGTGAGCCACTTTCGAGACGCACCCGGTATATTGTACTTATTAATATACTTAATTCTGTGCCTTGTTGAGATTTACTAAGAAATCAAAATGGTAGATAGATTATTCTTTTATAATTATGGTTTTTAACGATGGCTTTTTTTCAGAGAGATTTTTGGCGATATATCCAGAATATAATAATTTGGCAACAATAATTTCTCGAAATACTAAAACACAAATACCATTAATATAACAATTAAAATTAATAGAATTTAAAAACGTGCAACTTTTTAAAAAAGTTTACAGTGCCTAACTTGTATTTTGCCGTAATTTGATAATGCAAACATATATTGCATATTACAAATATCAAATTATTCTAATTAATGTTAATAAGCTAAAAAGTCGTTTAAATAAATTTGCGTTTAATAAATAAATTAGCAAGTAAAGCTACACAAATTTTCTCAGGCATATTTTAAGTTAAAATATCAATAGCAGTCATAACAATAAAGCTTTTATTCAAAAAGCTAATTTAACAAATTAGGTTAGGTATTTTACAAAAAGGCCTTACGAGTAAGAATATTTTATTATTTATCACAGAATTATATATCAGTTTTCACATGCAGACTATAATTTTGTTTAATAGGTATAAAATATTGATTATGCTATGTAAGTGAACTTTATTTGTATAGGGTAACTTTGTTTGTATATAGGGATGTAGTTATAGCAAAAATACATCAATGTATAAAAACTTTGCTTAGAAAACATAGATGTATACTAACATCAATAATTCTCATGGTATAAAATAAAAATAATATTATTTTATTTGAAATCAGAGCAAATTATTTTGTACCAAATCGGTAGTATTCGGTAAAAGAGAATTTATGAAAATAGTATATACTTATATTTTACTGATTAATCTGTGTGTGTAATCTGGTATTATTGATGAATATCGATTCGAACTTTTCTTGAAATCCGGAATTCTAACTGGAATTTAAATAAGACTTTCCTAACTGAATAGTCACTTATACAAAATAAAGCGTGATGAAGCTAAGTAATGACCTTTTTGCATACTTATATGCTATGCTATTGTCCGACACTATCATCAATCAGAGAGTTAATTTTGGATAAAGTCTGGCTTACTGTCACCATGATTTATTTGTAATACTTCTCTAGAAATGAAGATTGTAATGACTCAAAAGAGCCCCCCATACACCAGAAGATTTAGCCCGCGGTTTTGGCCTGCGTATAAAAAATTCGCCTTTGTAGGGTAGACCAAATTTGTGGCAAGCCAAATCTTTGGACTTAGAACTTACATCGCGCATAGAACAGGCTAGATCAATGTTTAACAAAATGAGAAACCTATTATGTAACCGATAACTCAACTTACGTCTGCGTTTTATTCATTGTTATGTATACTCAATCCTCTTATGCGGCTGTGAGACATGGACACTTAATGTGAACACCATGAGACGGTTGGTAGCTTTTGAAATGTGGATCTACAGAAGACTCTTAGAAATACCCTGGACAGATCATGTACACAATGAAGAGATTCTTGAAGGGAATTACTGGCAAATATAAAAACAAAACGAAAGACATCATACCTAGGCCATGTCATGCGCAATAGTAGAGCAAAGCTTTTGAAGTTAATTATAGAAGGAAAGTTAGAAGAGAGAAGAGGACTTGGGAGACGCAAGCACCCTTGGTTGAAAAACTTACGAGACTGGACTGGACTGAACTCACATTTTTCTCACATGTTTCGAGCTGCACAGGACAGAAAGGGTTCGCTGCAATTGTTGCCAACCTTCATTAGAAGATGGTACCATAAGAAGAAGAAACTTTTGGCGGACCAAACCGGTCAGGACAAATCAATAGACTTGATTTGTCGGATTAGATTGGTCTAAAGAAACGAACGAAAGAGTCGTCGGATTTCTAACGTTCTTTCTTTCTAAGCGGCAGTTTTTATTCCGAAAAACATTTATATATATAAAAAATTGTTAGAAAATGTCGAGTTTTGTTCCAAATGGGAATATTTAATCGGCAAAGATTTAACAGCAGACTCAAAGATCTAAGTCCGCAGGTCGGATTTTCTGGTGTACCTATAGAGGGTTAATGCTAATACTCATTCAGGTCAGTGATATTCGAGTTGGGATCATTATACGGCTGAAAACAGTGGTTCGGAATATACACAAACTAGAGAGATAATATTTATCTCAAATATAGCAATTTAAATATCAATAGAGTAACAATATACCAAGGTTTTTAGATTTTTCCGTTGAAAATGAAAAATAAATAAAATTCGCTAAATATCTCGTTCTAATATTAAATCCTGAAATTTAAATAACAAGCTAATCCTCTCTCCTTGTCGCTTTAAAAATGTTTAGTAAATACCTTCAAGATTGAGAGATTATTCTTATTTGCACTATTACAGTTGTCAATAGAAAGTAGAGAAAAAAAATCTATGGCGCCACAAAACGAGACACTGTCTAATATTAGAACTTCCAACGTTAAAATTGATTAAGTTCCGTTAATATTGCATCACTTCCGAGAAGGGAAATTGTATTTTATTGGAATTTTATTTTGACACATTTTAACCAAAACAACCATAATACAACAAAACACCAAACCAACCACAATATATTTGTTGTATCCTTGTATGGACAAACTCGTGCACACCTAACAGGCACAATTAAAATCAAAAAGACTTCCTACCTTGGACATATAATGCGGCACTCAGGATATGAAGAAATACAGCTCATAAAAAAAGGAAAAATCGATGGAAAACGTAGCATAGGGAGGAAAAAGAAATCATGGCTACGTAACATAAGAGATTGGACCAACACCGACGGAAACACCCTTATTCACCAAGCTCTGGACAGAGTCATATGCCATATTAATCGCCAACCTCAACAGATAAGGCACCTAGGAGGAGGAGGATGGACAAATTGATTTTAATTTCCATATGCTGATATAATAGTAATTATATTTAGTATACGTCTGTATAGGGTTTCTGGAACCGGAGTTGTTTTTCAGAACCGGAGATTTCGGTACCATGCCTATAAGGAACCGGGATATCCTGGTTTTCTCGGTACTTTCGGTATTAGCTAATTTTGGTTCAATAATGGGACAGTTCGCCAATCAGGATAATTTTAAAAAGTAAAATCGATAAAAAAATTTAGTTTTTTAATGAAAACAATATCAAATTATTAAGTCATGAGAACTTAAAATAGGTAACTTAAAATTCACAAGGCATTCGAGATGTAGATCTATGCGTGTTCTAAAAATTCCATAGACTGCAAGAAGGACTAACGAATGAATTGAGAATGTTTAATAAAGACCGCGAACTGCTGGACACAATCAAACGCCGAAAAGCAGCATCTCTGGGTAATATGTAACGATATATACCAATTTCTTTAGTTGACCATTGAAGGAGAGGTTGAGGGAAAGAGAGAAGTCGGCAGGAAGAGGATGTCATATAGCTTCACAACATCAGACACTGGACGGGACTGAGGACAATGGAAGATCTACTTCATACAATCTGAAGTAAAGAAGAGTGGACTAATGTGATCGCAAACATCCATTATTGGATTTGCAGCAGAAGAAAAAAATACATCTTTAGTTGATTCCCTAAACATTAAATGTCTACAAAATCACAACCAGGTGTTCGAGAAGTATGTTAACAGTTATTAGCAAGTAGTATGAGTACTATTATGAGTTATACAAATCATTCTGATGCATCAAATAGGACGTGACAAATACTCATAGAAACAACAAACTAAATTAGAGGTTGCATTCATTAGGTTAGTCTGTGTAGAAACTTAAGACAAAACTATTTATTTCAAAATAGTAGACATACAATCACCTTTATTTATATAATAGTGTTATACAGTTTGTGACACATTATTGTTTCATGGAAAATGGATGGAATTATTTATAAGTTGGTAGTTGTACGTGGAAACTAATTACAGATGTCCAAATCGGGAATGCAAGTCGTAAACGTAGGTGGAAGAAATTGATCTGACCTTGAAAAACGGACCAGAAGACATCGAATGGCCGAGAATAACCGAAGAGATAGTTTGTACAGAAAGATACTTTTAATTAATACACAGGATGATTTAAGAAATTATGCCCTTAGACAATTTTTATTACTACTCTAACTAGATAACAATATATCCTTTCTTAAATTGGATATACATTTTTAAGAATTCATAATGTTTTTAATTAAAATCAAAAGGGTTGAATTTCAAACAATTGATAGAGATATCTTATATACAAAAGTTTAAACCAAGTGATTAAAAAAATCATTTTTGGGTTTTTCATTTGAATGACCGTATATTTTCTATTTTCCACTACTGTTATATTTCATTAATCTAGATATTATACACATTAAGAATATTCACATTACTTTGCCTTCATACTTAATCTTCTAATAAAACAAGTAAATAGATATATTATAATCATACTGATTTCAACATAAACCTCTATAAATATTGACTATGGTTTATGGTATGGTATATCGTATTTATTTATATAATTATATATTGTAAAATTGAATATTTATACTACGTGTATCTACTTATTGTAAAGTAGTAAATGTTATCTGAGAGAGATTTCGACAAACTATGTTACTTAAGAATTAATTTAAATAAAATAAAAAATTGCAAAACTGGAAGATATTAATATTAAAAAGAAAATCTCCCAAATTATATACTAAAGTTTCAGTACGGTACAATTAATATTCGGCTGAAGTAACCTTATGTTACCTCTATTCTGTTAACAATTTGTCTATATGTGACTATTAGGTATTGAAAGATGAAAAAAAGAAGCCAACTGTAATCTCAGAATTTTTTAATAAACATACAAGTAACAAAGAAAGAATGGAACTAAAAAATTAAATAATGATGTTCTTATTGCCGAAAATGCATGTATAGTAGTGTAGATTTTATAGAATGAAATTGTGTAGAAGACAGTTAAAATTAATAACACATAATAAAATATTTTAGTGAAAGATAAAAATGAATAAGACTTATCTTTCAGTAAGATAGTTTATTTGTATATTATGAGACAGTAAAGGATATTAGTGTGACAAAAATAAACTTTTCATAATTTTTGCAAACGAGATAAATATTGCAATAAAGAAATGTAACAAAATGTGGAAATAAAAAAAATGAAAGTAATATTAATCCAAACAATAAAATGGAAACATTTTATATTTTAATGAAAACAATTAAAAAAATTGATTGATGAAACTAGATATTTACTTTCCAGTATTTTTATTAAATATGTCAAAGAGGTAAAAATTTTAGTCAGCTAATTTAGCTGACTAGCAGACACAGCTGGCTACAGTTAATAAGTAGGTACTACCACAGAGTGACATAAAGACAAAATATGATATAATAAAAAAAAAATTAAAAAAAGTGGTAGCTCATAGAGAAAAAAATACATAAAAACTGCCAAAAAGTTCTCTGAGCGTCAACATATACAAAAAAATAATATTATCCAATCCCTTTTAGGTTTAATCTGTTAACACTATATTGTTTTATTCTCAATTTTCCTGGTATTAGCGCAAATCATCAATCACATTGAATCACCCTGTACATGTGTCGAAGGAATATATACACAATTTAATGTTAATTCCACTTGCAGCACCTACTATATTTACAGAAATTGGCAGATATGAATTCACCAGAAACATAAACCACCATTAACTTTACATTTTAATTTCATCTGAAGTATTATACATACTCTATTATAGTAGCTTAGTAGGAAACCTGAAAAGAGTAGTCAACAAAAGATACGTTGTTTTTGTTATTTAAGTTTGTTTCAAATGTTATTTTAGTTCTGGCAAAAAAAACTAAAACGGGAAACCTCATGACGCCTTTCTCAAGGAATACTAGGACATCTAGGACCAATGCTAATAAAGTAATTTCTACTTATACCACACTTAATTTATAATTTTTTGCGATATTTGGCCAACTTTCGTCAAACTTTTATCGTTTTGTTTATAGATTACTTACACATAAAGTTTATTTAAATTAATTTGTTTAAAGTTTAAATGTAACTGTGCATGACATTAGTTACGGCTCACGCCTGGCACACCAATAAATTTTGCTAGAATTTTATGATTCATTTTATTTTTCTTGTGGCTTGTGTTGGTTTTACATTTGTTCATTGCCTACATAAAATATATATTTTAGTAAGAGATATTTTTATCACTCCAGTATGAAATTTGAAACCAATAAAATTTCTTCGAACGGATGTATTACAATTTTATTCTTAAAACAAGTAATTGGTTTGGCAAAGTTTCTGTATTTATATCAACAAGTTAAATGGAAAATAAACCAAAAGTCTAGAGTAAAAGCAATTGTGGTTTTATAATTCTTGCCTGAATGCGATTGGTTAAAATATACAGGGTTATTTATGCTATTCGATAGGAAGCCAAATGATTAAATTTTCAGAAATTGTGAGTGATAAAATCGTTGGAGGACTACTAGGGCTACAATTTAAAATTATTTACAAAAGGTACAAAGTGTCCCAAACAAATAAAATATATCAAAGTTGTATTTTTTTAATGGAACACCTGTATATTATTACATTTTCAGTTTCTACAATTAAAATAAAGGTAAACTTGATAAAATAGGGCACTTTATTCTTACCATATTTGAAATATTTACGATTTTGTGAAAATGCAATAACAATTTTAATGGTTCATTTCTCGTGTTTAAGTTTTTAATGTGTAATAAAAATTGAAATTCCAGTAGGAGGTTTTAGAGAATTACCTTTACAACAATAGGCCAGTCGACAAGTGCATCGATGGCGGGAGCAAATCCGGACAAGCTGGAATAAGTTTTATTTTATTTAGTTTGGTTTCGAGAAGCGCGTATTAAATTTGCACTCCCCGTAAAGCCCGGATTTGGCCGCCATCTTGGAAAATTTGGCTAAAATTCGGTTTATTTTTCATTATTTGTCAATAACTCGATTTCTATCAACTTTAATGCAAAATATGTAGAGACCAATATTAAATAAGAGCAAAAACTCCATAAAAAACGTTGTATGGGTTTTTTAAGTGCAACTACCCAAAGTATCAAATTTTACGAAAACAAAATTAAAGTTTTATATAATGTACGTGTTCAATATATCCGGGGTTAACTATACTTGTTTCCACACCACCTTGAACGGCACCCCCGAGACATTAAGCCTAAAAACTTGTTTGCTACTGGTTGGTAGTAGCCTGCTGTTGCGGTCATAATGGAAGAACGCAATTTGCATTATGACCGCAATAAAAACTGCAAACGACTGGTGGAAAATCAAGTTGTGAATGCCTTATCTCTCAGGGAACTGCCTTGAGGTAAAGTACCCGGCGTTTTTTTTGAGTAGTCTCCCCATTTCCAATAGGCCTAATCCACATGTCATCAAATTAGGTTTCTTTTGAGGTGGAAGGTTTATCAGAGTTCCTTCGTTTTTTTGGTGTTACTGGCTGTTCAATATAATCTTCCTGAATCTCTTCCACATCTGTATCATATTCCGGATCTGGTTCATAAGGTGCAGAATATTCTTTTCGTTGATCTTTATCGATAGGAAAATTGTCCTCGTACTCATCTTCGTCTAATTTTGCCACCTCCAAACTATGCGAACATGATTTGCCTTGATAAAGTGCGCACATTACCGAGCAACGCAAACCTGCTTTGCGGCAACTACAAGATGTATTACAACCTTTGGCACATTTACACGAAATCAGATTTAATAATTTTTGGGGAGCTGCATCTTGGGAAGTAGCAATGGGCATCAACCCATTCTTTGAATTTTTCCATCCCCAATCTAGAGGTGATTTTTTATTCCCATACCATAGCTGTCCCTGACTATACGTTGTACGTACGGGAGGAACGCCAGCGAGCTGCATCTATGGTCGGTGGTAATGATTCTAGGTTTGGTAAGCTTTTGGTAATAGATTTTACGAAACACTGGTATCTGTACTTATCTAATGAGTCGCATTTTTTGGATCCATATAGATAAAGAAGAAATCGTTCTCCAGCTTTTCTATATCTTCTGGGGATGCGTTTTAGTCTTTGAAAGTTTGTGCAGCTGTCTGTAATAATTCTTTTTCTTTCTGTAAAACTTTAACGAATTTAATTTTTCCTTGTCTGTATAATGCGGATGTGGTGTCGCAGCCACTAAATGCGTGGAGAAATAAAAAGAGTAAGGTTCTCGGAAAGACAAAAACTGCCTAGAATAGAGGAAATAATAACTGCTTATAATATATTTAGCGTGTTTAAACCGAGATAATTTTCTTAACCACTATGGAAAAAGTACATAGAACGAGTTTTTTTCTTTTCTTTAATTTTGGTCTGTACATTTTTTGCACTAAAGTTGATAGAAATCGAGTTATTGACAAATAAACAAAAATAAACCGAATTTTAGCCACTTTTTCAAAGATGGCGGCCAAATCCGGGTTTTGGGGGTGGTGCAAATTTAACATGTGGTTCCTTACACTAAACTAAACAAAATAAAAATTATTCTAGCTTGTCCGGATTTGCCCCCCCCCCTTAAGCTATTTTTTAATACTCGGCGACTGACCTAAAATAAATTTTTGTTGCATTTGAATGTATCACAGCAGTTTGTCCAATTAAAAAATTTTCAAATATGTGTAACTTATTTGATTTTACAACACTATTTACATCAAAAATTTATAATTTTTTTCACTTTATTCAATTCTCTATTAACATACCTACACATATTACGAAATTGTAAAAGCACGAATAATTTCTTATTTATACCCTTAATACCTAATTTTGGATATATCTTATTATGGATTTAATGGTATAATAGCATTAATGTGACAACTGTATGTGACACAGAAACACTTCCAGCACAGTAGTAGTACTTATTTGAATGTATCTTAAGTTTAATAAAGCAGAATTTACCATTCGTGTATATATGTATACCAAGTAGGGCATATTTAATTGCCTACATACAGGAAAAAAAATAAAACGAACGCCTGAACATGATTAAAGGCATCTAAGCTGGTGGCGTGTACAGGGTGATTCAAACTTAGCGCTTTCGGTTAATAACGAGAAAATGGTAAATAAAAACGTTTTTTTAACTTTGTATAGTCAACGATACCTACAAGGAACTACTTAAAGAATATATTTTTGTGTTTAGTCAACTTCATAATTATTCTTCGTGTTTATTTTTTCTGGACTGGCTTCTTATATTAATTTTAACAATCCAGTAATGTAGATGCTTCATTCTCAGTGGTAAAAATAAAAGTTGTTACTTGGATGCCGTGGAAACAGAAAAAATGTCATTATTCTCTTCGTTTTTAAGTTGCAAAATGTAAGACAGAAACAAAATATAATGTATGCTCACTTACAGACAACTTATCCCCAAAAGAACGATAGTAGAACGATATTATATACGTGATAAGTAAAAATGTCACTATGAAATTTGAACGAAAGTACAATTATCGTTTAGTAGTTTGTAATAAAGAAAATTCTTTAATAGATGTAGTGTTCAAAAAAATGTTGTTCCCCATTATATCACAAAAGTTGTATATTTACTAAAGTAATACATTTAACATTACATTTAATAATTAAAAAAATTACTTTAACCAGTTACTTCAACAGATCACATCGACTAACATTCAACATTGCGTTTGAATCACCCCGTACATAAGATAGCAATCGATGGTAGCCGCTAATAAAGCCGTTTAAAATGATAATTTTCAGCTCCTTACATAACGCCTGATCATTTCATCTCAGATTATCAGTTAAATGATATATATTTTATTACTTCATTAATCATAAGATATTCTGGCATGTAAATTATGCAGAATGGCAGATAGACATCTTTATAGTAATGATATGTAGTTTTCAGTTATTTATCATATATTTTTTATTTTCCCTTAGGGTTTGTTTATATCATTTTTTTTTATTTATATCATTTTCAAGCTGGCTGTAATTCGTATGTTAAGCCGAAAGTATTCTGAGTGATTTTAGTGAAGAAAATTATATTTAGAAGAATTATTAACTTACAATAGTGTTTTATTATGCCAAAGGATATCTAGAATTTGACTGCTGTTATGATGAGCGTTTTGTATCAGTAAGTTTTAATCATCTGCTGATGATGATAACATGGTTAGCGAAACGCCCGTTCAGTGCAAAAATAAAGTGTTTTGGTGTATTGTATTGAATTAGTCCTTTATTTTGCCAGTTCTATGTAAAAAGCATTAAAAATTTACCTCCATTCACTGAGCATTAAATTATGTGTTAAGCATCAGTCGATAGCAGTGTCTTCGGCTTAGAACATTATAGTGATTTATATAGTCGTCTTAATATAGTCAATGGAGGCACATCAAAGACCTATTTGAAGATTAGAATTAGAATTAGAATAAGTGGGAGGGGGGTTAATCTCTGCGACCTTAGAGATCTATTGTGTCCCCCTTTCTTGAGTTATAACTCATCATACAGTCCCAGGACTTCCTACGGAGACACGTGTCCCTCACAGTCGAGGAGCTACGACCCAGGCCGGGTAGACGAAACGGTAGCTTGTGTCGCCTGTTGAGTTTAGAGGTAGGAGGTAGGCTCCCGACTCTTGGAGGAGGTGGTAGCTTGTATGCCACTTGCGGAGGATGGTCTCACGCAAGTGTCAGCCACCTCTCCTGTAGTTCTCTTTGGGTTTGACCCCTTGGAACTTTCATTGTTACTGTTCCCAGTGTCGCTAGGGGGTTTCCCCACACCGGTGATGTTTTTATTACTATTATTACCAGATCTCATAGTGTTCCTATGAGTCGCTAGGGTATTTGAAGATAGTAGAGAAGACATATCAGACTTAAAGACAGAAACCGCTCCATACATGTTAAAATAAATCTGAAGTGGAAAAAGCTGTACATCAAGCAAAAAGAATAAAGCAAATGGGGACCACATCAAATATATAGTGAATGGCTAAAATTGTTAAACAATGAAAATATAAATGAACTTACTTAATGTGCTCAATCAGGTATATGAAACTGGTCATATTCCAGCAGACTAGCTAAAATCTGTCTTCATTCCATTGCCTAAAAAAACCAAATGCTAAAAAATGTTCAGACTATAGACTGTAGACTCAGTCTAATGAGTCATATGCTCAAAATACTACATATTTTCCAAAAAAAAAAAAAAAGTGCGAGGAAACTCTGAGTTCAGAGCAATTTGGTTTCAGACGATGCATGGGAACCAGAGAAGCACTATTTATGGTGGAAACCCTTCTGCAGAGGTGTTGGGAAGTAAGAAGACCTGTATACCTATGCTTTATTGATTTTGAAAAAACCTTCTATCGTGTCCAGCACAATAAGCTAATATATAGTCTGCAGAACATCCAGCTAGATTAAAAAGATATTATGTTAATTTTGCATTTGTATTGGAACCAAACAGCTACTATTTCCGTGAATAACAGAGAATCTAGACCTATTAATATTAAAAGGTGCGTAAGATAGGGGTGCGTTCTCTCACCCACCCTCTTCAACGTTTTTTTCAGAAAACATATTTAGACAATCCCTAAGTGGCCAAAAAGGAATTGTAATAGGAGGAGAAATAGTCAATAGTATCAGATATGCCGACGATGCCGTAATTATAGCAGAAAATCTCGTAGATCTACAAGAATTAGTAAACAGAGTCAATGAAGCTTGTAAGAATTGGGCGATATCTATTAATATAAATAAAACTAAGTATATGGTTGTGAGTAAAGTAGATGTCGGCGAGACCTCATTATTGTTGAATGAAGAAACGTTGGAGAGAGTGGAAAAGTTTAAATACCTATAGGCTGTTGGATTAACCAACATATCCATCCTTCATACGAAATCAGATGTCGCGTAGAACAAGCAAGAAATACATTTCAAGTTTAAGTCGCTGCTCTCAAATAGTTCACTAAACATCAAAATACGGGAGAAGTTTACAAAGCGTTATGTGTGGTCGATTCTTTTGTATGGATGTGAGACGTGGACACTTATTATAGAAACAATAAATAAAATTGAAGCATTTGACATGTGGACATACAGAAGAATGCTTAAAATATCTTGGATCACCAGAACCAGAAGTGAAGAAGTTCTTCTAAGAATGGAGCACGACAGACTACTTCTGAATATTATTAAGCGACGAAAACTTGAATACCTTGGTCATATAACCAGAGGACTTCGATATGAGTTTCTCCTACTGATTGTTAACGGAAAAATCGAAGGAAAGAGGTGGATTGGGCGCAAGAGGCTTTGGTGGTTCTTGCGGCAATGGACAGGCTTGAGTGCGGATGAATTATTCGATGTAGTGCAAGATCGAAAGCGATACAGAGATGTATCGCTTTATGATTGAGATACAGAGATGATCGCGATGTATGCTTGTTAACATGGCAATCGTCAACATTCACTAGGAACATGACACTTGAAGAAGAAGATATAGACAAGAAATTTCGATAGGGTACTGTTGGAACAAAGCCCGCATTAATAGGTATAAGTAAGTAAGCTGCCTATATTCAGGCTACCAAACTTTTCATAATAATAACATTTGGATTGTTTTATTAGATGAATAAAAATATTACAAATATAATATGAAAAATGAAGCAAATCCTAACCTAAGCTATTATAATAAAAATATCTATTTTTTTATTAATAATAAACAATTACGTTATAAAGAAACAATGAATGTTTAACTGAAACCATCATAATAAAAAATACAAATAAAAAAATAATAAATATTAATACTGTGCTGTATTTTATAAAATTATTATCATTCTTTTGCCCAGATATAGCAGAACTAGTTTTTTCGAACTGCTAATCAAAGTCAACTACTACATTCACATTTTGTATATGGATATGATGACTTTTTAATTATATAATTTTTTTAAATATTATTAGATAATTTACAACCAAACCAAACTCAAATCTTCGTGATTTGGAAAATGATCTTCTTTAAAAATCATTTCTTATTTCATTCCATAAAATAGGTACCTTAAAAATTTACAATCTGCACGTATGTAAGTACAATGATGTGATCGAAAATTTTTACAACCAAGTATGCTTTTTTATGAAGACTGATTAACAATAATTCTTGTAGCAAATTGTGTTATTTTTTTAAATGTCAAAGTCCAAACTCCGTTTCATCACAAACCTTTTTTGATCGTAGAGGAACATTATGTTTCTTCTTAACATTTCCTTCGTATCTCAATTTTTTTGCGCTTTCTACGAACCCATATGTTTTCAGTTCTTCAACCTGAATGATTTTTTTATTGTATGAATTGATAAGCATCACATTTATATATTTTTTTTCGTCAGCCTGACAGCAACGATCGTGAATATGAAATATCAGATCATCAGCTTTATAAGTATACCGTATACGGTGGGTTCATACATTTTTATAGAGCAAAGCGTCATAAAGCCTTTTATGGCTAAGGCACAAAACTGACAGTGGTCTTATTACACTTTCTACAATTTCTTGTAATAAAAATACCTACATCAAACAATTTACCATATGGTACAAATATTTACCGACTAAAAATTGAAATAGAAAATCAAATAAGGAATTTATTGTCAAATATATATAACATATAAAAATGCTTATCACAAGCATAGAGTAAATATTAATTTGCCATTTGCCTTAAAAATATTCATTGCCATAATGTATGTACCAAGTAATATTAAATAAAAATTATTTGTTTTCGAAGCGATCAAACGAACTTTTAGCATATTTGAAAACAGTATGATTTTTTCTGAGTCTTACATTATCTCACTTCGTACGTCTATGAGGATAGATATACATGGAAATTGTGTAGTTATTTGATTAGAATGTATATTTCGGCCAAAGCGGAATCTGCCATAAATTTCCAAAAAGATATCTTATTACGCCATAATCTACCTATACTAAATGGTTTTCGAAATATGTATATGTCAACATTAAAACCTGCAACAAAATTATAAAACTGGAAACTTCTAATGCTTAGTATATAAGGGAAGGGCAGGTCAAAACTAGATATTGTACTTTTCTCCACTGTTTCAAACAAAACATCAATTTTTATCATCGTTTTAAAACAATTTATCAAAATTATCGACAAAAAATTTATCCAATTTTATGATTTGATAAGCACTCTATACCTAAAATCTATATTTATTGAGTAATTCTCGATTTATAAAAATCAGGGCACATGATTAGTCTAATACTTTTTTTACTGGGATTTGTCATTAAAACTTAATGCTGTTTTTTGTCTCTCCTGTAAAGTCTCTCCTGTAAAATTTTAACCATTTAACGGTTGCAAGTTATCTGTCCGGAGCGGCGATATAATGAAAGGAGGAACGATTCCACTAAATATTTCTCCTGAAGTTCTTTGGTACAAAAGTACCGACTATTACAGTCACGACAATAAAATATTTTCACGTTACTTTGGTAACTATAATAAAACACCGCCATAACTTTAATAATATATTGCAGTACTTGTTATATCATATATCATACGAATAAAAAAAAATGGCGTCCAAGACGACTGGAGAATGACAATCGATAATATTTTTGTCGAGGTCTAGCTCGAAATGTTATGTCTTGGCTCGTATTCTACATTATTTTTTAATGGCGTTTACTGCCAGCTAACCTTAAGAAGGTTATAATTTATTTTTATATTGAGTAAAAATGAATCTAAAATGGTGTAGTTTAAAATTCGAGATTTTTTTTTAAATAGATTTGTGTGTCTGGAAAAGTTCTATCGTTTTTAATTTCTATTATTAGTATTATTTCTTCACAAGTTTTATGTCAACTTTTAGTAACTGACGTCTAGATATTGATCTCACTAAAATGATCATGGATTATCGTTCTTAATTTTACTGTCAAGCGACTGTCAATGACTGCGTATGTCTACCATAAAATTATAGTCGACTGATTCAAATTTAGCCAGGGACTGCAAAGAACATTTACATATAATTTCAACAGTGAGACACCCCTCGATGTTAACATTTCCTAGTAAATCTCACATTCACTGGCGAATACTAGCATGCATATTCACTTTGTTGTTTGATCTTACAACTGCCTGTAATTTACTATCCGAAAATTACAATCAGATCCGATCGATATAGTAGCTGACTGACATCTATACTAATATATAAAATCCTTATAAGTGACTGACATACTGATTAATCACGATCCTGCTCAAACCACTCAACGTGAGAAGCTCAATTTTGGCATACAGGTTGATTCTAGGGTGTAGAGGTTCGATAAGAAGGGATTTTTCGAAATTCCAGTTCCAAGAGGATGAAACCACCCCCCAAAATATTACAATATTTTTTATTTAAAAAACGGTCAAGTTTCCGAAAAAACGCTTAAACACGTATATTTTATTTTGTTTTTTATATATTTTAAGATTTTTTAAAAATGCATACATCAATTAATCACGCTCCTGCTTAAAGCGCTTGACGGAAAAAGCTTATTTTTGGAAAACGGATTGACTTTAGGGTGTAGAGGTTCGATAAGAAGGGATTTTTCGAAACTCGAATTCTAAGGAGGTGAAACTATCCCTCAAATATTAAAATATTTTTTATTTAAAAACCGGTGAGTTTTTCGGGAAAACTCTTAAACACGTATATTTTATTTTGTTGTTTTACACATTCTAAAATTTTTATAAATTTATACAGGGTGTTTCATAAAATATGACCATTGAGTAATCACGATTCTGCTTAAACTGCTTGGCGTTTAAAGCTCATTTTTGGCAAACGGATTGACTCTGTGGGGTGTAGAGGTTCGATAAGGAGGGGTTTCTGGAATCTCAAATTCCAAGAGAGTGAAAACGCACCTCATATATAACAATATTTGTTATTTAAAAAATGGTTAATATTTCGGGAAAACGCTTGGACAAGCATAATTTATTTGTTTTTTTTACATATTTTGAAATTTTTTAAAAAATCATACAGGGTGTTCCAAAAAGTTGGGTAATTTCTTAACCACGATTCTGCTTAAACTGCTTGACGTAAAAAGCTTATTTTTGGCAAACGGATTTTTCGAAAGTCAAATTCCAACGAGATGAAACTACCCCTCAAATATTACCAAGTTATATGATAATATCGCCATATTGTATATTGTTTTTTCTCATGCTGACATAAATGTGAGAAAATTTTATCCAGTTTGTATGTTAATGGAAATTCTTGCTTTGCTTTATCATCACCATTACAAATGATTAATTCGACTCGAACGAAGTCGCTGGTACACGCTAGTTCAATTATAAAATCAACACATTCAAAGCAATCACATTCGCACTAAAATTAAAAAAAAATAGAGAATCACAAAAAATAGGTTAAAACTAAGACTTGATATTTAGTGAAGTTAAATATAAAGCGAAATATTTGCATTTTGGTGGTGTTTCTGTTTTGTTATCGTTATCTTGTAATTTTAGGATGAGTGAATCAGCTTAAATATGAGAGTGATTCAATGTTCTTAAAAGTTTTATTTTTTCTACCACACACGTATACCTACAACATACTGACAACTTCTAGTAAATATTACAATTACTGGCTGCTAACAATATTTTTTTTAAAGTACGGCATTCACTGGTCCAATGCGAAATTGGTAGCATATCCAAGTGATTCTTCTGTAACATTAACAAGATTTTCAACTTCCACTGTATCATATATATTTATAACACATCAGAACAATGCTATTATACGATACTTTACAAGAGTCTCATATAAGACTCAAGAATATACAAGACTGGACCTTATCCAGGAAGCTAGATATAGAATGTAGAATGTTTAGGAGGGGAGTTAATCACCGCACCCTTACAGATCTATCGTGTGTTCCCCTTCATTTAGTTGTAACGAGTTATAACTCATCATACAGTCTCAGATCTTTAACAAAAGCCTCTATCTGAAACGGCTCCGCAGAGGCCGCAGCCCTCCATCCACGACATCAGCAGTACAAAAAATCATGGCACAAACGGTCGTCGCCTCGGCGCACTCAGTGATAAGATGTTCTGGTGTTTCCCCATTTTCCCCATAGAATCTGCATTCGCCATTATTTCTCAACTTCAGCCTACTGATGTGTGCGTTGAGGACACAGTGTCCTATTAGAAACCACCAAACAAACCAAAGATTGTTTTTACTTAAATGAAGGAAAATCTTTGATTTTTCTCGGTCGTAAGTTCTGAGGAATTTTTTCAAGTGTCTTAGAGCGTTAAAGAACTCCCACTCCAGGTTACGGATGGAGTCTTCCAGGTTCCTCAGTTTTGCCTTTAGTTGGTTTCCACTTGGAAAACTAGCTAGATAAGAGCGAGAAGCTAGATAAGAAACTATAGTTAAGCTTTATGTAATATCAGCTTAAAATAGTCTTTAACGTTACTGGTGAATAGTGTTTTTTAAAGTTATGAAAATATTTCGATGTGTTTTTTTTAATTCACACTATGTATCTTAAATAGAAATAGCATTTAAAATCCTATACCTTAATAGAAATCTAAATATCTAAGCAACAATACCTACATACATCTTCAAAAAATACTATTTGGTTTGGCAGATTAAGGATAGTATAATGTAAATTTATTTGACTTTCTAAACTATAGACATTTGTATGTCAGATGACTAACATAGAGCTGGGAAAATTATAAAGTCGAATTTCAGCCTTGGCTTAGTTAAAATTCTGAAGTAACGACTTAAAAATAAATGTTAATACTTGTATAAAAGTAATTCCTAATTTGAATATGTTACATTGTGATAAATGAATCGCAAAATTGATTACACCTTCAAAGACATATACCAAATATAATTTTATTGAATTCCACCTACTTCATTAACGAATATTACTTTGAAGTTAATAGTTAATCCAGTCTGTTACATGGCTAGCAAGAATTTTTCTAAACCTAATCCAATCGTTCCCTAACCGAGATTTTTACAATTACGTTGAAGTTATTTTTTTCAGGTTTGCATTTTATTCCCTCATTTTTTTTTCTCAGATACTCTTCTACCATCACGAAATTTGTATCTAACAAACCTATTTTACTAAATGATATAATATGTAAATGATAACTTCATGAAGACGTGAGAATTTCGCTACTGAGACAATTCGTTGCATTTGTTTTTTCTTTATTTATCATTCTAAAAAATAATCATTGAGGTCCTCAGATAGACAAGAACTAACCGAGTAGCCCTCAATATAACACAATTGAGGGACACGTTGACTATGGACATGTTTTTTGATAAACATTAGTAACTTATAATAGATGCGGATGACAACAATTCATATATACAGGGTGTCCCAGAAATAAGTGCAAGTATTTTAAGGGCTGGTAGATCTCGATAACAGAAACATATTTTCTCTTTATCGTTTTTCAAATAAGCCCAAAATTACGGAGTTATTTTACTTTGAAAATTTCCAAAAAAAAAAAATTTTGCTAAAATTTTGAGAACCACTGGATCTCTACTGGATTTTCTTTCTTGTAAATTTAATCTAATACCTATGTTGCCACATTATCAAGGAATTATGTTTTTTAAATTAAAAACTAAAAAAATTTCCAAAAAATTTTTCAATTAAACCTCATAGGCGTGTTTCTAGGGTTGAACTGTACTACCAGTTAAAATACTTGCACTTATTTCTGGGACACCCTGTATAGGTATAGACATTTCTTAACAATCCATATCAACGGACATAATCTAGATGGGGTTGTTGACAACAGCTAAATTTCTTACTAATAATTTATGGGTATCATCAATTTACTGCAAAAGCTAATCAAACAAAAATATCAGCTAGTAAAAGATGTAAACATTTCATTGTCTTTTATTATACAGGATGAGTTTTAAATAAGTGCAAATATTTTCAGGGCCAGCAGATCTCGATAAAAGAGACATATTTTCTCTTTACCGTTTTTCAAATAACTCCAAAATAAGCGGTAATTTTACTTTAAAAATTAAAAAAATATATTTTTTGGTTAAATATTGAGAACCACTGTATCTACTACCTATGTTGTCATATTATCAAGGTACATATTTTTTTTAACTTAAAATTTTAAAAAAATAAATAAAAAAACAATTCAAAATTTTTTCTTCGCGAAAGTATTTTCATAGACGTGTTTCTGGGGTTAAAACTATTTTTGCACTTATTTATGACTCACCCTGTAGATTTAGTCTTCTTGAACAGGATGTAAACAAACATATTTCTGTACTACAAATTTATGAATTAAATTTAATTATTTGTTTTGTTTAATATTCTCAAAGGAGATATTTGTTAAAAGGTATTCTATTTCCTAAGTTGAAAAAATAAACATAAAAACTTATTGTTTAAAAATGCTGTGTTTTGAAAAAAATTGAATATGTCTGTAAGGAACAAATTAAGTCATAAAATTGGACTTTGCATTTGTTTTTATTTTGCTAATTAAAACCGTTATTGAAATTGAAACACAATCTCTTCTGTCAGCACAGTTGACATTTTCCTAGTTTAATATCATGCATTGCAAAAACCTGTGTACTATGCAAGAAATGTTATATTACGCGAAATAGTAAACAAAACCTCGTTCAAAGGTCTCTGCTTAATTTTGTATGAACAGATTTATTTAAAGAAGGTGTACTAAACATACATATTATACAGGGTGGTCCGAACTGTATTCCGGAAACTTTGGCAGTATATTCTGCAGATAAAAATAAGTAAAAAAGTTCGTATAAACGTATGTCCTAAAATGCTTAGTTTCGGAGATACAAGGTGTAGAAGTTTCATTTTTATTTGTTTTTTTCCAAATAATTTTTGAAGTAACGTCAACATTTAGGTGAAAAATGGCGTCTGGGAGAGTTTTTTGACATGAGAAATTTGATTTTGATGTCAATATGACTCCTATTTGTAGGGGCGCCACCTACATGTGTTTTACCTGTTTTGAAAAGTAATAACTTTTCGTCCGTATCTGTTTAAAACAACTGATTAAAAAAATATACATTTACAACGTTTTTTACATGTACAACGAGTCATGGTTATCGCGATATTTGGAATTGAAATTATCAATACCTGTCATCATTAATAAAATTAAACATGATGTTGACTAAATAGTTATTAGACTGAAATCATAAATTTGAAATATTTTTGTATCAAAAGTTCAACAGAACCTGTTTTATCATCGTCTTTTTGCAGAAAATTTATGATTAATTTAAAAAAAAAAAAATTCCAAAATTATGATTTCGATCAAATAACTATCTACTCAACGTGTTTATTCTTCGTCAACGACTATTTCCATTGTAAATATCTTGAGAAAGGTTGCTCGTAGCGATTTTTACCAAGAGACATTTTTTACGTAAAAAACATCGTAAATGTATATTTTTTTACTCAGTAGTTTTATACAGATACGGACGCACAATCGAATCACAACCAAACCAAACCGTTTCCGAGTTATTGACTTTTGAAAATATCACTTAAACAATTCGATTTAATTTCGATATGTTCAGTGTCATTTACCGATGCCATTCTGCCGAAACTGTGATACTTAATAATATTTGACATTAGTAGTCAAGTTAGCATTTATAGATGTATAAATGAGAGTATATCAAGTCCGGAAATTGCAAAATTTTCCTTTAACATTTCAATTCTTCAATTTATGTACATTATGTATTACGGTTATTGCTTAAAATTAAAGGAACAATTGAAATATGCAATAATATACAGGGGGTTTCGTATAAAAAAAAAGTTTCATGTGACACAAGAGACAACTTTATGACAGACCCTGTATACTTAAATTTACTAGTAGCTAAAAGGAATTTAATTAATTATAGGATTAGTTTGAAGTACATTATGTGTATTTCGTTTTTTGCTTAGAATTGAAGGAAGAATTGAAATATGGCAATAATATACAGGAAGTTCCATTTAAAAAAAAATAAAACTTTGATGTGCCACGACTTTATGAACGACCCTGTATACTTAAATTTATTACTCGCTAATAGAAATTTAAAAATCCTATAACTTTTGTATTTAACTTTTTGCGGTACCTCCTATATTTTACCTAATAATCGACCGTTTCCATACATAAAAGCGACCCTGTATATTATATACGTTGGAGGCAGATGCCGAATTCGGCCTATGTTAATAAGTTACGCGGAAGAGTTTTGATTGCATTGGTTTCAACTTCTATGCGGAAGGTGTTAATCTTTTGTTGTTATATTATGCCTAAAAAAGATTAACCCCCTCCGCAACGAAGTTATATAAAGGCTATTTATAACCACGGAGTTGCACGCATCTGGCAAGTTTAATATGGACAAATCGTCATATGTCTAATTATTTCGGACATAGGCCGAATTCGCCGTCAGTATAGCCGAATTCGATCATCAGCCTCCAACATATATATATTTTTTTATTCTTAGTTATTACATCTAAGCAGTAAGTAATATGCCGGGTGATATTAAATTCGGCTCGGTATCAAATTGTAACAGCAAACGGTGGCGCAGATACGGATATTGCCAGCAGAATCAGAAAAGCGCAACGAGCCTTTGGCCAACTAAAATCAATTTAGACGTCTCATCAACTCTCCACACAGACAATACTAAAAATATTTAATTCTAATGTCATACCAGTTCTACTATATGGCTGTGAGACATGGAGAGTGACAAAAATATCTACCAACCGGCCAACAGGTTTTTATCAATCGCTGCTTCAAAAAAATTCTAAAAATCTTTTGGCCGGACACTATACGCAATACCGACCTGCTTCATTTTACAAACCAACAAGAAGTAGGATCCAGATTCGAAAAAGAAAATGGGGATGGATAGGTCACACTTTGCGGAAACCTGTTTGTAACACAGCGAAATCAGCGTTAGAATGGAATGACCAAGGCAAAAACGACCAGCTCAAACATGGAGACGTTCCATATTGGATGAGCTCCAACAAATAGGGTCAACATGGAACGAAACAAAAGCAACTGCCAAAAATAGACCCCCAATGAGAGCTTTTACTGAAGCCCTTTTCACCGCGTAGAAAATATAGGATCCTATACAGAGTGAAACTTAAATAAGTGCAAATATTTTTAGGAGTAGTATATTTCGACCCCAGAAACTCGATTATGAGGAGTTTTTTTAAATTCGGAATTGTCTGTTCTGTTTTTAGTTAGAAAACATAATTTCCTGATAATTTGGCAACATAGGTAGTAGATTTTACAAGAAAGAAAACCCAGAAAAGATCCAGTGGTTCTCAAAATTTTAGCAAAAAATATTTTTTTTTTGGAAATTTTCAAAGTAAAATTACTTGGTTATTTTGGACATACATATCTGAAAAACGATAAAAAGAAAATATGTTTCTTTTATCGAGATCTACCAGCCGAAAATATTTGCACTTATTTAAGACTCACCCTGTATATAAATAAGTGCAAATATTTTCAGAGATGGTATATCCCGATAAAAGAAACCAAAATAACCAAGTTATTTTCGAGGTTATTTTACTTTATAAAAAAAAAATATTCTCTGACTAAATTTTAAGATTCACTATATCTTTTCTGGGTTTTCTTTCCTGTATATTAATTAATATTGATCTACTACCTATGTCACCATATTATCAAGATATTATATTTTTTAACTAAAAAATAAAAATAAAATCCAAAACTTCAAGATTGCACTTATTTAACTCACCCTATATAATATTAGTTAGTATTTATAAGCTTATAGTAGGCATACTGTTTCCGAAATACTTGATGTGTTTAAACCAGAAGTGGTCTGCTTCATTTGTAAATTATTTTAACGTTTAAATTAAGAAGACAATAAAAGTATATTTAGCAGTGACTGCCTAAATATCTCTAATATTATATACAATGTAATATATGAAACAATAAAATAATTCCAGCAAATTGGCGTTATTTAAAAACCATTTTCATTAAAATGTTAAATTAAAATATTCTACCCATGTTCTATTACAAATATGAATATATGAGAATGTTTATTTCAGTGCAAGAATAAAAATAGTGATGCCATCAAAATAATTCCAACTCCGAGTAATAAAATCCATATTAAATAGCCGAAACTATGATCTATTTGACATTTATATTGTTAGCAATTGGTGTAGCATTTTGCGGAAAAATTATGTACATTATGCATTACATAGTCAGTAATCCACTGCATTACTGCAAGCTGAATATTATCTAAGTATAAAGAATATTTAGTTGGCCTACCTTTAAAATCTCTTGGCAATTAAACTGAGAATTTGGCTAGTCGATCTGAAATCATAAATAAATTGGTTTTAAATTTCGGATACAGTTAGGACTAGTTTTTTTAATGTTATAAGATTGGCTTCTTAGAAAGTTCGCAAAAAACGGTATAAAGTATTCGAAACAATGTTGAAGAGAAAGATGTATTTAATTATATATTACCAGTAGGGGCGTACCTACTCAATATATTAATGAGAGGATTTTATGATAAATACATTTTTAAATATTTATCGAAGAATATCAAAGTGACAATAGGTGTATAGTGGCACTCATACAACGTTTCTTAACCATTGTTAAAAGCACATTTGGTCGAAATAATGACCTGACTATATTATATTTTGATATTATACAGGGTGAGTCTTAAGTAAGTGCAAATATTTTTAGGGCTGGTAGATCCCAATAAATGAAACATATTTTCTCTCTAAAAAAAAATTGATTTATTTTTGGGTTGGGTTAGGTTGCCTTTTTTTCAATGACAGATTAACTGTCACTGTAAAGAGGTCTATGGATAATAGATAAAATATACGGGATGAATCTTAAATAAGTGCAGATATTTATAGAGGTAATATATTTCGACCCCAGAAAAGCGATTATGAAGTTTTTTACGAAAAAAAAATTAAATTTGGAATTTTTTAGGTTTTTTGTTTATTTTTTTTTTGTGTTAAATAACATAATCTCTTAATAATATGGCAACATAGGTAGTAGATTAAATTTACAAGAAAAAAAAATCCAGAAAAGATCCAGTGGTTCTCAAAATTTTAACAAAATATATTTTTTTGAGAAATCTTCAAAGTAAAATAACTCACTTATTTTGGACTTATTTGAAAAACAGCAAAGAGAAAATATGTTACTTTTATCGAGATTTACCAACCCTGAAAATATTTGCATTTATTAAATACTCACCCTGTATATACAAAGATTATGTGTAACCGAGAAAGCCCAGAACTCCACTGATAAGCTTAAATTTAAGTCAATCATATTAAAAAGCTTTCGCTGTCGCCAATTTTGTATTGTAATTTATACTTAGTTTTTCATAAAAAGAATATTTACATATTAATTAATTAAAAATATTTTTATTGAATATCATTATTGTCTCATTCAGATTTTAATTTTATTTCGCTGTTTTGATAGTATTACATAAATGCACATTGGTATCAACAATCAACATAATTATAAAAAAATTATAATAATAAAAAATAGAATAATAAATTTCAGATAATTTTTTAAACATAGTGAACAAGAACGAGAATATGGCATTAATAAAAAAAAATAATTTATTATACAGGGTGAGTCTTAAATAAGTGCAAATATTTTCAAAGTTGGCAGATCTCGGTATAAGAAACAATACCGTTTTTCAAATAAATCCAAAACTTAAAAAAAAATGTTTGCTTAAATTTTAAGAATCACTGGACCTTTTCTGTTTTTTTTTCTTGTAAATTTAATCTACTACCTATGTTGCCATATTATCAAGAAATTATGTCTTTAAACTAAAAAACTAAAAAAAATCCAAAAAATTTTTCAAGAAATTCCAAATTTTAATTTTTTTTTTCGCGAAAAAAAAATCATAATCGTGTTTCTGGGGTCGAAATATACTACCCCTGAAAATATTTGCACTTATTTAAGACTCATCCTGTAGTTAGAGGTTCTAGTATCTTTTCGTTGGCATCAGTCAACTTAAATTATATTATGGCAGACATATAGGCAGTCTTCTTCACAGTCATTGGCAGTACATGTACATTTTTTACCCAAGTGAGACTTAATAAAAAAAAAATATTAAAAAACATCAATATTTTGTATATTTTCACTTCTTATATAAACAAAATAGATATAGATAGATAAAGTTTGAGAAAATATTCTTATGAAAAATTATAACAAAATTAATGTTTCAATAATGGAAAAACTCACTAAACTATTTTTAAACTAAAGAAAATAATAAAACACCCTTACCAAAGAAACATACTACTACAAAATAAATAAATGCCTATATAAAAAAATATAAAAACTCACCTTAAAGCCTGGTTTAAACTCGTATATCACTGGCGCCGATACAGATCGCGGAAAATATCGGTTAAACTGACCGCGCTTCCTGCTGAAATCGACCGTCGATTCTGCTATGCCGCCGGTGCCGATGCCGACTTTAACATCGAAAGAACCCGCCAAAGCTGCCTTTGCGGTACGCCAACGAAAGCACGATAGGCGACAGCAGGATTCGAAAGACCTTTTCTCGTAGGATAAAAACGGGGACTCATCGACGGACAGACAGACTGCAGGTCTGCGACACATCGAATAGGGGGGCAATCTTTAGGGGACGGTGGTGCTATATGGTCCAATTTAGGCTGAGTTTTTTTAGTAATATAATCTTTGTACGAAAAAAAAAGAAGGCGGATTATAATAAAATTATGCTCATTTGTGAATATCGGCATCATAGATCCCCAGCCTCGACAGTTCTGTTTGATGTTTCATTTGAAACATTTTAATTTGATTTAAAATTTTGTGATTTGTTTATCTTTGCAGAGCTTATTTCATGTTACTTATTAAGCTTCATTTTCATGCATCCATTGGCCGACGATACGATATTAATTTTATTGGTTGAATTTAAAGACTTCGATTGGTTAGAAAATTACGCAGTTTTTAAATTTATTGTATTTTCATGCCTCCGTACATCGGATATACGATTTGCTTGTGATTGCTACCATTTAAATATTTTCATTTCCATAGCGATTTCGCTGATTTACTTATAGTCTAAGAACTAGCAACGTTTTCGAGAGAGTGCGGACCGTCTGGCTGCCGGTAGACGTTGCGTTCCCTACTGCGCATTCCCCATATCTGTATTCAAAATCTGTTCACTACTGCGCATCACAAATTCGTCCTGCATTTCAGGAAGTGAGGAGGCTAGGACAAACCTATGTGTCGCATATTTAGTTTCATAAAAAAGTAGCAAAGTAATGTGAAAATCGCATCATTGTATCTCTATTCATAAACCAGAAATCCATAAAGCACACGAAAATAGGACACCCTATACAGATGTGATGTGAACCGCAGTTGTCTATCGGCAGCCAGACGGCCCGCACTTTGGTCAGAAGAGCACAGGAAAGCATAGTAAAAGATATTAACGAACCAGCTTTCTTAAAATTTTTGTTTTCCCGACGCTGACGCCGACGCCGACGGTGCTAGCTCTTGTATTATCATGTTTTTTTATTAAGATTGGATCTTTCTCCGTTGACGGAGAAAAATCAAGCTTTATATTTATTCTAAAATCGGTTGGGTTTAGAGGTAGTAAATCCAGAAGAAAATTGTATCAGAACTTAAGTTAACAGTGACACTATTGCAATTTACCGAAAAAGACTAAAGGAGTTAGTCGTACAGGGTCTCTCATTTTCATGTGTTTTGTAGGATTTCTCGTTTGAGTTAGAGGTACAATAATGTGGTTTTCCCATCACTATGCTACTTTTTAAAGAAAGTAAAGATGCTACACATAACACACAGATTTGTCCTAGCCCTCTTTGTTCCTGAAATACAGGGCGAAATTGAAAATGTTGCATTTTTCGACTTTTTAAAGGCGTATCTTTTGTTTATAAAAAGGTGTAGAGTATGTTATATTTTTAGAAAGCTCATGACAAGACAAGTCAAATAAAAGTGTATTATGTGTGACGTTTGAAATTGTTTAAAGAAATATTTACGGCGTTTGAAAAAAAAACATGTTCTTTTCAAAGTTAAAATGTACTTCTTGTACCACACCTGTTAGTCAAACGTACAGCCTCGCCACAAAAAGTGTCATTTTTACTTCTAATAGAATAATACAATATATTACCGTATGACCGAAAAAAAACGGCGTCCAGTTGGCTTGGAAATTACAATCGATAACATTCTAAGTATTCCTAAAACAAAATTTTTATTTTTTCGATAAATAAACGTGATTTGGTACGTTAGTATATTTATTATCGTATTTTAAATTTCAATCTAGAGTCAATTTAGAGAAATGCTGTGTTAAAACAATTTAAAAAAATAGATTTGATTATCTAATCTTTTTCGAGTCTTGTCCTAGCCGGTTAAAAGATGCCCAAATTGTATTTTTGATCATAACTCAATTTTTTTCAAATGAAACGAGGGTGGTTCATTAACATATTTGAAAAAAGCATTTTTTAATAATAAAATAATAAATAAGAATAATTTGGTATCATACACTTGGTATTTCGAGACAAATTCTCGTTATATTTATAGTCAAAGCACTCTAAATTAAAATTTAAAATGCTATTTTTTTAATTGAAAATGTCGAAAGTTGACATTATGTCATTCTATTCAGAATGTTATTTTGTACCAAATAAAGTAAAAAGAAGTTATCAGGACATATGACATATATTTAGAAGATATTCAATCTCATTAGCTGCCCATATACCAACATACCGTGTGCGTACCAAAAGTGTGGCTCACCTCTCTATAACTTTTTATTTTTTCAGATGAAAAAACGAGATTTGGTATGTTAGTATATGACATAAATTAGGATTAATTGACGGTATTCAATTGTTTTTGGTCACTTCCTGTGCACCGGAAATGACTACAACCTTGATTATTAAATGACTGTATTCTTTTACTTTATTCGATAGAAAATGACGCTCTGAATAGAATGACATATCATATGTCAACTTTAGACATTTTCGCATATGGCTTATTTGAAATTGTAACGACAATTGACCCGAAATACTAAGTGTACAGTGTACGATACCAAATTATTCATAAAAAATGCCTTTCCCAAATATGCTAATGAGCCACCTTGGTTCCATTTGAAAAAATTGCGATATGATTAAAAATACGATTTGAGCATCTTTTAACCGACCCCGACAAGACACAAAAAAAAATTAGACGATCAAATCTATTTTTCCAAGGCTCTTTGATTAAAAATTAGTTGTTTTTTAACACAGCCATGACACTCTACATTGAAGTTTAAAATACGATTTTTTGTGAGCGAAAATGTCAAAATTTGACGTATGATAATGTCATTCTACTCAGATGAGTATCATTTTCTATAGAATAAATTAGAAATATACCGAGGGAGTTATTTAAAAATCAAAAGTTGTAGTAATTTCCGGTGAAACAGGAAAGTAATAACCAAAATCAATTGAATAAGTCAATCAATCCTAATTTATGTCATATAGTAGCATACCAAATTTCTTTTTTTTTATCTGAAAAAATTAAAATTATAGGGGTGAGCCACTTTCGAGACCTATCCGGTATAAATAAATGCTTCTTTGGTAGCTATCGAACTCAGACAAAAAGAATATGTTTATAATTCTATTTAAAATAACTTAATATGCCATAAATTATTAAATATAACACATGTTTTAATTCTATTTCTGAAAATCACTTAATAACCCGTACGATTGTATGCAAACATCCCCTGAGTCTTATTATTATTATTTTTTTCCTTAATCCCAGACAGAATTTCTTTTCTTGGAGGCAAGTGGGTTTTAGTATAATTGTTATATCCTGTCTGAACCCATCCCACTACATCTTTTGGTTCACAAAGTGCAAATTACTAAATCATGATTTTTAATGATTTCGTTCTATTTATAAACGTTTATTTCGATACTAAATGTATAACGATTGCTGGGTAAGAAAGGGAAAATAAAAGAAATATATCTGATCTGTCATCTCCATGGAATTACACTTTCTACAAAAGGTCATCCAGTTTAAAGTGGGTCGTACCATCAAGAAACAATAAAATCGGCTTAAAGACATTTTCTTTTATCTCAGAATTAATGATGATTACTGGAAAAAACGGTTATAAAGGCAGTACCAAAACGATAAATTTTTTACTTTTAATATTTACCTGCGCATTCGCCATAAAATTAAACAATATGAAAATTAAACAACTGTTCTTAATAACTGTTGCAAAAATTAAATTTTATATTCAATTTAAACTTCAGTACAGTGAAATCCTTAACTTTGATCTGAGTCTTTAGCTCCAAGATATCGAAAAAAAATTCATTCAAAAGGTTGCGAGTCAAATTATATAATTATAAATCTTTAAAAAAGTAGCAACAAATATTTATTTTGAATATAATAATAATATTGAAATGATTAATGTAATATAAATAATAATTTTAAAAAATACTTATTAAAATTATTATTTAAATTTCATATTATAACATTATTTTTAATTGGTCTTGTATCGAAAAACTTTAAATTTTGTGTAAAAATGTATTACTTCACTGTCAAAATTGTGCACGATCTGTGATCATAAATTAATTAGTTTTATATTCTATATTAACTTAATTTTTATTTTATTTTTTAAACAGATAAGCAAGATTCAAGAAAAAATAGATTTTTAGATCTTTAAAATGTTCTATTATAAAAATTTAAAATTTTTATTTCTGTTTAATTGTTCTAGACAAAATGGGGAATGCTACTTTTGATTATTTATTTATTTTACTTGCCTAGTAACATAGTATTTTCACCAAATATTCACTAAAATGTGGCATTTCCTCTTTCTGTGTTATCCTTGTGTTATATATCTGTCCTTATATGGCTTTATATTTTTTTCATAGGTCAAAATGTGAAAAATTTAAATAAGTAGTGTTTAGAAAATTATATATTGAGTAATATTTTTTATATTTAATTTTTTATAAAAATTAAATATAATTATATTATATAATAATATATCTTATTTACAATGTCAGATAAGGGGGTAAAAATATAAAACATAATTTTTTTACTTTTTGACATTCTTTGAAATGTAGTGGGAATAAAATGCCTGTAAAAATTATCAAAGCATTTTTATTTTGTAATATGTAAAATACTTATATTACAAATCTAATTAAATAATTTATAACAAATTACTCAACAAATGTATTTCATGCTATAACAGCTTAGCTATTTTCTAAATTTTATTATTTAATATCCTACAATAAAATATTTTGAAAATAAATATTATTTGCCATAAACTATTACTTTAATCACTCTTTGTTTTCACTGTTTTGTCCCAATAGTAAACTAATTGATATACCAATAATGCATTAACTGCTGTACTTGCAATAAAGGTAAGAATAACTAATGTATCACCAGTTTGTTGAATTGAGGTAAATATTCTGGCTAGTGATCCAGCCAATAATAATATTAGAGTGGCTGCAGACAGTTGGCCCGTATGTCCATTATTATAATTAGTCCAAGCTTGCAAAAGCTTTCCGGCAACGACAATAAATATATTTACAGAAGTTAAAGACCATAAAACACTAATAGGTGTAAGTCCTCCCATTAATACATAGCATACACCTAAGACAACTAAAATATATAAGAACGATTGACTTTTTGCTCCATTATACCACAAAACTAAAAAGGCTATAGCTGCAGTCTGTATGGCCACAAAAAAAGTATCACCCCAAGAACTAAATGGAAACTTATTAATAAAATTATATGAAATATGAATAACCATTGCTGTTAGGTCCAACGTAACACTGTATAAATTAATACCCTCTCCGCTTTTGTTTTGCAGGATTTTGAGTATTTGAGGCACTTTCACTAATATTGAGCCTAAGATGAGACCCAAACTGAGGCCCTGACTTAGAGTAGATTTGAAACATGGAACTAAAAAGAAAAAAAGTAAATTAAACTATCGACTTTATTTTTATCGACATACCATCGTAGAAATTAAAATCTATAAAATAATTATCAAAACATTGGGGGGTAAATACTAGCAATCCTACTTGCCGGAATATGTTAAAAGCTGTCGAGTTCATGGTGGCTAATTGCACAATATGTATTTATTACCTTATCTTTCTAGACCACAAGGAGTTTATATAAAATATGTTATTAAAATCAAAGTGTATTAAAATTTGTAATTTGTAATTAATAATTAATTGAGGTTAGTGAATGAATGACAGAGAGATGACGTATTTTTGAAAATTACCACTGAATAATAATGATATTTTAACGATATATGATCTAATTTGGTTAAAAATATCATATATGATTATTTCTGCAAGTTTGAAAGCAATGTTTTATAAGCAATAATCACAAAAAATTGAAAAAATTGAAATAGCATACCAAAAGACTTATTGATAATTTTAAATTACTCAAGTGTCTGACTGATTTAAAAAGATTTAAATGTACGAGAAAAAATATCATATATAAATTTAGCTATCAAGGTAACCAAACAGCCCAATAATTCATTTGAACACTCCTATATTCTGTCTTTTTTTACAATTTTAATTTTGATTTTTGATTGTCATTTGTCAATTTGTGACAATTTGTCATAAATATTTTAACTGTTGAGAAGTAATGTTTGTTTTAGAATTAATTGCAAATTTTAAATGTAAATCTCTGTTATTATAGAGCAATACTTTTAATACTTCACTGGTAAAAATACAGATTTTCAACAAAATATATCTGAATAATAAGTACAAAGCAACGTGTTAAAAGTGATTTCGATACTGTCTTTTTTTATAAATCAAGTTGGAAATACTATTTTTAATGTAGTGCAGTTTTGTTTTTAACAATTTCCATTATGGGCTCTATGGAAGTAATAATGCTAAAATTTTCTAACGTAAAATGATTATTGCCGTTAAACTGTACTTCAGAAGAGGTTTTTGTTACAATGGCTTCTTTAAGCAAGAGATCATGGAGGCTTCGTAAGTGTAATATCTTATGAGTATAATTGGTCTTAAAGATATGAATTTCATTTTCAGAGGATTTGCAAGCCCACAATGCCAATGTAAATTGCGTGGCATTGGGTCACAAGTCTGGAAGAGTTATGGTTACCGGAGGAGATGATAAAAAAGTCAATCTTTGGGCTATAGGTAAACAGAGTTGTTTTATGAGCCTTAGTGGTCACACAACTCCAATTGAATGTGTCCAATTTAATCAGTTAGAAGAGTTAGTTTGTGCTGGATCACGAGCTGGTGCTATCAAGGTTTGGGACTTAGAAGCTGCAAAATTAGTGCGTACTCTCAATGGCCATAAACATACAATTAAATGTGTAGATTTTCATCCCTATGGTGACATTTTGGGGTCTGGTAGTGGTGATGCATCTATTAAAGTGTGGGACACAAGGAAAAAGGGTGTGATATTTACATATAATGGCCATCAAGGTACAGTGAATAGCATGAAATTTAGCCCAGATGGACAGTGGGTTGCATCTGGAGGTGAGGATGGTATAGTGAAAATATGGGACTTACGTATAGGTAGAGTGCTCAAAGAGTTCAAGGACCATTTAAGAGCAGTAACTTGTCTTGAATTTCATCCGCAAGAATTCTTATTAGCAACGGGCAGTGTAGATCGATCTGTGCATTTTTTTGACTTGGAACATTTTAGTATAGTGTCTAGTGAAAGTGACCTAGGACCAGTGCGATCTTTGTGTTTTCATCCGGACGGTGAATCTATATTTGCTGGTGTCAGAGACTATTTGAAAATTATAGGATGGGAACCGAGTACGCTTCATGATTCCGTACCTGTTTCATGGGGCAGAGTTTGTGATATTTCTATTGCTCAAAATCAATTGGTAAGTGTTTTTTACTTTGGTTTCTTTTTTTTAATATTTCTTGCATGAAATTAAATGTTTAAATAGTAGTTTTTTGTCTGATTACACACAAATAATGGCACAATAAATGTTTTTAGGTACCTAATTAAAACTGAATAAAATTAAATAAAAAATGCAAATTACCTAAACTTTAATAAACAAAAGTTATATAATTCTATTGAGATTTTTTTAGTCTTTCCAGTTGATTTAATTACATTCTGTTTGAATGTTTTTTTTTCAGTTAAAGACTTGAGCATTACAACTCAACCTTGAAAGAACCAAGCCATAAGTCAAAGCAAACTTGCAATTTAAATTAAAAATCTATATTTCTAAACGTGTTCTAGGTACCTAGACCTAGTTTTTATTCCCTGGAAACCTATAATATAAAAAACATAAATGTAAATGTATCCATAATAATAGAATACTTCTAATAGGTTAACCAATTTTGTAGATTTATGTACTTACCTATTGAGTGTTCTAATTTTTTATACTCAATTTATTTTTAAATGTGATTTAAAATGTAGCTGTTTCATAAATATCTAAACATTTTTCTTTTTCTAAAAATATAAATTACAGAATTGGATCTCTGCTAATCAAGAATTATTGTAGGTAGTTAGAAAAGTATGTTCACATTTCAAATATCAGATACCTATAACATCTTAAGTGTATCTTAATGTTTTATATTAACCAATTTATACAACTAAAATTCTTTTTCGGGACCTATTTTCCCTGGATTTTTCCTTAGTTATCATTTTTAAGGTTTAATAAACAATCCATATAAAATATATTTTTAAAAGACATTATTTTTAGAAAGCATAGGTATTTTGAATATAATGACATTCTTTAGTTATCTAATTCTATTTTCATAGATATGTTATAACGCTGTTAATTAATAATAGATAGGGATACAATAAAGTTATGTAATTTTCACGACATACATAAGAGCATTCGCCGCCGGTACCAGCACTCTTTTTATTGTTCATATTTCTGTCCATTTCCACTAATTGGATTGCAAAATACATTATGCTCGGCACTGAATAAAAAAAGACTATGGAAAGAATATATGATTAAAATTGGCGACTCTGTAGTTTCAATATTGCTGGCTTGAATATTCCGGCCTCTAGTTGCATTCATTTTCAAAATTTACAACGCACGTGATATAGGTACCTATCAAACCTGCAGTAGATCTAGTAACAGAGCATTACAGACTTTGTAAAAAGGAGAGTGTGAATTGGAAAACGTAATCAGAAGATAATATACACACATGGCCAAAATTATTGCATATATCGTTTAAAAATATACGGAAAGGAATTTAAAGAAACCTTTTTTATACATAGCTTTGATAATCTGTAATAATAATTGTTTTGGCCTTAAAATGTCTAGAAACATTATTTCACAGTTTAATATAGTCAGAATAGTAGCACTGTCTCAACAGGGCTACCGGCAAGTTGCAATAGCTGAAATTGTAGGAGTTAACCAAAACGATGCTTCGCGAATATTAAAACAGTTCAGGGAGACAAACGTGGTTACAGATCGGCCTGGAGGAGGTAGAAAGAGAGTTACTACTGCTGTGCAAGACCGTCAAATATCCCTTCTTGCACGACGCAATCCCCTGCTTTTTAGTACTGCTATTAAAAATGAGTTAGCTCGCTTTGAAGGAGGAAATGTTTCAAGAAAGACCATAGCAAGAAGACTCCATGACAGAGGATTACATTTAAGGAGGCCTCTACGTGTTCCGAAGCTTAATTTACAGCACAAAATTACGTTACTACAATGGGCTGAGGAGATGAGAGCAAATGGACCTAATTGGAATTTCGTCATGTTTAGTGATGAAACAAGAATAGGCCTAGTATCAGACTCGCGACGAACTTTGGTCTGGAGAGCATCTGGGAGAAGAGCATGCTTGATTGCAGCTCAACCCGGGTCCCGTTTCAAGGGGGAAGCATTATGGTATGGGCAGGTATAATGCACGGAGCTCGAACTCCTCTTGTTTTTATTGATGGCACAATGACAGGTGCCTCATATCTTAGAGGCACATATCATGTGCGTCCATCTCGAGGGGCAGTGGAGGAGTTCGCGAATTTTGTGAGGAAGAGGGTATAAGAAAACTGTGGTGGCCACCGATGTCTCCAGATATGAATGTGATCGAGCATGCTTGGGACATGCTAAAACGCCATATTGCCAAAAGGAATGATCCCCCCGTACCTTAAATGAATTGAAAATTGCTGCGCGCGAAACATGGGAAGCCATTCCTCAACATCTTCTGGACGACTTAATTGAGAGCATGCCACGTCGTCTCAGCTTGCATTGCGGCTCGAGAAGGCAATACAGACTATTAGTTGTGAGAAATAATTAAAATTGTTTTCAATATTTTCTGTTTAAAATGAAATTTGTTTTTGTTGATTTTCACTCATTATGAAATAAAATTATAATAACAGCCAATTTGCACTTAGATTTTTAATTTTATATTAGTTAGTCGTGTAGTAAGCCAATATGTCCAAAAATATAAAAAGAATCATATTAGGCCCAAAATAAAATAAAAATATCTTTATATGCAATCATTTTGGTCATGTGTGTATTGGGTAAGAAAAGATTGGTGTAGAATAGGCCACAAGAGCCAGTACACATAAAATCTAAATGCATTTATTCCGTCTTTTATTACGTATTTTATGATGGTAGTTATTTTTTCTAAAGTAGTAAACTAAAGAAAAAAAGCAATAACAAGGAACTGGGGCACCACCCCGATTCATTTCCAAGGCAAATAAGTAGACGATTGTATTACCAAATAAAGTAGGTTAAAAGCGTTTTGTTTAAGTGTGCGGCAATGAAAAAAAAATAATGTCGATATTGAAGAGTGCTAGTGGAAAAAGGTTGATTGATATAATTATAAATCATTAGCCTTTCTGTAATTGGAGTGGTCAGTTTGCGCGCTAAACTGCAAATATTTTAAGTAGGTAATTAATAAGTCCAGCGATGTGTGTGTAAAAGTTCTAAAGTTACCACCTCGTTAATTCCTTCAGATATTAATATTCATTGTAATTTTTGCGATTTGCTTGTTTTAAAAGCGGTCTTTCAGATGGATTAAGCAAAATTTATGCTTCAATAAGAAAAACAGACTCAAAACAAGAAAAAAAGTCATATTTGTACATTCCTAACCGTGCGACAAATTTGCGTTTACTCACCTACGCCTTTGAGGGGGCACACAGTGCTGAAGAAGAAAAATAAGTGTCCGCTGTTTATTTTTACTCCAACCTTTTTATACAGATGTCCCCGGATTGTCTTTACAAGAGGAAAAAAATGGTTGAATTTTCCTAAAAAGTCCTGAAAATCAAAAGTCGTTTCTATGGTAATATAATTTAGATTTTATTCTTTGATTAATTTTGATTAACGTCATATTTTTTGCTGTTGTTAAAGTATCACGTTTTCCGATAACTATTATCACCCTTTCCGTAGCATTGAACTAAATAAATTTTGTACTTGTTTGACATTTTAAAACAGCAAAAAATATTATGTTATTTAAAATTCTATCAATAAAAATCTATCAAAAAATGAAAACGAAATTAGGTATATTACCATAGAAACACGTTTTGACTTTTAGAACTTCTTATTTCTGAAAAAAGTTCAACCATAATTTCATGTTTTTTTAATTTTCTCTAAAACGGTAATGGAAATTTGGAAAAATATAAACGGGATTAACCATTTTAAAACAAGCAATTTTTTTATGAAGAATGCATTTTTCCCAAAATGTCAATAATAAAAAACTTTTTTCTCTTGGAAAGACAATCCGGATACATACTGTATGTTGTACGGGCAATAGCAGCGCACAATTTAACATATTTTTAAAGATTGGAGTTTAAAATTAAATTTTCTACGTCTCTATATAGTGCGAATCATCTAAAGGTGCGTATTCATTATCCGAACGAACGAACGAATGAAAGTGCGGTATATTTAGACGGGGACCGAACGCATGCGGCCGTTCGTTCGTTCGTTCGCTCGACCATCCGTTTCGAGTCGGTACATCAAAGGCGTTCGCCAACAAATACCTCCGGTCTTCTCGTGCGGTCCTATCGTGCGGTCCCCCTCCGTACCACTAGCGAACATTCGTTCGTTCGTTCGTTCGTGCGGATAATGAATACGCACCTTAAGAAAAGTCGAGAAAACTATACGAGCGTTATGACAACAAAAAGCTCCTTCTCTCCTGAGTCAGTCATGGTTGCACCAGTGCAAGGGAGACAGGCGATGATTAGACAATGTAGCTCGTTGCTTTTTAACTGATTCATACTATACCAATAATTGTCAACAATATGCAAGGATCTCCAAAAATTATAATTTTTTTTTATCATTTTACGTATTTTTTTCGTACGAATGTCATGAAACAATGAGAATCCAAAGAAAAATTATTTTTAATATAGTAATTTTTCTTTACTATCCCGTGGTGAACTGTAAGGAAATAACGCTTCGTTCTACGTGGGAGACAAAAGCCAGCGAGCGACGCGTGCGACAACAGAGGGTGGTGAGCCCTACCTACGACGGCTTCGTAAGGAAACGTTGTTTCTCGTTTCATAAATATGCGTCGCTCGCACCGCCCGAATTGCGCCCTTTTGTCTCCCACGTAGGACGAAGCGTAAGAATGTTAATTTCGGGTAAAATCACCGTGGTGTAGTAAAGAACGTTGAAAACATCCAAAAACTGAAACTACAGTTTGATATCTGACGCCATGATCTTGTCCAAATATCGTATTGTGTGTTGTCATTAGAAAAGGGTTTGTGCAGTAAGCATCGCGTTTTGTCACTCTGGACTAAAACTCACTTGACCTAAAAGCGTGTTCGAAGAAGCGATTCCTCAACGCTATGATAGCTAAATTTGGACGAAGTTTTCAAACTGAATGTATATTGTGAGGTTGGAAGGTTTTTAAAACTATCATCATCGTATATCGCATAACGGTGAGAGTTTTTCCCGAGGTTTTTCCGCACAGCTATATTTAGCACGTTCTCGATTGCTATCTATGAATTGCACTGAAAAACATGACCATAACAAAAGTTATCTAGAATTTATTTTCTTTATAAAGTTGTGCCACTTAATTTCATTAGAAATTTGTCATATCAAAATTATGCTGTTTTTCTTCTTTTCAACGCATTTTGTTAATTAATAGCCTAGTTCAGTGTTTTCCAAAGCTATACAAAGCACGGCCACTTTTTCTTAAAAAAATGTTCAGGCACCCTATTTCAATAATTTGCAAGGTTGCGGCCGAGGGTGGGACATTAATATACAGGGTGGTCCGAACTGCATTCCGGAAACTTCGGCAGCATATTCTGCAGATAAAAATAAGTAAAAAAGTTACTAAAATAAAATACTTAGTTTCGGAGATATAGGGTGTAGAAATTTCATTTTTATTTCGATTTTTTCCAAATAATTTATGAAGTAACGTCAATATTTGGATGAAAATTTGTGCCTGGGAGTTTTTTACATGAGAAGTTTGATTTTGATGTCAATATTACTCCTACTTGTAGAGGGCGCCACATACATATTTTTTAACTGATTTGAAGAATAATAATAATTTTTTTTAAAATAGAGAAATATTTAAAATCAATGCACGATAAACATCAAATAAAACTTTAAGCTTCAAAACGTCTTCAAAACAACAGATAAATAAACTGTCAAAATTAAAAAGAGAAATGACTGAAGTCCAGAAAGAATCAATAATCTGCTGACACATTCTTAATGCGTAGGTCAGTCTCTATGATTCTTGCTTTCAGGCTGGTATCGAAATAACGGTCCCGGAATCGATTCACTAACGGTGACAACTCTTGTTGGAACGCAAAAGTTATCGTTCACTAAACGATTCTCTCGTGGTTGGAACGCTTTTTCTCCACTGCGCAGAAGCGTTACCGTACCGAGTAAGGTTCTCTCCGTCGTTGGAACGAAACTATTATTTACGTAAAAAGTCACGGAAATGTATAGTTTTTCACTCAATAGTTTTATACAGGTACGGACGAAAAATTATTACTTTTTAAAATAGTTAAAACACATGTAGGTGGCGCCCGACAAATAGCAGTTATATTGACAATCAAAATCAAATTTCTCATGTCAAAAAACTCCCAGACACCAATTTTCACTTATAATATCACAAGAGCTTAAATTATTTTCGGAAATTTTTTTGAGGGCACGAATATTTTGAAAATTATCCCGAGTCGAAGACGAGGGATAATTTTCCTAAAATATTCGTGCCCGAAAGAAAATTTCCAGGAATAATTTAAGCTTGCGTGGTATTCGGTAAGAAAATTTCACACCTAAATTTGAAAAAAAATATTAATCCAACATGACATTTTAAAATAATTTCAATTTGTTAAGTTGGCCAAGGTATTGATGTTTTTGACATATTATGTGTTTTGTCATTTTTGTTTGCGATTCTGTCATTAAGCTATTACTAGTTTTAAAACGTCTGTACGTAGAGTAAGAAGTGTATAGCGAAATGTCGCGATTTGGAAAAGTAAACCAACAAGTCATTAAAGAAGAAATTAAAAATATAAAACCAGATAACACCCGAAAATCAAAATCAAGTGTATGGAAACAGTTTGTAGTTCATTCACATTATGATTGTAGATCTTATGTTTACCTTTTCAACTGTCAAAAAATTTCCACTAAAGTTTCGTGGCGCCTAGAAAAAATTTCCGGAAATTTTTTCAGTTGCCATGGTAACTAGTCAACATTAAAGCATGTTATTGGTTGAAAAGTAGAGGTGTGAAATTTTCATCCAAATATTGCCGTTAAGTACTTCAGAAATTATTGGGAAAAAATCGTAATAAAAATGAAACTTCTACACCCTGTATCTCCGAAACTAAGCATTTTAGGACATACATTTATAAGATTTTTTTTTACTTATTTTTATCTGTAGAATATGCTGCCGAAGTTTCCGGAATAACAGTTCGAACCATCCTGTATGTATTGAAAGTCACAAATAAAATTAAGGTGTTATAGGAAAAATTGATTTATAGCTTGGTAAAAAGCAACTTGATTCATTCCAGTAAATTCGGAAAATTATGGAAGATGTATCCATTTACAGTGTAACAAATTTTGAACCAGTTTTTACAAACATACATACTTTGTTCAATTTGTCATACCTGTTTTGACCTGATGCAGATACTGAATTTTTCGTTGAAATGTCGAAATTACGCGTTAATATAGGAAAACATATTTGTGGTATCGGAGAATTTTCATAAAAATTCACGAGCAAGTTTGCAATTCCATCACCCACTTGTTTTTCACACACATTTACCTAAATTGATTCAAATTTATTGATCTCGACTATAATATTGTTACTTTGTTTAGATTGGGGCGTCATTCCATTTAACCAACGTCCAAGTCTACGTGGTGGATTTGAAAAAATGTCGACCGATGGACACCATGAACAATTCGACCCTTACGGACTCGACCTTGACGGAAAACTCGTTCGGCCACCACTCCACCCTCAGGAAGAGCTTCTCCAAGGCCGAGCGACCCATCAGTCTGAAATCGACCACGTTGGACGTGAAAACGATCGAGGAAAACACGTCGGGCACCGATCCGGAAGAGGACTCGGTGGCCGACATCACCAACATAACGGACTACCAGGAAATATTCAGGGGAAAAGGCCGTAAGTACCTGTTTTTGTTGAAATAATAGTAAAGACAGCGACATATGGAGAGTGTATTAAGTTTTTGCAAAAAGTTAAACAGAAACGAACAAGTTTGAAAAAAAGTGTTTTATTGCTTTTCTAAATATTCGCCATTCGCCCTTAATAGTCTAAGAGCTAGCAACGTTTTCGAGAAAGTATTTTAAGAAAGCTGGCTCATTAATATATCTTTTACTATGCTCTCTGGAACAGCGTGCGAGTCGTCTGGCTGCCGATAGACACTGCGTTCACTACTGCGCATTGAAAGAAGATCCTATATATATATTTTTATTTATTCCGTTAAATACTAGTATTAAATATAAATCGAACAAGTCTCCATAGAGCGGCGCCAAGCGTTTAGCATATAAAGCGAGAAGTCCAGAGTTCAATACAGGCTCGGGGTAAACTTTTTATTTATTTTATTTTCTTTTATATTCTGATAGTAGAGTATTAAATAATTGTTTTTTTAATCACCAAAATTATTTATCACTTTACTATTAGAATATAAACGAAAATGAAATAAAAAAAAGTTTACCCTGAGCCGGTATTGAACTCTGGACTTCTCGCTTTATAGGCTGAACGTTTTCGCGCCGCGCTACGGATACTTGTTCGATTTATATTCAGTACTAGTATATATAGAATAGATATATAAGAATATTCAGTACTTAAAGGACTAAATAAAAATATAGGAACTTCTTTCAATGCGCAGTAGTGAACGCAACGTCTATCGGCAGCCAGACACCCTACCCGCTGTTCCAGAGGGCATAGTAAAAGATATATCAAAGAAGCAGCTTTCTTAAAATATATATTTATACATTTTTGCATACGCTCAAACCGATTCTGGAAACATGTAATGGTATGTTATCGATAGTCATTTCTAAGCTAACTGGACGGCATTTTTTCTCGATCATACGGTATTTCGGTTAATCGATTTTAACTGTTTTACACTGCAGTTAATAATTTAATTGATTCGATTCTTTTGAATGTAGTAATTTATAACGGTTCTAAAATAATATATGTTTATTTTAGTAATTTATTTATTTTTTGTCTTGTTTAAATTTAATTTTGCTTATATTTATTTAGTTTTTGCAATATAGACAAGGCTGCTTCATGAACTTCAGTTAGAAATAAGATACTCATACTTTTCAAGGCAACAAACTACGTGATGTTAATATTCAAGACAGGGGGATTAAAATCGCAAATTACATTTTCGATTTCGATCAAGGTTAATGTGTTAATAGTTAGTACGAGACTTCTTATCTAATACGAAAAATAAACATGGGTTTTAAAATTTTAAAATCCTTAGTTTGTTTGAACCATTATTAGGCATATTATGTACTATTGACACATAATATACTAGGAAACACTGTTGTTAAATTATGCTGAAGCATAGAGTTAATATGTTGTGATAATACCTGCCAAGTATTTGCGATACAGGAGTAGCTGATATAACACATAATTATTATACATCGCTTTTGTCTATAAATATTATTTAGCAAAACTATATTTCAATAGACTTCAAAGAGTTCTTCATTTATAACAAAATTTTTGGAAAATTATAGTCTGAGTTTTTCACCTAAAATTTGTATTCTATTACATAATAAAATTAAATTTACATACATATCTACAAAAAAATGTTTAAATAAATTTTAAAATCCGTAAGCCGTAAATTATAAATAAGAGATAAAGTAATATATTAAAAGGCCCTAACATAACTACCTGTTTAAGTGGTTTATTACGATAATTATGTACAATTTTCTTGCTCATTAAGTGCAATTTTACGTATTGTGAATTAATTATAATTAACTGATAATGTATTTATGTGTTTTACCAACATATACAGGGTAATGGGTCTTTTGACACTGAGTGTTAAAAAAATTCCATCATTGAAGAGTGGAAATACCAAAGGGGGTAAATGCCAAATTTTTCAACATTAAGTTATTGCATTAGAAACTAAGGACATGCAGCATGGTAATAAATACCATGCTGCATGTCCTAACAAAAGTTACAAGGTGCCAAGCGAAAGCGTCTATTTTTTATGTATATTTATATGTATTTTTAAAGGTAATTTTAAAAATTTATTATTTTCGGTTCTACTATGTTTTTCTAATTTTTCTCAAAAAAATAATTTTTGGCACTTACCCCCTTTCGTATTTCCACTCTTCAATTATAAAAAGTAGGGCCAATAAAGAACTATTAGAATGACGATCTCAATTTATTTTTGGTCAAGAGCAATTTTTATCACTATTTTTAGCATGGCTTTTTTTTAATAATAAGGGGCCGTCCTTTTCCGGAAACACTGCGGCCTGTGAGGCCTACTGTGTTTATCCTCTTTCTATATCAGCACCCATTCTCCTATCCCTGTACCCTGCACCAACTTATGCAGGTCTTTAATGGGATAGGAGTATAGTTCCTCCAGTTCTAGCCTTGCTTTCCGAAATAAAAAGTTTCGCTTGCGATCCAGACCCTCGCAGTGACATATTATATGCTCCGCTGTTTCATGATCTTTATCGCAGAGTCTGCAACAAAAACTTCCTTGGTACAGGTTGAGCTTGTTCAGGTATCACGTGACAACCTGTCAAGAGGCCTGTTGTAAGCCTGTTTATTCCTGCTAAGTGTTAACAGTTCTTTTGTGGTTTTAGAGCTAGGTCCTTGGACAAAGGCCTTGCTATGTCTGTGCCCGTGTCTGTTTTTCCAGTGGACATTCTGCTGATTCCTAATCCAGAGTGCACTACGGATCATACATTTGGGTATTCCCAGTACTGGCTCTGGACCAAGATAGGATGCCGATGATGCTTGCCTAGCTAGCTCATCGGATTTTTCGTTGCCTTGGATGCCGCTGTGGCCCGGCACCCAGAATAATTTAATTCTGTTCATTCGTGCCAGAGCTCCCAGTTTGCCTAGGCATTCCCAGACGAGTCTCGACGATACCTTTGGGCTCATAAAGGCTCCAAGTGCCGCCTGACTGTCTGAGCTAATAAGCTTACCTGAATAAGCTCTTCTGTTGTTTTCTCTCGCATATTGTAGAATGGCGAAGATTTCTGCCTGAAATAATACGGTTGAATATTTACCCAAGGAAAAGGATAAGCTTGCCCTTTAATTTTTATGGTCTTTTCCCAAATACTCTAGCTCCTGTTCTTTCAGCGGTCTTTGAGCGGTCTGTTCTTCAGCGGTCTCGTATACCAGGTTAGGATGGACTAATTAGTCTGTCCTGAAGGAATGCTGTATCTGTCCACATTCCTCGGTCCATTTTAAGGTTGATTCTCACTATACCTTCCGTTTCAATTCCATATCCATTCCATATCCGTTACGTATTTTTGATTGTATTCACGCTATGCGTATGCTTCCGTTCCATATCAGTTCCATACTTTTTATTGTACAATTTGTATCATTGCGGAAGTTAGGAAATACCAAATAGATATAGAAATATAGAATATAAAAAGTTTCCGATACGGAACGGATAGTGTGCATTGTTCTATTCATTTATCATACAATATTTTATGTAAACGGAAAGAAAACGGAAGGTAGCTGATACGGAAGGTATAGTGAGAATCAGCCTTTATTTACCTCGAATGGTTTGTAGTAGTGATAAAGAGGGGTCTTTTGGTTCGATCTCATTTGGAGTAGAGGTCCCCCGTTAGAATTCCCCTGTTAAGTGTCCTGTTTCTATCCTGTTTCCCAGAGACAACGCACTTTGTTTCGTATATAGTGTTCCATTCTTGCCTTTGCCTGGATCACTATGTGAAGAGGCGGAAGGTCCAGAAGCGCCTCCATTGATGCTGCAGTGGGTGTTGATTTCATCGCCCCTGTTATGCTCAGACGAGAGTCTTTGCACCTTGCTTGGTTAAGTCTTTGTCTTGCGGAAGTCTTGCACTGGTCGGTCTTGGTCTTGCAGCTCAAACGCCAGTCTTGGTCGCAAAAAGCAAGACCAAGACTGGTGTTTGAGAGAACAACCAAAACCAGTCTCGCTAATCGCTAGTCGGGGAATGTTGAAAATGAATGAACTAAAAATAAATTCCTTAGCATTTTACAACACTCCTTACATGCTATTTATTAGAAATTGGCATAAAAAACTTGTAAAAACGATATTGTTTGAGAAAAGTGGAAAAATTCTGCGGTACAGAGATTGAAAAAGAACGGACCATTAACGGTAACGTTCAACGGTGCGGTGGTACTAAGTGAAAGTGAATTTATTTAGATAGAAAGAAAAATCAAGTTGAGTCTATTAATAAACAATAATCGTTTCCAGTGACTTTGCCATAATATTTGATCTCGAGCCAAACGCTTAGGGGGACCGGTTATGGTAAAATGGTCGCGAATTCGTTATTTAATAGTGCGCTAATAATTTTCCCGCGACCATTTCAATCGGTCTCGGCGAAAGTTCGTAGAGAGCGTTTTGTCTTATTAAGGGACCTTTTGCATACCGAATAAATTGGACTAATTAACGTTGTAACAAGGCGGGTCTTCATTTTTTAGTGTGTGCAAGATGTATAACTTGAATTATTTTTTATTTGGGAAAATAAAAGAGAAAAATATTAAGAACATTATAACAAAGTCAGTTTCTATTATAGTTTTCTAGCTAGATTTAGACAATATACAGGTCGGGCATTACTGCGTCGGGCATCTGTAGCTCCTAGAATAAACAACTTGGGAATTTTCTTTAAGTGCAAACCTAAAAAAAAGTATGTACTAGGATGTATTTCAGGAAAAACATTTTAACTTCTAAAGGGTGGCTCAAAAATGTGTGAGTTGATCGGGATTATTTTTTTAAATGGAATACCCTGTATATTATTGCATTTTTGGCTTCCTTTCAGATCATTTTACGTAATCCTAAGATATGAGCAAATATTTTTCGATAATTTCAGACATATTTATAAATAAATAGAAAATATACATTTTTCAGCTCTTCTTAAAAAAATATTACTAATACAAGTACTGTTCTGAAATCTAAACTATATACAGGGTGGTCCGCACTGTATTCCGGAAACTTCGGGAGCATATTCTGCAGATAAAAAGAAGTTTTATAAATGTATGTCCAGAAATGCTTAGTTTCGGAGATACAGGGTGTAGAAGTTTATTTTTTTTCCATTTTTTCCAAATAATTTCTGAATTAACGTAAATATTTGGATGAAAATTAGTGTCTGATAGTTTTTTGACATAAGAAATTTGATTTTGATGTCATTATGACTCCTATTTGTAGAGGGTGCCACCTACATGTGTTTTAACTGTTTTGAAGAGTAATAACTTTTTGTCCGTACCTGTATAGAACTGCTGAGTAAAAAAATATACACTTTCGTATTCTTTTACGTAAAAAATTTCTCTTGGTAAAAATTGTTACGAGCAACCCTTCTCGAGATATTTAGAATGGAAATAGTCAATACATGTCATTATTGACAAAAAATAAACATGTTGAGTAGATAGTTATTGGACTAAAAAGATAAATTTGGAAAATTTTTTATTTTTTTAAATTAATCATAAAATTTTCTTCGAAAAAATGACGATTGGTGATGATTTGACACAAAAATATTTCGAATTTATGATTTCCGTCTATTAACTATTTAGTCAACATGTTTAATTTATGTCAATGATGACAGGTATTGATAATTTCGATTTCAAATATCTCGAGAACTATTACTCGTAGCGATTTTTATTAAGAGATCTTTTTTACGTTAAAAACGTCGTAAATGTATATTTCTTTACTTAGTAGTTTTAAACAGGTACGGACGAAAAGTTATTACTCTTCAAACCAGTTAAAAATATGTAGGTGGCGCCCTCTACAAGTAGGAGCCATATTGACATCAAAATCGAATTTCTCATATCAAAAAACTCCCAGACACCAAATTTCATCCAAATATTAATGTTACTTCAGAAATTATTTGGAAAAATCCAAATAAAAATAAAACTTCTACACCCTGTAACTCTGAAACTAAGCATTTTAGGACATAGATTTATAAGAACTTTTTTACTTATTTCTATCTGCAGAATATGCTGCTGAAGTTTCCGGAATACAGTTCGGACCACCCTGTATATTAGGTATTTACTTTAGATGGACTATACTTACCTTGCTATAAATATGGCAATCGTAAATCATACAGGATGTTCAAAATTTTACGGCAAACTTTCTAAAATATAAAATAATTTTTCTTCGTTTTTTTAAATGGAACACTCTATATATTATATTTTTAGTAGATGGAGAATTAAAAAACGAACATTATTTGTATTTAGAATTTTTTTAGCCCCTAGAATTTTTTTTCTAAAACCGCCCTTGACTGGATTTCTTCCTCCCCCTTTTCCTTCCTCTTTCTTACTGTAGTAATTTTGCTACTTTGCTGATGTAGCAATCTTATTTAACGACAACGTACATTTATTAAATATACTTTTTTTAGTTTTGATGATCGATCATGTGAGCCAGTCTACCAGAGTTTTGAAAACAGTGAAAAAAAACATGAAATTATTTTAATAGACAAACACCTTTAATTATGATGTTATAATAGTATACCGTAGTAGCGTGTAACCGTTTTGAGAAACATCTGTAAATATTAAAAAATGCATATTTTTCACTTTATTGCTAATTGCCATTTCTCACATAATGCGTTTTTGCGGCAAACGATGTATTTTATACCTAGCAGTGAATTTAAACGTTTTGGTGTACCTATGTAGATGTAAAGGTAGTAATATGTAGATGTAGTAAGTAAATTATCTGCTATTAAAGTTGGTAATTGGTATGAATATTTTGAAGTAATTATAGATTAATCATAATAAGTCTATTAAGAGCTAGATATATGTATTGTAAGCAATTATTTTTCTATAATTTTTTATAATTTAGACCATATCTAAGACATGATTTATATTTGTAATAAAATATACCTACATGTTTTAAAACGCTAAAACTAATTAAACTACTTACACAGTATCATTTTGTTGGTTTAATATAGAAACATTTATTAACATCATGTCTTTCTTGATACCAGTGGTTCAAAATTTTATGAAACTAAAACCGATGTACTAAAAGAGGTTCTAAAGTTGTAAAACCCGCCTTATCCATTTTAAAATAAAATAACCGAATAACATGTTAATAAACATAGTCCCAAACTGTAACTGCAAAAGCCGCCTATTGCTATGTAAAATTTACTACAAACTATGTTAATGCAACAAAATCCGTCTTATTTACATATATTTCTTTTTTATTGTCATTATTGCAATCCCGCATTTTTTCATAGGCTTTTTACACAAGTATAATATTACCACCGAACATTACTGACGTCTTATCCATTTCAAATCCTTACCGAATTTTAATAAAATAGCATATCTAATAAATCAAGTTAGGATGCATCGTTATCTTGCTGTAGCTAAACCCGCAATATGCACTAAATGTTAATTTTTATTTCTAGAAAAACGAGATACAAAACAATGATTCCACTCAACACGTTTTTTTTGTAAAATTTCAAGTGTTTGCTAAAACATTTTTTGCTTATTATCTCGAACAACGTTTTTGGGATAAGACGGATTTTTTCAACTTGGCGCACGGTGGAGTGTTAGCATGAAAAAGGTGATCGAAATTCGAAAAAGCAAATGTGTTCAAAAAAAGATAAATGATAAGTTAAATCATGTCTGCCATGAATGGCGTTGCTATGGGTGTGTTTAGTTGCATTCATTTGTTTCAACGAAACGTCAAAGTTACTTCTCACAGATAAGAGGTAAATGGTTAAATTTTATGTTTAAAATTATAAATTGTTGTTCTTGTGCTCCTTTTACGTTTACATTACTGTTTTGAATGAAAATGGCTCAGCAAGCTTCAGGTATGTATTCTGCAAAAACATATTATTTATTTTGATATTCTCTATACTAACGATTTTTTTTTGCAACTAAAAGTTAGGCGTTCAGAATATTTGATTAAATTTGTGACATTTTTATTATACTTAGAGATTTAGTTGCGCATTTCGAAGAATTCAGCATATTGTCTATATACGTTTTACTTAGTAAACATTGGGCTGTCATACAGTAAAATAAAATACTGCGACTTTTTGCGACTTTGCTGATAAAATGAGAAAAACATTCTTGGTTTCCTCTAATTTGCAAATCAGTGATATACTAATGCGAGGTGTAAACCGCGATGGCATTGTTGTGTACAAAGCGATCGCATTAGTGCCATTAACAGTATAGCACAATTTGGCATTAGTAGCGGCTTTAGTGGTATGGGCATTGGTCGCGGATCAGTCGTAGCATTAGTAGTATTAGTTACGATATTACTACTGGCATTAGTGGCATTGACTGTGGAAACACTGGAACAGTGATTTTTCTTTCTTTTTTTTAGAATCGACGAATTATCCTTTATTTTGTTCATATTATTTCCTCTTTAATTGAAAATAGCAATATATTTATATAAGGTCTATATCAAAAAAATTTCGATCAACTATCGGTGTCAAATACCCCACTGTGTGGCGCCTCAAATATATAATTATTAGTAAACTATGCTGTTATAACTGAACTAGTAAGCTATCTTCGGTCCTTCACCCTATGACCCTACGTGAGAATATGGTGGCATCATGTATTGATGCCCCTCACTTCCTTGGGCCAAGTTGTTCGACACTGCTCCATATGTGAAGCTTCAGGCAGGCTGTGGCTCACTAGAGTCTTGAATTGGTCTACCCACATCTTAGGTGACCTTCCACGTGATCGCCTTCTCTCTAACTTCCCCTCCCCCTCAGTCTCTCCATTGAGGTGCCACTTCTGGTAATATGGCGAAAATATCGCAGGATTGACTGATTTAATTTTGTGACCAGACGTGTCTCAATTTTTAGTTCTTTAATAATGGAAATGTTTGTTCGATGAGCTCTCCATGGTATTCGCAGCAGTTGTCGATATACCCACATCTGATAAATAATCCCTTATCATACCATCATTAAGCTATACAAAATGACTTAAAAAAAACAAGACTAATTTGTAAATTGGATAATTTTGCTGGCAAGTGTAAAAACCTTCATTAATTTATTATGTTGTCTTCCTTGACACAAGTCCTATAACGAGACCATGGATAAACAGTACGCATTTATTTTATTTCTTCACTCGTAAGACATTTTAAACCACCTCGATTTAAGCTCTTAAAAATATCATAAACTTATTAAATTTATTGAAGTTAACCAAGTTTAATTAAATTCCAATTATTCCAAGATACTACACTGTAGCTTGTATTATGTTTTCCGTTTTTGTCTTAAGTTTACATTTACAATTTAAAGAGCATTGTTTATTATTGTCACTCAATTAAAAATTTAAATTATTATTTCCATTTTTGTCAAGACGAGTGTTCTGTAACCTACTCAAGTTCAATATCATTATACGAGAATTTAAATCTTAATTATAAAGTGACTAATTTCACTTGAACCATTAACTTACGAAGAATTAAACCGTATACTAAATGATTTGAAAGGATACAATAATTATACATTTTAGTTATTTTGGAAAGCTAATAAAAGTTTTATTACTAATTATAATAGTAAATTGCTTGTATTTTTTAGAATTATGAAATTCTTAGATTTGTTTATTCTGCCGTCAGACGTGTTCAAAATATTAATTTTATCGTCTTAAATAAGCTGTTATTTGCAATTTTGTTAAGATATACGTTAGAACGTTAGTCATTGTAACTCAAATAAATTTAAAGTTATTTTTTATTGCATCGTAGATTAATCGTTAATTTTAATTTTGAACATGGCGTCATTTGTTTGAATAGTAACTTAAATTAGTGTATACAGGGTGTCAAAAAATAGTATATCTAACTTCGGGGGGTAATCCTACAGATAAAAATAAAGCAAAAAGTTCCTATGAACATATGCTCGAAAATGCTTGCCGAAGTAGTGCCAGAACTCGAAAGGTTTAATAAAAATAATATATTTTGATTATTTTCAAACCCCTTGGTAGACCGTTTTTCCTGAAACTTTAGTTAGTTGTTTAGTATTTCCAAAATATTTTTTCGTATGTCAGATACTTGACTAATCCAAGCTCTATATTTATGTGAAAAATAGTTATACAAAAAGTTATAGAATTTGTTTATTTTCACAAAGTAGTTTAGTTGGGTGGTGGCCCATGGTAAAAAACTTAATATTAAAATCAAGAACAAAGTCCAAACCACTGTCAATTTTTTTTATTAGTGACCGGTTTCGGCAATTCCAGCCATCATCGGACCTTGGTCAAAGACAAAACTTTGACTTTTTTTTGTGTGATGATGGCAGGAATTGCCTAAACTACCGGTACCGGCAAACCGGTCACTAATAAAGAATTTTTTTGACAGTGTTTTGGACTTTGTTCTTGATTTTAACATTAAGTTATACAAAACTTACAAAGTTCATTCGTTCAAGGAAAGTACATTCGTTTTGACACCCGCGAAACGTACGTATTTTTGGCCTACCCTGTAGGTTGTTTGACTTGCAGCCATTCTAAGTACTTTTGTTAGTATTCCCATTGGGTTGGACTTCTAATAAAAAAATCCCACATATTATGTTGCATACTTACTTAATGGACAATACTGTATTCGCTTGAAAATCACCAAGGAAGACCTTGATCAAATTAGATATTTCTGAATATGACCATTTCATATTTATTTTTATAATTAGAAAACTATATTCACCAAAACCATATACGGAGTACTACTGTAAATAGCAGATGTAATGTTTAAAGAACACCGCCATGACATCATTCCGAACCGTAATAATTTCTGCGATATTTTTTTATAAACGCATCATTTGGTTTCGTAATTTTTTCTACTCTATTGTTAAGTTAACATTGTACCATCTTCTAGGTCGTCGGGTATGTTCCACCTGACGCGTTTTATTTGCTTTTTTAAAATTGAAAATCGCACCTTGCGCAACGCTTTTCGGCCCACCGGTTTCTCGAAAACGACCGGAATCGACGTGTATCTTCCAGCAGGTGATCGATGGTAGCCTTGGAACAATACAGATTTGTCGATCGATTTCTAAATCGACATTTCAGTCGAGGAAAGGTCAGATTAGGAGGAAACATACATTATATTATAAATAGTATTTTAACAATGTTTCTTGTCATTAGCGAAAATATGGTCAAGCTTGACGGTCGATATTTAAATCGATATTTCAGTCGACAAAGAGAGATAGGTTTACTATAAGAATTATCAGATTAGAGAGAAATAAAATGTATTATTTTTTTAACATTGTTTCATGTAGTTGGTTTTCATATGGTTGGATTGCTTCATAATTCTTTCGTATATTCGACTTATTAAAATTACATTCACGATAAAATAATAAATAATCCTCATTTAGAAGACAACTCTGACGCCATTTTTATAGTATTTTACTTTGCTGTTTTTAAAGGTATGCCGACAATTAGGCAAAGGTAATAAAGTCCTCTGGGTGCCAACCCACCAAGGGATAGAAGGCAATGAAAAAGCAAACGATCTAGCTAGAAAAGAAGCGCACAGTCCACTAACTGGGCCAGAACCGTTCTGCTTCTCAAGTGGAAACTAACTTAAAGCGGAACTCAAGAACTTGGAAGACTCCATCCGTAATCTGGAATGGGAATCCTCCAGCGGTCTAAGGCACTCGAAGAACTTTCTCAGGACTTACGACCACGTAGAATCAAAGATTTCGACAGCCTTCGAATTGTCACGGGTTTTTTTACGGAACATTGTCTCCTCAACGAACATCTTAGTAGATTGAAGCTAAGAAACAACGGCGAAAGTAGATTTGTGGGGAAAATGAAGAAACACCAGAACACATCATCACTGAGTTCGTCGAGACGACAACCATTTGTGCCATGAGAGTCTGCTCTAATATTTTTAAGCTTAAAATCTCACAACACATTTAATTTAAACCAAAAACTCGCAATACAAAATTCTGTCAAAACAAATGACAATGTCAGGAAATAAATAAATAAATGTAGCAACTTGACATTTTTTTACAGCAGCTACCACCTGAATCCTCAGCGGGATGTTTAAATTCCAGTTAGTCAGCCCGGCGACGAATATATTGTCATGATTGGCAACAATGAATTTAAAAATCGCGCTCTCGATTACCTAACTGAAAGTTTAATTGGTATCAAATGTACGTATTTTTGGAATCAAAATATGCTAATTGGGCACAATTGAGGCACCGAGATGCAAAACCAGATATATCGGTCATAACTGAAACTGAGAAAATAGCGAAAGACTGTTATGTTTTATATGTGACTGGATATAAAGCCGAGTATTTTGCCATTATAGTTAGGGCAACGATATTGAAGGTTTGGTAATGGCTGAATGTAACTGATACGCAATTTTTCTCCTGGCTAATAGATAATTTTTCAAGTGGTCTAACGATCACCGCGAAATGTTGTGCAAATACGCGAATATTTTTTTAAACCATCTTGTCTCACACAGGCCTGGAAAATTAGGAGCAGAATTTCACCGACGCCGAGGGGGCGATTCCTTAAAAAGTTTTTAATATCTTTCATCGTGCCAATAATATTTATAATTTCCGCGACATTAATTGTGTCATTAATAATAAGATGTATCTCGAGTGTATTTTTTCCTTAAAATCGCTTGTATGCCACCATGTGGTACAAAAATTTAGCTGGTTATATAGTCTTAATTAAGTGCAAACTTTTTGAGGGCTGATAGATCTCGATGAAAGAAATATATTTTCTCTTATTTACGGTTTTTCAAATAAGTCCAAAATAACCGAGATATTCTACTTTGAAAATTTCAAGCAATTTGATTTTTCGCTTAAATTTTGAGAACTGCCGGATCTTTTCTGGGTTTATTTTCTTGTAAATTTAATCTACTCCCTATGTTGCCATATTATGAAGATATTATGTTTCTTAAATAAAAATTGAAAAAAATTATTAAAAGCATTTAAACGTTACAGTAGCAAGTGTAACATTTTATTTAATGAATAAATATAGGGTATATCTGTTATAATTTTTATAGTTTTCTAGCACACATTTTCATAACTTCTACAGTTATTTTTCGATTTCATATAAACGAAAAATAACTGTTAAAAAAAAGGTTGATTTTTTTATTTAAATCGTATGATTAAAATAAAATAAATTATTTGATTTAGATCACGATTTAAATCATGGAATATTTCGTTTAACAATGAGCATAATTAGAAGTAGACGTGATGTAGATTATGTCATGGGGGTATTTTCGGAATGGGAATTTTATGACTACTTAGTATAAAATAATATAACCATATTCCAATTCACGTTGACATATCAGTAAGTAAATTTACTATTTTTAAATATGATTATATTTTTTATTTATCTTTATGATTAGAGAATGTATTATTATGTTTACGAACTTTATTTTTATAGAGTTTATATAGTTTCGCTTGAATGGCGGATAAATCTATTGCTGGATTTGCTTTCTGCCAATTTAAATGTCACGAAAAGGGCACAGAAAGGTCATAGGAAAGAGAAATGTGTTATTTTGTTAGGGTATCGTTTTCAGTAATTTTAGATAAAATACTACAGTTATGTTACAGTAATTGTATTTACCACTTTCGATATTTTTTAAATTTAATATTTAATGTCGATGACAACTTGACATGCTGGCTTTTTTACAATATGACGATCAAGCATAAGTATGTCCACCGAGTCTGGGCAGATCCAAAATATGACCGAGTATGCTGTTTACCTATAAATTAAAATGCTAGACATCTACTGTCTTTGTCATGTGTCCTCTCATTGGAGAGATTTAGAACAAACGGAGATGGGAAATATACACTTACTCAGAATATATGTATTCTACTCTATAATTTATTTCTTATTTTTTAATTAAATTAAATTGATATTATAATTGAACTGTCTCGAAGCTGAATATTTTAACGGTTATCTGAAACAGTATAAAAATGACATCGGAATAGGCATACAAATTACATTTCAGAGTGAAAAAGATTACAGTTGCTTCTGCTACGTTCTACAAATTGCAGTATTTCTTCGGTAGTTCTTGTGTCGTTTTCTTCTGCAGAATGTTCTCTATTTCTATTTGACGTATCTCCTAAGAAAATTAAATTAAATTTTGTTATACTGTGTAACAAAAATACTAATAACATTATCAGTTGGAACCAATAATAAAGTGAGATAATATAATAAACATTCTTAAATTAATGTTCTTGGGACATTAGGTTCCGAAAAGGCAGAATTACGTTTTCATTTTGTTTAAAAATATTGATTTAGTCTATGAATAAACGTTTCGGCCAACACTACAGCATTCATCAGTGTTATATATCATAAAAAAAATTGACAAAAATTAATATCCAGAAACAAAACATACAATCTATCACAGCACAATGACATAATATTGAAGTTGTAAAAGAAATAGAAAAATCCATCACATTTTGTTTTAAATGTCATTTTTAAGCCGATTTACATGTACCAGCTTTGCTTGCCCGTAGGTGTATCGTACAAAAGTCATTCTCTTCAGAGAGTCATTTTCTATCGAATAAAGGAAAAAAATAAACAATAAATTTAAACATCAAAAGCTGTATTCGGGTGAAACAGGAAGTGAGCGAAAACAATTGAATACGTCAATCAATCCTAATTTATGTCATATATTAACATACCAAATCACGTTTTTTTTTATCTGAAAAAATAAAAAAGTTATAGGGGATGAGCCATTTTTGAGAAGCACCCGGTATATACTTCAAACCGGAAGTTTTTTTTTTAAATATAGGGTGTTCCATTAAAACAAAGTGAAGTTATAATTTTTTCTTAATTTTCTGGTCGTCTTTTCTGGCGGTTTTAGGTAAAACTTGGGTAAAACCTTATAAGTCCTGGGTATATTTAAAGATTTGTTACTACTAATCCAATAGGCAAGCCTACAGGTATGGTACTAAATATATCTTAAAGCCCTGTGCATACAGAGTTAGACGTTTATGGAGAAAAGGTGATTGTAGAAATTGATTATGTTCTCTTGTACGAATTTCTAAGAAACAACTGCCAAAATAAAATAAACCGTCTATTTAGTATTACATACCGTTTCAAACAAGGGCTATTTAGAATGTTTTTTTTTCTTCATAACGATATTCCTATGTAATATTGTTCAAGCATACTTATACAGGGTGAGACTTAAATAAGTGCACATATTTTTAGGGGTAGTATATTTCGACCCCAGAAACACGATTATGAGATTTTTTTCGCGAATTTTTTTTTGAAAATTTGAATTTTAAAAAAAAAATGTTTTTTTTAGTTTTTAGTTAAAAAATATAATTGGTTGATAATATACCAACATAGACGTTAGATTAAATTTACAAGAATATCCAGAAAAGATCCAGTGCCGGTATAAGATCCAATATAAGATCCAGTTGAAAAACGGTAAAGAGAAAATACGTTTCTTTTATCGAGATCTACCAGCCCTGAAAATATTTGCACTTATTTAAGAGTCACCCTGTATAGTTATATTATCGATTATTAAATGCAAATATTAAATGCTTCTTTCAAGTTTACTATGCAGATATGCAAGAGTCGGTGTACTTGAATCTATGTTGACAGAAATTTCTTTTTCTTTATGTCAGAATCTCTCTTCAAACATTATTTGTTTAAACGGAAAAATCAAAGATAGATGCTTTCTAATGAAAAGTCTTCTACTAATTACATTTGTATCATCTCTTCCTTTAGAAGTGTGTATTCCTGAGATTGGCTAAAATTGAAAATATTGTTTCTGGAAATTATACCTACAGGGTAATAGGTGCGAATAAAGAATAAGTGCAAATATTTTTTAAATATATTTCGACCCCAGAAACACGTTTATGAGTTTTTTTCTCCAAAAAAGTCCATCCAAAAGTTCCATGTTGAAAATCATGCATTTTCTTTTATATTTTACTGTAAATTTTTACTACTACTATTATAATTAATTTAATAAAAAAACTAATTTTTGCTATTACTACTTTTATATTTTACTGCATTTTACTATAAATTTACATATAAAATGACAGCGATCTTCATTTCATAGCCATCGCTGACGCCGTTTTTTTTTCGATCTTACGAGCTTTACCCTATTGTTACGACACAAGTGATGCATTTACAGAAAAAATTCGGTGGCTCTGAAAAGTTCTGTGAAAGAAAAAAATAAATCAATTTTTTTACATTTCGAACTTGAATAACTCAGTTATTTTGGACTTTATTTTTTTGTTTTATTTGAAAAACGCCAAACAGAAAATATGTTTTTTTTATCGAAATCCACCAACCCTGAAAATATTTCCACTTATTTAAGACTCACCCTGTATAATAGTTTAAGTGGAAAAAATAAGTGTTTGCTAGATACATTATTTATTATTGTGATTTAGAAATAATTAAATTGTAGGTAGGTGCTAACGACATTTAAATTTTACCACGTATGTATTTTCGAAGACTAACAAAATTATCGATTTTTGTTAAATATTCTTTCCCCCACCCATCTAACGCCAATATGTAATACTATTCCTTGTTTTACTATAGGATATTAGTTATTAATATGTAATCTACTTATACTAATCCGCTTATATCTAAATATATTTGCAAAAATATCGAATGTGATGTTTTGGACACTAATGTTTTTATAAAAACTATAAAAAGTAATATTAGGGCAACGCAATCCGTCCGATTTTTGCGGTCAAGTTTTTGCTTATTAAGCAAAAACTTGTAGTCTCTAGCGTAATTTATAATTTCTCTTTCATTTATTCTAATATAATGCTTCTGGGCTTGAACTCTGTAACAAAATAGCGATCGGTAGCGATGAAAAATACTTACCTTGGCCGTACCACCCCATTATTATTACTACTTCTATTTATAATATCTTTTTTACATTATTTACACATATTAGTTAAATATGCTATCGAAGCTATTAAAAAATAAAAAAATACTAATAATTATAATTAGTATAGATCCTATTTAAAAAATCTTTATCCATGTGTGTTTTATCAGGATGATTTGTCTGTATAGGCATTATCAAACCATAATAACATAAGCTTAAACTGGAATTTTACTAAAGATATATTGGATTAATGAAAAAACAATTGATTATTATGGGTTTTGTGAGATAAAATTCTGCCGTTATATCAATAATAATCTTTTTAATTTTTTTTATTTGGAATTTTTGAAGTAACGTAATATAGAATTGGGTTTTCTAACTTGTTATATAAATGAAAGTAAAACAACCGAAAGTAAAAATTATGTACTTACGATAATTAAATGAAAGTGCTAATTACAGTAGTTAAAATAATAATTGTTATATTAAATAGCAAATATAATTAGGTATTTATTTATTATGCCTAAGACCAGATGCCTTTAAAAATAAGATAAAATTCGGTATAAAAGTAACTAATTCCATGAGTTAAATGATAAAAGTTAGTGATAGTTGTTGGTTATATGATATTATGATATTGTATTATTGCCTAGAATGTAAAATGTTTAATCACAGTGACTTATTGTGTGTCCCCCTTTCTTGACGAATTACATACTTCACAACTCATCAGTCTCAGGGCTTTGACAAAAGGCAGTAATTGAGACGGCTTAACAGAGGGTAATTCTCCCTCTCTGATATCACACGAATGTTTGTCGTACTCAGAATCTGCATTCGTCGTTGTTTCTTAATAGTACGAGAGCTAGCAACGTCGGAAAAACAGGTATTTTAAGACGTCTGGCTGCCGGTAAACGTTGCGTTCTCTACTGCGCATTGAAAGAAGATCCTATATTTTTATTAGTCTTTTAAATTCCAGTATTGAATTTAAATCGAACATATCTCCATAGCGCAGTGCGTAGAGTTTCCGACCACGAACCGATGATTCAGATTTCGAATCTGGGTCAGGACAAAGACTTTTTTATTTTATTTTCGTTTATATTCTGATAGTAAAGTATTAAATATTTTTTTTTTAATCACCAGATTTATTTAATACTTTACTATCAGAATATAAACGAAAATAAAATAAAAAAGTCTTTGCCCTGACCCGGATTCGAACTTTGAATCATCTATGGAGACATGTTCAATTTATATTCAATACTAGAATTTATAGGACTAAATTAATAAAAAATATAGAATATTCTTCCGATGCGCAGTAGTGAACGCAACGGGTATCGGCAGCCAGACGGGCCGCATGCTGTTCCAGAGAGCATAGTAAAAGATATATCAAAGAGCCAGACGTCTTAAAATACTTTCTCGAAAACGTTGCTAGCTCTTAGACTATAACTTCGTGACTGAGGTGTTCGTTGAGGAGACAGTGTTCTGTTAAGAGCCCGGTGAAAATCCGAAGATTGTTCTTACTGAAATCAAGGAAAATCTTTGATTTTTCTCGGTTATAAGTTCTGAAAACTTCCTTCACGTATCGATTGGAGGATTCCCATTCCGGGTTACAAATGGAGTCCTCCAGGTTCTTGAGTTCCGCTTTGAATTGGCTTTCACTTGGGAAGCTGAACGGTTCTGGTCCAGTTAGTTGCTTTCCACTTTTGTTGTTGGTTTCCACTTGAATATACTACATTATGTATTCTTGTCTAACTTTTGTTTGTATTTTTAGAGGTATTAGTGCCGACTTCTATCAAACACAGTTACCTAATTGAATAAGTAACGAAATTTTAAACATAAGTAGGTTTTTTTACTATATAATATTTGGTTTTATAATTTGATTAGCACTTTGCAGGATAGTATAATGAAATTCCTGAATACGAGACGATTTACCTAAATCCTGGATTTTTCTGGAAATCTTGGATATCTGACAAATATAAAACATCTGATAAAATATACTATTTGACAACTTTTAAATTTGTAAAATTATTAAACGGTTTAATTTTCTTTTCAGATGAATTATTATTATACAGGTTTACATAAAATTATTTTGCTTAAAACATCTTACAAAACTAAGACTCTATCTTCTCAGAAAGGTCTTCAGTGAAAAATTTCGATATATATAAGTGAAACATCTGAAATATTCTGTTGAGTTACGACATTGGTTTAGCTAATATTTAGGAGGTGCTAATTAAATACTTTTCGATAATTCTTTTAACTTACGAATTGTATATTAAACGCAATATTGCCACGTCATGTCTGGGTCAAACTATACTCTACAATACTTCTCTTTCAACTGTGATTATTTTCTGATCTGAAGCAAAGATTGTTCTTTCAAATAAGCTTATGAAATCGCAGGTAGTGGTAGTGTTTTTCTGGATACTTTCGTTGAGAAAGTTACACAAATCAACAAATCAAAAACTTGAGCTCTGGACGCTTGTTAAATTTTGTATAATCAGCAGTTGAATAAACAGTTTCGCTCATCAACTGATTATTTCAATATGATCAGCGAAATGTGTGTCCAAAATTTAGATAAGGTAGGTATTTTCGAGGGTATTTTGGAATATTGGGCTTAATTTTTCTTTCTGTTGTGATAGCAAAATCTTCTACCCTAAACTGTCTCGGGTTTACTTTCGTTCACAAAACTAGCTCAAATACAAACCCTGTAGTATTATAGTTCTTCGGGTACTAAAATAATATATCGTAACAGATATAATATCGCAAAATAAAAACACTAAATCACCACAATACACCAAAACACTTTTACTTTTACACTGGACGCGCGTTTTGCTAACCATGTTAGCATCATCAGCAGATGATTATAAACTGTTTATATATAAAACTTAGTTTATAATCATCTGCTGATGATGCTAACATGGTTAGCGAAACGCGCGTCCAGTGTAAAAGTAAAAGTGTTTTGGTGTATTGTGCTGATTTAGTGTTTTTATTTTGCTGTGTAACACCAAAGGTTCCAACCCTCAACTGTAATCTAAGATATAATATCTATAAACAAAATACGAGAAGCGGAAAAGGAGCCAAAAAAAAGATATAATATCTCTTCTCCACCTGTTATGACAGTGTTCTACATCTACTTATTATAGTTTCTAGCAATATGCTGTATGTAATATTTACTTATTTTACATTGCACGACTGAAAAGGTTAGTAATATTCTGTAATGAAACTTCTGTATGAAGACGAAAAACTTGAAATTGAATTAGAGGTTTTTTATACTAATTCGGTAGCTTTTAACAATACGTTATTGCGCAAAAGAGTGTCACCAAAACGGATTCCCACGCAACACTCACCCATTCCCATGACTTACGGCGTAAAAATCTCGACGAAGGCGTATTAATTGAATAGAACAAACTCCAAATCTAGTTCCTCGAGATTCGACCTTAAGCTACCAGAATCTGCCATCGAAACGGTGCAGAAGTCAAAGAAATAAGTAAACCTAGAGGGGTTTTAAAAATTTGTTTATACAAGCGTCACATGTGTGTTTACATCTTGTATAATGTTGCCATGCTATTTTTGGGTCAGTTTTAAAAGTATTTTGTTTATTTTATCGTAATTAATATTATTAATTAGGTATAAATGAAAATTATCTAATTGTCATTAACCATCGTTAAGTGTTATCGTGTTGCGTTTATAGTTAATTTTTTCGTTTAACTTTAATACACACTGATTGGTACGAAAAACGGATACATTAAAATTTTCATGTATACTTTAAACTTTAATATATTTTGTTCTAGTTGGCCGATTTTGATGATTTTTTAAGCAATGTATAGCTAATTTATTTGATTTTTTAATCTCTTTTTAAATTAAAAATTTCCTCATCTGTCTCCTCATCCGTCTATTATTTTCAGTCCTCGTCTGTCTATCTGTCTCCTCATCCGTCTTACTATTTCCTTTCCAGTCCTCATATCTCCATTATGCAAGGAACAACAAATTATTGTTATTTTGGCGATAGTTTGAAACATCCTGTGAAATGGTTTAACAAAGTATATAATATAATATCCAATTTATACAATATAATATCCAATTTATCTCTTCTTGATAGTTTGTTTTTTTATTCATCTCAGTAGCTTTTTTTGATGGAGATATTCACTTTGAAGAATATAGTAACGGTTAATAACAATCTTACATTAAAAGTATGACTTTGCTTTTGGTCCTACTCAGGGTTGGCCGATATAATATATCAAGTGACATATATCAATAAATAATATTTTCTTGCCTTTAGCTGTTTTTTTTTTAATTTCGAAAAATCGAAAGTAGAGAAAAAAAAAGTAAAAAGAACATTGTTTTGCTTGTCGTAAAGGGGGGAACCAAGCTCCACTCCCACAATCGGTTTCTGGGCCTACCCTTCATCAGGTGGGCTGTCCAGGGTCTGGTTCTCACCGACGTGACATATATCATGATACACATCATCACAGATTCTATGGACAAAATTTAACACATTTTCAAAAACAGCAAGTTTCGATCTTCTAAATTCAATAAACCCAGAATTTGTTCCGCTTGTAATGGCTCTTCTACAAAATGTTGTCCATTCTCAAAGTTTTTATTTTCCGCACAATTCCAAACAACAAATCCAATGATTTGGTGGAAATCGGTTGCAATTCCTGACTCAGAGTGGCCAAAAAAAGAATTATTCTTACAACTATGTGAACAATTATTCAGTGCAGTAGTGGCAACAGCTTCTTTAGAAACATTTTTTCGAGCTTTGGAATAATTCAATCTGAATTAAGAAATCGTCTAGGCAGCGAAAAATCTCGTAACTGCTTTTATTTTTAAATGTTTAAATCAAAATACCGATAAAAAGGCAAAAGCTTGGACTAGATCTGGTCAAATGATAAAATAGTTGCCTTAAGTGAAGATAATAGTGACGATGAGATATTCTTGTTGCCCGATTTTTAGTTACTTAAAAATTTATCAGATTTTTGTTTTTACCAAAATATAGTTATTTTTTATGCAAGACAATAAAATACCATTTTACCGAAAAGATTAATTCACGAGCGATGAATTTTGGGAGACGATAATGCAATTTTATCGTCTTGTATAAAACAATATTTTTTTCTATAGCGAGTTACGTTTTAAAAAATATTCAGAAATTATTATTTCAAGGAATTTATTACGAGTAGAAAAAATATTGTGCTGGGTTGGGGTTGGTTTCTATGTAATTTGATAAATAAATAAAGCTGTCTCTTTAATTGTCAGTTTTGAGTCAATATTTTTTAATTCTCTTTCGTGTCGATTGCTGATTGAATTGGAGCCAAATATGAAAGAACTACCAACAATTCAGGCTGAGGCGACAAACGCCATATCCAAACTACTTCCATTTAAATCCCGAATAACTTATGAAAAGGAATACAAAAATTTTCAAAAATGGAAGCAATTATTATAAACGTGCGAGAAGAAATAAAGTTTTTAACCTATCCTTGCTGTTCAAACTAGAAGTATCATTTAATCTACCCTTGCGGTTGAAGTACTATTTTATCTACTATTTTTGATAGATATAAGGCAATTTTAACAGTTGCTATGGAAAAAAAGATATTTTCTATTTTAGTTTTTTTTGCAATTAGTCCAGGAACAAAATCTTAATTTCTGATATACCCTGCTGGTCATCCAATTTATGTGGTCTGGATTTTAATGGGTGTGACAGAGGCTCACAAACCAAACCAAACCAAGCCAATTTTATTTTGATGTTAAGAGCCTCTTTGTTCACTTATTTCTATAGCTTGTAGAACGATTGGCATTTCCGACAATTTAATATTTTTTTATGTATGTACCGAGCTCGAGGATGTTCTGTATGCAGACGAAGCGGTCGCTGGCTGCCTTGTTCGGTATTGTTACCGGAAGAGCTAAATATCGACGAGTGGCGAGTCTTGGAATTGGTGTGATATGGAATACGTAATATCATTAAAGAGAGAGATATTTAAATTTTATTGTGAGACTTAAAAAGTATCTCCCTGTTATTCAAAAGAAATAAAATAAGTATATACGGGGTGGCACCTTCCATTCCGCGGAATCTTCAAGGAGAACGTTAGTTTATAACGAAATGAAATTTTGGCAGCATATGTAGGTTAACTGAAAGCATTTTTTAAAAATATAAAGAATTATACTGGGTGTCCCCCAAAAAAGTCACACATCAAAGTTGTGTTTTTTCTAACGGAACATCCTATATATTAGGTAATTTTCGGATTCAAGGAAAAAAAACAAAGGTGAGTTTTATTAATGAAGCATATACCTAAAATCTAAGGATTTTGACATATTTCACATTTTGTGTGAGTAAATTTTAAATATAGATAACAGGCTACCTAAATTTTAGTTGACCTTGTATAGCCTGATATTTAATTACAGTAACCATTGTGTGTTAAATCAAACTGAAATTTGACCCGAAAAGTTATACAGGGTGAGACAAAATTAATATGGAACATTAGTCACATTTTAAAGCAAGTTACTCCTTTATTTTGAATGGAACACCCAGTGTATTTTTCCGGTGTTCAATGGGGAATTTATATATCTTTAAAATATTATTAAGGTTGCCTACCCCTCAAACAAAGATTTTCCTAGATATTTTAATTTTTATGATTTTGCGTCAGTAGATCTTTATTATTTTAAAAATCTAGGGTGGCTGTGTGATATACCTTTTGTTAATTTAACAAAAATTAAAGATTGTAGAGTAAAATACTCAACGGTAATAAAGATACACTTTTAAAACATATTTTAATTACTACAGAATTAAAACTAGATATAAACCTATAATATTGACAAAGAACTAGATATAAACCTAAAATAGTGACAAAAATTAGCTATATGAAATCAAATGCTCAAAATGCTTCATTTCCTGTTAATTGCAAAAAATTATTTTCTTTTCAAAAGGATCTTTTCATTTTAAAAGGTATATGTGGAGTTCTACCTCGAAAAGCAGCTACAAAGCAGTTCTCATGTTGTCGACAATAGTTGATCGAGTTTTTTAAACAGTGTCTTTAACATATCCCCATAAAAAAAACAGACTTGATAAAATCACGAGCATTTAAGTATTATATTAATTGGTGAATGCACACTGCATTCGCAATAGAATCATATCAATTCTCTCTGATGTAGGATAAGTTTGCTTTTTCGGCAAATTTCTGAGAATTTTTTTTGTTTCAACTGACACAAAATGATAACTAGTTGTTAAAGTTGCATTAATTAGACAGCTATGTTGAACTAACATCAGACATCACAGCCACTTAGATTTTATCAAATAATAAAGATCTACTCAGATCAAATCATGTAAATGAAAATATCTAGGAAAATCTTTGTTTAAAGGGTAAGCAACCTTAATAGTATTTTGAAGAGACATAAATTCTCCATTGAATATCGCTATAATATACTGGGTGTTCCATTTAAAATAAAAGAGTCACATGCTTTTAAAAGTGACCAATGTTCAATATTAATTTTGTCTCACACCTTTTTGGATCAAGTTTTAATTTGATTTAAAGTACAATAGTTAATTTAACTACATATTAGGCTACACCGGGTAAATTCCAATTTAATTAGCTTGTATTGTAATTTAAAAAATGTTCTTTATTTCTAGAAAATGTTAAATATTTCAAAAAGCCATATACTTCTCTTATAAAACTTACTTTTATTTTTCTCCCAAAATCCGAAAATCAATTAATATATAGGGTGTTCCATTACAAAAAACACAACTTTGATATGTAATTTTTTTGGGGACACCCTGTACAACTCTCTATATTTTTAAAAAGTGCTCTGAATTAACCTACATATGCTCACAAAATTTCATTTCAATAGAAAGTGTCGTTCTCCTCCTCTCTCTCGCGGCGTATGAGAGGCGCCACCCTGTACTGTGTAGTATTAAAAAGTACTACATGTGTAGTATTTCCCCGTTTATCTTTACTTAAATAAAAAGAATACCACACCATAGATAAAAACATGTTACAATTAGCATATTATACTCGTATACAGCTGTTGCTTTGACACTTGTAAAGATCATTTAAGAGATATTCACTAAAATTTTTCATGAAAATAAGACACACTATCCAATTTTTAATTTATTTTATTAATTTATCCAAGTTTGGAATTCATAATTTGTTCTAAAAATATTTAAAATCGCACGCTGAGAATCTTGTTTTAGATTTGACTTTGGATATCTGTATGGTTACTATACTAAATATGTTCAACTATTTAACTGAACTCTAAATACAATTATGTGTAACATATACAACTTTTTACTAATTTTATTGTCTCCTTGTTTTTACCAGCGGTGTCCGCACAGGGTTTTCAATTATATTTTGGAAAAGAAAAATGGCACGACTTTGCCTTTTCATAAACAAAAGTCATACAATCTCCATCCATTTCTAGGTTAAATTGGTAATCTAAATTGGTAATGAAAATCTAGTTACATCATGTTATGCGAGATGTTATGTTTTTATTTACATTTGCATTGTTAATTAAAAAATGTAAGACTTTTATTTCAAATTTTGTTTCAAAGTTCGTTTATGTTGTTTGATGTGAACTTTACTTTTTTTTCCGTTTGAGTTTGTGTTCATGTTAATTTTCTCATTGACTAATTAATAAAATTTGATGTTATTTTTATTAAAAAAAACTTAATTTTTTTAACGATTTTACTTTTGAAAACCACGTCTTGCTTGCTGATTGACTTGCTGTACCATTATCAAATAAAAATTAGCTAGTACCGAAAGTACCGAAAAATGGGATATTCCGGATTCTTAAAGGCGTAGTACCGAAATTCCCGGTTCCAAAAAATAGTTTGGGTTGCGGAAACGTTCCAGTGATGCTGGAAAACATAAAATTGTATGACTAATAGATAATTAACAGTGGATTTGCATCTCACAAAATAAAATTCTGCACATTGTAAATATCTCCTTTTAAATCTACGACCTCGTAGACTTAAGAAGCTTTTCATACACTCGCGTCTCGCAACCCATGTATGTCTCTCTAAATGTCTGAGAAAATGATATTACGTTCGGACCAAAGAGGTTAGGTTCGAACGAATTCCAGCAGCGTTAAAAAAACGTTTTAGCGGCCGCTACTAGCGTTTTGTTATACCGTTTTAACAGTGTTTCTTACGCGTACGTTTACCCGGAAGTTTTTTCAACTCTACTATCCTTGCTATACACAGTACACAGGTTTGTCCGTTCGTCCGTCTCCAAAGTCATAACTGCTCCGTGGAAGCGGAAAATCGAGCGTACCGAGAAAAACAATGGCCTGCGTACCGCAAGTCGGCAGTTGTTTTAATACGACATATCAAGCGAGAAAAAAAATAATCAATTAGAAAAGATAAGAAGAAAAAAAAATGGTAGGAAAAGAAGAACTACTGTAATTTATAGAAAGGGAGGTATTAAGCCGTTTATCACTGCTCAGAATTAAATTTGGATTTGTTTTTAATGCAGTCTCTTGTAATTTTTCTAAGTGCCTTCCAGTAGTGCAATACAGATACAGAGTAAAATTAGACGAATGATGATTTTTCTTTCCTACGAATTGTCAGGAACCGTTTGACGTTTAGCTATTATGCATGGTTTTTGATAGTGACGACAGAGACTGGTCTTGGTCTTGCACATAAAGCGAGACCAAGACCGATCAGTTCAAGACTTACGCAAGGCCCAGCATGTATAAGACTTCTGCGATCTTGCAGTTTTTTTACTCTTTTTATTTACTTCTCATTTTCCATGGATAATAGTTTTGTACTTTGTATTTTTATGAAAACATTTCCAAAGCATCTTTTTACGTAGATTTTAATGGTATAAGCATAATTTTTTTAAAATTAATAATTTAAGAGTTATCAAAACCTCAAAACGATGAAGTTATCAACAAATTTTTGTAGCCAATTTCGAGAATAATAATTGAATAGCTAATCAAGATCCTTGCCGTTGGCCGTCGATGCCGCCGAGGCCGCCGGACTTGGCGCCTATAGATTTTTATCTTTGCGGAAGAATAAAGGTTGTTATTTTTAAATCGTCCGTATAATCTAGACAAGAAATAGAAGTAATTAGCGATTATGCGAGGGTGTCTTTCACCACTACATACTGTGTTAATGAATTCCGCGAGAAATGTTCAAAAACGTTCCCGTCTCCATAACAGAAGTAAAATTAGAAGTGACACACCTCGATTACTGCTTTCTTGTGATGTTGTTCAGCTGTTATACCAACGTTTTGGGGGCCTACCTACTGGACGTCTTGTTTCTGACTTTTGTGTTTTGGCCTACTTGCCAATTCGGCCTGGACCCATCCTGTCCACGTGGTCTCTTCAACAGCGGCGGCTTGTTCTTGCCCATCTGGCAACGTTCCGCACTCCCAACTCTCTTGGCATGTCTCTGTTGCGTATTCTGTCTAGCAATGTAGTTTCTTTTATTGTTCGTAATATTTTCACCTCTGTTGTTCTCATTTTCCTTTTTGTTTCTGATGTTTCTGCTCTTGTTTAAGCAGCGTAAGTCAGTATGGGTCTATAAAGGTCTTATAAATTCGCATCTTTCTCTCTGTATTCATGTATTCATTTTTCCATATTATATCACGTAAGTACCCTGATCTAAACACAGTATATCCCCGAATTGCCTTTAAGAGAAAAAACTTTTTTATTATTGACATTTTGACAAAAATGCATTCTTCATAAAAAAATTTGCTTGTTTTAAAATGGTTAATCCCGTTTATACTTTTCCAAATTTCCATACCGTTTTAGAGAAAATTTATAAAAAAACATGAAACTATAATTGAATTTAATTAATAATCATATTTATGTATTTAATCAATCATATACAGTATGTTTCCGAATTGTCTTTACAAGAGGAAAAACTTTTTTATTATTGATATTTGGAGAAAATGCATTCTTCATAAAAAGTTTTGTTTGTTCTAAAATGATTAATCTACAATAATTAATATGATTGAAAATTCCCTGAGAATCAAATCGCGTTTCTATGATAATATAATTTCGTTTTCATTCTTTGGTAGATTGTTATTGATAGAATTTTAATTAATGTCATATTTTTTGTTGCTTTAAAACGTTAAAGAAGCACAAAATTTATTTAGTTCAATGCTAGGAAAAAACTAGCGAGTTTTAATCATCTGCTCATGATGCTCTGCCATGCATGGTTAGCGAAAAGCGCATCCCGTACAAAAATAAAAGTGTTTGGTTTGGTGTATTGTGGTGATTTAGTGTTTTATTTTGCTGTTGTAACACCATAGGTTCCAACCTCCAACTGTAATGATATATTTACATGTTACCAAAATTGCTTAAAGCCTTATCAAATTTGTTGAAAAAACTACTGTTATCAATTCATTATTTTCTTATCAAAACATTTTTTACGATTTTTTTAGAAAAGAGATACCTAGTAATAGTGTACTGTGCTCGAATTCGATTCCTGTTTAATTAAAATTTTGGCCACGATACTCAATAAAATGTGTTAACCTAAATCTCTGAACCAGTTCGGATCTAATTTTGAACTGAACAGGAACAAGCCCATTAAATGCATCGTTCTATTATTACGACACAGTACAGAAAGCCTATAATTATTTCCTCGCATGATTTGTCGTACTAAAAATCAAAAAGCAGGCTGATTTACAGCAGACAAGCTAACGATTCTTACTCGGTACTAAGGAATCAAGAAAACAATATGTTGCAGGGTTGGCATGATTTAAATCAAGTGATTTTTTTCATTTTAATCATGTGATTTAAATTAAAAAAAAATTATTAAAACTTTATGATAAATAAAAAAATAACTGTAAAATGTGTAAAAGTTATAAAAATGTGTCCTAGAAATCTATTAAAAATATTTCTATAACAGATAATAGGTAAATCGAAAAACAACTGTAAACGTTATAAAACTATAAAAATAACTATTGATTAATTTAATTGTTGGACCGATTTTTGAACTAATTTCGTGTGAATTCATTAGCCCGCTAAACGCAGGGATTTTAAAATTTATGTATAAGTGACAAAAATTCGCTGTTCGAATACATATCATTCGCAAAGTCTAATGCAGAACTAGATTCTTCTTATATAGAGACTATACCTTCATTCCCGAGAATCTACAATCATTGTCAGAAAATATGTTTTTTATATTTTTTTTGAAACGGTTGTATGTTTCCAAATTCCTACCGACATATGATCTGCAGTAAGTACTTTACACTTTGACATTAGATAATATATACTAATTTAATTCTCGACTTAAGACTATTTCCGAACAATAGTGTATTGTTTTATTAGAAATAAAAATTATACTTCTTTTGACGATGCTGTACCTTTGAAGGACCCTCGTAAAGCTATTCCGACGTTACAGGGAGGCATAAAAAGTACATTTTTACTTCGAATAGAACATACTATTTTTTTTAAACATTACAAATGTTTTTTTTAATCAATTTCAAACATTGCAAATAATGTAAACAGTAATCGAGCAACAATTTGTACACTCGTTGAATTTGACACTTAATATCAGTTTAATACTATATTTTTGTACTTTTGTGCTTAGCCGTAACAGTGCTTTACTTTTATGTCTAGGCGTTGACAAAAATTAATACTTTTATGTACTTATATATAAGCGAACTACTTTTTATGCGGAATATATTGGTGATCGATGTGAAAAGAACACACGCCCCGTAGAATTGTTAATGTAATCGGTATCGGGGTATAGATTTAGCCATTCAGGATAGAACTTTAATTGGAAATAAGTCCTAGTCATTTGGAAATCCGATTTAAATATTGTTTTTAATTAATTAAAAAATTTCCATGATAAATAGTCCAAAATATTCAAGACACTCTGTATTCATCATCTGAAACCTGAACTTTTTATTTTAAATAAATAAAATATAAATGACCCTCTAATTTGGAGTAGAGAATAATTTAGAAGTGCGTTTCCATAAATAGCAGCCGCGGAAAAATATTAACATATCAATAAAGTTCCGAACGATATTGTTTTGCGTCAAGTGGACGGGGGCCTACGTGATTAATAATTTAAATTTTTGGAAGTGTACTTCGTGGCAGCATGTTAGTTTAATTGCGGGAAGGAGATTATCGCGTGAGATTAACTTGAATTGCTTCTAGCCGAAAGTTTTAAGACAAAATTTACTTAACCCTATTTGGGTATGGAATTTAAGAAACCCCTTATAAATAGTACAGGGCGATTACTTGACCTATTGGACTAAAACCAGAAAAAGAACATTAAAAATGCAATCTGAGTTGAGGGAAGAAGTATTTTTGTACCGATGATTGGCAGTAAAAATAGTTGATTAGTAATCTAGTATATTTTTTGATATTTGAATTCGCGTGCGCTGAATCTCTATTCTTTACAAGCCTGTCTCCATTTGTACAATTTTATTTCTTTACAGCAGAGCAAGGAGGCTTCTGATGCGTAGCTATACCTATATTCTATACCTGGACCCGTCAATTTTAATGCAAAATCCGGAAATACCACGTAGAGGAGATGTATCAACTTTAACTTTTTCTAGTAGTTCTATCTTAACTAGTTGCTTTTGAAATCCATCAACCAATATTGCATTTTATTTTATTTGAAACAATTGACCGAAATTGTCATGTCTTTTAAAACAAGATATTTCTTTTTAACTTGTTTTATTGGTAAATAGTATAGCAAATAGTATGTATTTTAAACAATGAACGTATACATTTTCTTAAGACGGCTCAGAAAATATGTTTTACAAAATGTACATTATGCAACATATTTTTGCATGTTATTTATCATTGTTTCAACGAAAGGATGTTGATCTTATCAATCATACTTGAAAATCGACCACAAACCTTTGTATCTTGTCGATATTTTGAATAATTAATGAATCCTTAATGAGGGGGCATTGACTTCATCCGTAAATAGAATACTATTATTGTACTATACCTTTTATACACTTTTTAGGGATTTTTATATATCGATGTTTTTACTTTCATAGATAATGTTCTTTGGTTTGGTTTGGTTTTCCATTAGTTTGTACCTATATCTCCTTGTTTTTATTTAAACAAGCACCTAAATTAATATTGACTGCTTTGATGAAATTCTATGTCATATTTATGATAATTTTGTCAGTCGACAGTTCTTTTGTATTCTAAATATTTTAGCATTTCAGATGGCTTCCTATATTTTAATGATGGTGAACTAAAACCTATGAGAGTAGCATGTCGACTATTAAAATTTTATGACAGATATGCTTCTGTCTTTTGCACAGTGTACATCTTAAATGTTATGAGTCTGCATATATCTATTTATAAAATTTATGTAAATTTTCTTAGGAAATGAAAATACTAAAGATATTTCTGACAGTTGATATATTAAGTAAGAGTTAATATATATTAAGACAAATGCATTTTCTTTTGTTCTCTTCTATTCTATAGTAAGTTAGCTTTGTTCTATTAAGGGTGGCTGTAACGATGCCGACGTCCCGTAATCCTGCTGTTAAAACATAACAATTGGTTTTTATCTCGGTTTTTATATACAGGGTGGCGCACCTCATTCGCCTCGGTTGATTATACGAAAACGGAAAGATGTAGAGATCTAAAAAAAGGCATTGTGTAAGGGTAAATTTTAAGAAAAACGGTTTACCAATGTTCTTAAAAATAAACAAAATATATTATTTTTATTTAATCTTTCGAGGGCTATAATTTCTTCGGGAATCATTTTAGGGCATATCTTTTTATTAAGCTTATAAAAGGAACTTTTTGTTTGATTTTTATCTGTAGAATCACCCACCGAAGCTAGATATACTATTTTTTGACACCTTGTATATTTGATTATCTTTCTAGACTAGAATATGCTTCTTTCTTTATTTTTCCTTTATTTTCCGAAGAATCTCTATTCTAAAATGTTTATTTAGTATGCCACTGATTTGCAGTGGATAGTGGATATCAATTATTACAAATAAGCTATAAGCATGCGTAATGTAAGCTGTCAATGGCGGAAGGTGGCGGAGTTTGGAACCTAATTTATTTAAAAATTAAATTTCTATACAGGGTGATCCAAAATGTATTCGGGAAACTTCGGTTAGAAATAAGTAAAAAAGTCCGTATAAATATAATATGTATGTCTTGAGATGTTTCGTTTCGGAGATACAGGATGTAGAAGTTTCATTTTTATTTCTATTTTTTTTTTCCAAATAATGAATTTTTTTTCAATCCAAACTAACGTCGATATTTGGATGGAAATGGGTGTCTGGGGTTTTTTTAACATGAGAAATTTGGGTTTAAATCTGTATTGAACTACGGAGTAAAAAAACATACATTTACAACGTTTTTTACGTAAAAAAAAATGTATTTTGGTAAGAATCGCTACAAGTAATGAATCTCGAGATTTTGGAATAGAAATTATCAATGTTTTCTGTGCATAACTGTTTTATCATAATATTTTCGAAGAAAAATTTATGGTTGTATGGTTGCTAAAATGATAAATTTGGGCACTTTTTATTTTTAAATTAAATAACTATCTATTTATTCAACCTGTTTATTTTTTGTCAATAATGACATGTATTGACTATTTCCTTTCTAAATATCTTGAGAACGGTTGCTCGTAACGATTTTTACCAAGAGGAGATTTTTTCACTCAGTAATTTTATACAGGTATGGACGAAAAGTTACTACTCTTCAAAACAGTTAAAACTCCTGTAGTTGGCACCTCCCTACTAACTAGTAGCCTTATTGACATTGAAATCTAGTAGTATATATATAATATTGTCATTAAAATCATATTTCTTATGTCAAAAACACCTAGACACCAATTTTTATCTAAATATCGACTATAGTTCAGAAATTATTTGGCAGAATTCGAAATAAAAATGAAACTTTTACACCCTATACCCGAAACGAAGCATATTAGGACATAAATTTATACGAACTTTTTGACTTATTTTTATTTATATCTGCAGCATATATTACTTATTATTTATTTCTATTTTTTCCAAATAATTTCTGAAGTAACGTCAATATTTCGATGAACATACGATAGCTTCCAAGATTTACAAATAGCGGTAGAGAGTTAAGTTTCTCTGATATACAGGGTGGTCCGAACTGTATTCCAGAAACTTCGGCAGCATATTCTGCAGATAAAAATAAGTAAAAAGTTCCTATAAATGTATGTATGCTGAGTTTCGGAGATACGGGGTGTAGCAGTTTCATTTTTATTTCGATTTTTTCCAAATAATTTCTGAAGTAAACGTCAATATTTGGATAAAAATTGGTGTCTGGGAGTTTTTTGCCATGAGAAATTTGATTTTGATGTCAATATGACTCCTATTCGTATGCACTTTCCCAAATACAATTCAACACATCAGATATCATTAATAGGTATCAGTTCAGCCATTCTTGAGTTATAAATGGTGCTAACTAACCTTACTTTCTTTTATTTATTTTGATTTAAAAAAAATTAATATCAATTTCTTTTTCCCATACATAAGTAGATTTGTTTATAACTAATTAATATTCTTTGGATAAATTTGGATAATTTTGGATATGTATTGTAAATTATACAAGGTGTCCCAGAAATAAGTGCAAATATTTTAACTGGTAGTATAGTTCAACCCCAGAAACATGCCTATGAGGTTTTTTTCGCAAAAAATTTTTTTTGAAAATTCGAAATTTTTTTTAAATTTTTTTGGATTTTTTTTTAGTTTTTAGTTAAAAAACATAATTTCTTGATAATATGGCAACATAGGTATTAGATTAAATTTACAAGAAAGAAAATGCAGAAAAGATCCAATGGTTCTCAAAATTTTAGCAAGAAATATTTTTTTTAGCAAATTTTCAAAGTAAAATAACTCCGTTATTTTGAACTTATTTGAAAAACGATAAAGAGAAAATATGTTTCTTTTATCGAAAACTACCACCCCTTAAAATATTTGCACTTATTTCCGGGACACCCTGTATAGGCAATCAATTATCAAATTTTGTAGTTTACAGTATGTACAGGGTACGTATTATAAGATTTTTATAATTTTTCTTTTGTTAAATTACCAATATTACCATTAATAAAGATTATATTCTACGCTTTTTGTAATGATTTCAACCAAAACCGAAATATCTATAATGTAGTAACTCGTGACAATAAAACACCTATAGACCGAATAACATGTAAGTTGATTAGATTTAGTCACGAATATAAGTCGTCGACCCAAATCGACTTATTTGGGCGAAATTTGAGACAATTATCTCTGTACTTCAGAAAGCATTTTGTTGTACTTTTTATCAGTACTATTACTAAAATTAGGACAATTATTCTAAATACGCAATTCAGGTTATTCAGTATGTACCGATAAAAGTAAATCATCTTATTTTCACTTCACAGTTGAATTAATCGTGTTCCATTTTTTAGCGTAATCAATGCATTTAATGCAGATTTATTTAAATAAAAAAATAAATTTGCGTTACTGTTAATTAATGAAATGAAAGCAATTGTTATGTTTTTTTTATCAACATAAAATATGTATTTATTAGTTTTTATTTCATCTTGATATAATTTCATTTTTAATATCAGCTAGCATTGTACTAGAAAGTATACTTTTTTGTGTTTCAGAATCACATTCATATTTTAACGTTATAATATTTTTTCAAATTATTTCATATGCCTTTATGACTATAGTATTTCGGATTACAATTGCCATTATCAATGATAATACACCTAAAAATATTGATGTCTATCCAATTGGGTCTAATTATTCTGGGTTACTACTATTGCAGTTTTCTTGCAATGTCGGTTTTAAGTATAGAGATACATAAGTATAATAGATATGTAGTTAATATTTCAAAAATGGGAATATTTATAAAAGACGTTTTTAAACCTCCTAAACAATACTAGATATTGTCTAATCCTTTACAAAGCATAACACTATGACAAAGAATAAATAATAGGCTTAAGTTAAATATTATTCAGAATTGCATTGCTGTTTTATTATGATATTAGCATTATTTTAATAATATTTTATTAACTATTTATTTGTTTCTAAACAATATATTTTGTTTTTTTTGCCATTAAATAATAAGTGTTTATTTAAATATATTATACCTACTTAAAATTTTAATATCAAATGATTAAAGAATAATTAGTTTGCTTACATACATTTATTATTACACATCTCGCAAACGACGATTTCGGCTTAAATTGTAATTGAGTTTTGTTGACGTGTAGATATATGAGTAATTAAAATAACAATTTAACTTTTCAATGAAATTAACGTTTCAAAATTGTGTGACGGCTGTAAGTATTTAAGACTCTATTGTTTTAAGTACAATAATTGTGTTATGATTAATTCTAGTTTTATGACAGTAAATTTATATTAACACTAGCGAGTTTGCTATTTTGTGGATTTACTAATTTATATAGTGATTAAGATAAAACTACGAGTACTTTATTGTAAAAATTAGTGGATTAATGAAATCTGTAAACATAATATTTGTTTTTATTTCTGCGTAAATGTAGTTGTTTTATTAGTATACAAGTTTCAAATATCTATTATGTTTCATACTCGGTTTCATATCAATATAATTCCTGTCAATATAGGTTGTTAAGTTAATAATTCATAGTTGTTTTGTTAGTAATTAATCATATACATATCCTACAATTCATTGCGATACGTGGATTTCAAATTAATAGTGATCTATAAGATTACTAATAAATAGATAATGGGAAAATATGATTGTATTTGTTTACGATAATTTAATATACATGTTTAGTTATAAATTACTTATATAGATTTTTATTACATTTTTAATACAAGACATAAGGAAATGTATAAGAATATATAAAAGTTTTTTTTAACTAATGAATTTTAAGTAATTTGTTGTAATTTTGTTTTTGCATATTGTTTTAATCACAATTAGTACTAGTATTGATCTTACAGTTACTCTATACATATATTTTTTAATCATATATAGGCCTAATATTTTTGATATTTCATATATACACATACATATTAAAAGAATTGAATTTTTTATAACTATATTCCTATAGTATGCATTTAGTCATTTATTATGTGTGGCTAAATACTCTTCTATATATCTTTAATTGCTGTTATTATTTTTTTATTAGTTTGAGTTAGCTTACTTTGGTAAGTTCATACTCTATTTGTTTTGTGTTTAAGAAGCAGATTAGCTCAATGTCTATTGTTCATATTGAATTCAAATTAGAACAAATAAAATCTAATTATATTCTATTTGTTTTTTTTTCAGTTGCACGCACTCCTCCACCAGAACCAGAACCGTTTCAAGAGCCCGAGAGAGATTTGTCAGGTAAACAATAATTTTATTATACATATTTTATAACTTTAATTATAAAGTTATGATAAATCAACAAAACAAAGCACAGTATAGACTTTTCTATAAAAATCACATATTTTATCTTCTTTGTACATAGTTATGGCTAAATTTAACCAAGACTTTTTAATATAGAATTTTCAGACATCAGTGCCATCTATACGGACCCGTCCGAACCTCAAATTCTGAGCCATCTTCCGACTGAAAACTTCGAAGCGCTCTCTCTGGACGAAAGCGTGAACAACTACCGTAACTCTGCGCCACCTGTGATGAGTCCTAATCAGTATTCTCGATCGAAATCGAATTTAGATCAGGCAAGTTTATCAATGTTTTATTTCTAGTTTATTATATAAGCTTATGCAAAAACAAAAATTATGTATCTACAAAAATATTTTGTATCAATTAAAACTTAAAACACTATTATTATTGTACCTATATTTGTTTTTATTTAATGCTGTAGTATCAATATTAAAATAATAACATCTATACTATGAGATAACCGAGGAGATAACTAAAAAACTGAATAATTTTTACTAGCTGATTGATGAATAAATCTGTTACATATTGACAGTTTGACTAGACATAACAGTATTTTTATAATTGTAATGAAGTATGTGTTTCATATTTATTAAATAAATAAGTATTACAATAAAACAATTTACATTACATTATTTGTAAATAAAATCCGACAATTTTTATATAAAAAATTATAATTTAATATTTTTTTCTTATGTAACTATAGTTTGTTTTGATATTTGACGTAAAATTTACCAGTTTTGATTGCTTTGACGGATCGTGGTCATCCATATTGCAAAAAGTTATTCGAGGTGAACTATATTTTAATAAAAGCATCGGAAAGAATTTATGTACCAAGAAAATAGGAAGTAAATAATAATCAATAAATTGGGGGTTTCATATAATAAAAAGAAAAAGAATTAGAACCACTTGGCACATTGAAACTTGTTTTCATGCAGAATAATACAAAAAAGATTAGGAGGTAATTTCTTCAGCATGCCTAATAACAAAAATAATTAATATTTTGAGGGTGACCATGCCTCCCTAGGAATATTCCTAAGCCATTGGGCTTAATCTTTTCATCCTTTGGAAAGGTAAAAACAGATACCGCTGGTTCTCCTGCATCAAGACAAGTTTTATAATTGGATTTGCACCCAGGCACACAAGGACTTGACAATTTTGATTACAACAACAACTAAGTTTCAATAAATTACTTTAAAAAGCACCACAAAATGTTCATTCGCCGCCGGATTTGCCGCCATTCTTTGAAGAAAGCACTTAACATCGCTTATAACCCGGCTAATTTGTCACCCACGGATATTTGTTTCTACGCAATGTCTACGGAAAAAAATTGTCCCGGTAACTTACAAATCTCTCGTTCTTGAGCGTTCAGGATTATTCCAAATGTTCCCCTCGACACGAATGGGAGCGTTTTCTCTATTACAACACTAATTTTCATTAGGTTAATTCTTTCTTTTGTTTTAAGTCTATTCATATGTTCTCTTTTAATTTCAGGTGTACATAAGTCGACTAGCAAAACAGCAAGACCGCGAAAACAACGTTTCGAATGCCAAAACGAAACCCGTCGCGAAGTTCGGCTATCAAAGACAGAGCAGTGTTAAAGAAGGATCGGAGAGAATTAAAGACAAATCCAACTTAAACGCTTCGATTAAGCACAGTGTTTCTGAAGTAAACATTACCAAAGGTGGAAATGTCAATTCCAGAAACCCGTCGCGTAAGAATTCGTTTTCGAGACCTAACCGGAAATTTAGCGAACCTAACGTTTCCGTTATTAAGTCTAATCTTAGGATACCTGTAGACAAGCCCTCCGCACCTGTGGACATCTACGTCAGTTCCAAATTATCGCCGGATGAGTCGCCTGTTGAAGAAAACGAATTTGTACCTGTTAGTAACGATAGACCTGTAGGAATCAATTTTGACGACTTTTTACCTGTAAGTTAATATTTTTTTTGGTTGTTTGGTTTGGATTTAAGGATGTAATTAGGATATTCTACAATCCAGAATGGTATAACTTTAGAGTTTAGTCTTAGGGTATAACCTACATCTAAGAATATTATATATGCTCTAGAAATCTAGTCTCGAATCAAAATCTGGTCAGGCTACCACCTCTGAAAATATTTGCACTTATTTCAGATTCACTCTGTTTATATTTTGATTTCAACTTTGAAATTATCTATATTTTTTAGAATTTATAGATACAACCAATTATCTTATCTTTTAAAGTTTAACAGATACAGTTAAAATATTGAGTTTGCCTTCCTCTGAATAAGATTAAAACTGCAGTGTGTTAGTAGTTTTTTCATCTTTAATCATTTAATTTCAGAAAAATAACGACATTCCTGGCTTGGGTCAATATTTCACCGAAATGTCCGAAGCTGAAGGTCTCGGAGTGTTGATGCGCGGCAATCAACCGATGATCAGCATTGTCAGCAACAGGAAAAGGAACGTGAAACTTATGTTGGCCCAGTGCAGGAACAAAGGTATTAAGGGCGCCCTAGAGACTGCAGTTACCATGGATGATATTAGTGCATTAGTGGACGTTTTAAGTGTTATTAGTGGAAAGTCGTAAGTAATTTTATTAATAATGATACACTTAGAAAAATGATTTGTGGTCCTTTTTGTTTATAGAACTAATTGGAATTTGGACATATGTGTCATTGTATTACCTAAACTAGTGGAGCTGTTGCAGAGCAAATATGAACAGTAAGTTTTTATTTTTTATTTATTCGGCCTAAATAATGTTTTCAGTTGATTGGTTTTTATACTTATAATACAGGGTCCGGCAATAGTGCATCGTGCATCTGTAGCTCTTAGAATAAAAAAATTGGGAATTTTGTTTAAGTGCATACCTAAAGTATATACTAGGATGTATTTCAGGAAAATATTTTAACTTCTATAGGGTGGCTCAAAGAAGTGTGAGTCAATAGGGATAATGTTTTTTTAAATAAAACACCTTGTACTTGCATTTTTGGATTCCTTTCAGATCACTTTACATAATGCTAAGACATGAGTAAATGCATTTCGATAATTTCAGTGATATTAATAATAAACATTATATAGGTATTTTTCAGACTTTCTTAAAAAAATATTAATAATACAAAAACTGTCCTGATATCAAAACTATATTGGGTATTTACTTTAGATGGTCTGTACTTACTTTGCTATAAATATAGAAATCGTAAATCATACAGGTTGTTCGAAATACGCCAAACTTTCTAAAATATGAAATTATTTTTCTTCGTTTTTTTTTAATGGGACACCCTGTATATTATTTTTCCAATAGATGGAGAATTAAAAAATGAATATTTTTTGTATTTAGAGTATTTCAAAATTTTAACTGTTTCGCAGATATTTGCGGTTTTATATTACACACACAGTAAATTTTTATCTAAGCCACCCAGTGATTTTTCTCTCGTATTTTACCATTGAAAGCGCCATATGAAATAATACTGCTTGTATCTGCAAAACCATTAAAATTTTTGAAATACCTTAAATACAAAAAATGTTCATTTTTCAACTCTCCATCTAATAAAAAAATAATATACAGGGTGTTCCATTTATATAATTAAAGAAAAAATATTTTATATTTTAGAAAGTTTGGCGTAGAATATTGAACATCCTGTATGATTTACGATTACCATATTTATAGCAAACTAAGAACAGACCATCTAAAGTAAATACCTAATATAGTTTTGATTTTGAGAACAGTTCTTGTATTTTTAATAATTTTTTTTAAGAAGGGGTGTTTTTTATTTATTTTTTAATATCTCTGAAACTATCGAAATATATTTACTCATATCTTGGGATTATGTAAAGTGATCTGAAATGAAGCCAAAAATGCAATATTACACAGGGTGTTCCATTTAAAAGAAATCATCCAGATCCACTCACACTTTTTTGAGCCACCCTATAGAAGTTAAAATATTTAATTCCCAAGTTTCTTATTCTAGGAGCTACAGATGCCCGACGCACTATTGCCGGACCCGGTATAAGGAACTAGTAAGGGTGAAATTAAAAATAGGATCTATTTTAAAATGATACTATGTGACAAAATGGTGAAGGTGTTTTTTTTTGTAAAATAGACTTCGTATTTCTATATCTGTTATGTTATTTTCTTTAACGAATCTGATAATTGTAAATGAAATACTTTAAAAAAATAATATGTAAAACATATTTCATTAATCTAAATAATAGTATGCAACCCGATAGCATAAAGATTCAGATTTTGAGGTCTTATCTACCGCGCCAAAGATCTCAGGTTCTATTCCTGCGCTCGGAATTATTTGTTATTATAAATTAATAATTAATTATCTCTTATGATTGAAAAATAATTTAACCGTTTTGGTTTTATCTAATTTTTTATGTTAATCAAGAGAATACTCTGACGATTATTGATTTGTATATTTATTTAGGTATATATTTTTTGTGACAAATTGGTGAAGGATCCGAATTTTCACTTTTAGATTTAATATTACCACTGATAACCCTTATATACTATAACCCGGTTATAGTATATTCATACTAATAAATCATTTTCATTCATTTCGTCCTTTTTTTTCTCAAAAAGTGTGAAGAATAAAAATGTTTTTTTTTCTTTTCTACATTTTTTAAATATGCGACTACAGTCTACTTAGTACTGTATTGTGTAGATGGCTCTGTGTGTCGTTATTGATAACTTTTTATTATATCGTATATTTTATTATATTTGGGGCATTCTCACGACTCGTGTACTTGACAAACACATCACACACACCATTTTGACAAACTGGTGTCCAGGGTATACATGGTGCGTCGGGCATCTATACAGAATTTCTAAGTTATTTATTATAGCAACTACGCCGCGTTTTTGCCAGACACTGTATAACAATAAAAAATACTTGCAAAGTACACGATTCGTGAGAATGCGCCTTGATATACAGTTTAATGTCAATAATATCCTTGTTGTATCTGGTTAAAAATAATACCAACTATCTTTTTTGTAACCAGTCACTTTGCAATCTTTGCATATTATAACTATTATATGATCAAAAAAAACGGCGTTTAGTTGACTTTGAAATTAGGATGGAATACATTCCCTATACAGGGTGAGTATTATAAGTTCAAATATTTTTATGGCTGATAGGTCTTGATAACAGAAACATATTTCCTCTTTGCCGTTGTTCAAATAACTCTCAAATAACCAAGTTATTTTACTTTGAAAATAAAAATATATATTTTTTGCTTTAATTTCGAGAACCACTAGATTTTTTTCTGGATTTTCTTGTAAATTTAATCCGCTACCTGTGGCGCCATATTATCAAGATATTATGGTTTTTAACTTATGATTTTTTGAAAAAATATCAAATTTAAAGAGATTTGCCAAAAAAGCTCATGTTTTTCGCGAATCGAATTTTTCTGTTTTTTTTTGTTTTTTTTTATTTTTTGGGGTCGAATTATACCACCCCTAAAAATATTTGCAGTACTTATTTAAGACTCACCCTGTTCATATTTACATATAAAAGTCAGCGTCTTAATTACGAAGCCTTTTCCGACGCCCTTTTTTTTTCGATCATATATTGGCGTAAACTAAATATATAATTTGCAATTAAGGCTACTTCCTTTAAAGAATTCATTAAATAATATTGTTTTCGACGTGAAAACATTCTCACTAAATTAACATTTTTGCTATTATAATTTTACATTCCAAATTTATGTTATATTACATTATAAGTACTTTTATATATCATTTTTAACTTTATCTGTCATAGTAATTGTATACATATCGTTACCGAGTACATATTTATAAACATATGAGCACCCAAAAAAAACAAGAATAATAAAGCTAAAGGCGTCGCAAGAATATATTAATTTTATATGCCAAAGGACAATGTACCTTTTAATATTAATAAGATAAAATATTTGTTAATGTATTTCTTGCTTATTTTTTCTTTACAGTCTATCGAATTTGTATTCTGAAAGTGTACATTTAACACGTGCTGGCGCATCGTTTAATTGATTGTTGTTGGTGTGTCTGTGGTGTGTCTCAGGTCAAAATTTCTGTTCGAGCCACACCCCGCAATGATTAACTTATAAGCACTATAGTCTGTCCAGCGAGAGCATATCTGATTCCAGACCAGAAACGAAACAATAATATTTTTTAAACTAAAATAACAACTTTCTCTTTTATACATTCCTTTGCTAGGCGTACTAGTCATTTAGAACCTCAAAATTAGTGGAATAAATTAGTGGTTTCAATTATACTTTATGTTTATGAGTTTAAGATCATTCACAATGTCTAAAAAATACAATCAAAATTAATAGATTATCCTAGCTACAGCCAGAGAGAAACTAATAACTAAAGTGAGAGAGACCGATCAACGTTAATTTTTGAAGACTGTGCTAGTGGCGCGACCTTTGGCGTCTAACCCGAACTATGAGCGCATTATCGATATAGTAGGTTGCATTCATATCTATATTCTGGCGCCAAAAATTTAAAATTTGTATATTTGAACCGAATCTTAATCTTTCAAGTTTATAATAAGAAATCTTCGTAGTTCGTAGTTTTTTTAGATTATTTTGTTGCCAACGAAAATTTATTATTAGACTTTAAAGCATTAAAACTTATAAATAAAATACTGTGTAGGAACATAATAATTTATTTAACTCCATACTCCTTGCCATACTCCAACTCAAGGCTGCAATCTTCAGTATCTTTTTTATCTAACTTGGTTGGGAGTGAACAAGGAAGCACGGTTGGGAGCTCGCACAGAGTATCAGTAGGTATCCCGTAGGTATTCAATGTTTTTGATAGTCTTTATTCTCTAAAAAGAACCTAGCAGTTGAAGAAAATAATCTGTATTACTGGAAATAATACCATGTATAATACCTAGTCGTTTCATAAGTATCAGAAAAGAATGTGATGTTTTAAATTAAAAAAATTAAATTAGCAATGTACGATTATTATGTGCACTCACTATTACTATTAGGTATCTTAAAATAATTACCGAGATAAAACTTACCTTTAAAGGAAACGTTTTGTCTGGGTCTCAACCACAAAAAAAATTACAAAAATGCCGAATAATCGTGGAATCTGAAATAATCAATAATGACAATAATCTTCTCTTCTGACAAGATAAAAGAACAGGCACATTCAGTCAAAAACAATTTATTACTCCGATTTGCTCCGAATATCAACAGATTTTAGTTATCTCCTTCTAGAACTAAGAAATAGAAAAAGCTACTGACAATCTAATTAATCCTGTCAAATGTTTAACTTGCAAAGTTAAAAACTTCCTTTTTTGACCGCCTGAAAGCTATGCGCGTCTGGGATGCGCGGTGACAAAATAAACTTGTCTACGAAATGCCCTATTCCACAAGCCCTCTCACTTTAGTTATTAGTGTTCTCTCTGGCTACAGCTTGTGGTAGTCACTTGTATCCATAGAGAAAGCCTAATAATTAGCTTATAGAACAATAAACTTTTGATGTATTTACCACAATGTCACTTGTCACTTGCCAGATGATAATCAAAGGCCATAATGGCATTAATAGTAAATGTTGAGATATTATTTATCGCAAAAGTTAAAAAATTGTTAACTTTTTCTTCTAATTCAAATTACTACCACTAATTTATTCCACTAGTTTTGAGGTTCAGAATGAAGGTTATCCGTTCTATTTCTTTCACGTATTTTTTTTACATGTGTGACTTGTAATTTTCATACAAAATAGTTTGAATTTTAAAGGCAAACGAAACGCTTGGAGGCGTTTTTAGTAGCTAAGTGTTCCTCTAGAACAAATTAGAATAGTATAGCTATAGAAAAAAATATATTTAAGGAATGTCTAAAGAATTCGGAAAATAGTAATGGTTCTAGTTGTGTTAAATTACACTACATTACCACAGACTTAAAAGATAGTTTTATTAGGAATATAGGAACATGATATCAACTTGTTTATTTTTTACATGCGTTATTATTTTTTAATCTCCATAAACGTCTAACCACAGTTCAAAGAATTCTTTAAACTGTGGTCTAAAGGTGCGTACACATCGGCCGCGCCGCGCAAAACTTTTTTTAACATGTACTTTTGAAGTGTATTTTTTTAGTGCGCACAAAATTATATGTTAGAAAAATGATTTGTGCGGCGCGGCGCAGCCGGTATGAACCCACCTTAACGTGCCATCGCATCGCCGCGCCGTGAATCACCCTATACAGGGTATTTAAAAAAACATGTGCCATCTCTCGGGGGGAGATTCCTCACGTAATAATAAGATTTATTTTTCATATCCACATAGGTCCGATTCTGCTTTGTTTCATAGCTACAGGGTGTTAAAGTCTTAATAATTTTTCGATTTATTATAATTTTCTTCCAAGTACTTTTAGTGATTCGAATGAAATTTTGACAGTTAACAATCCGTTTTATAGTTAAAGTTACTATAAGTGCTACATATTTTAGTGCTAAAAAAGTGTCGATAAATTTATCAGTGACGTGCATATGGGTTATCACCGGAATATTAAAAAAAAACATGTGCGTTATTGACTTTTTCTTTTGATATCAAAATTGTGTTGGCCGTTCAATGCCAATTAAAAGTTATCTCTTGATATTTTGTTGAATTCGGCCTCCTTGATGAGATAAACGCAATTTTATTAATCACAATTAATAAATTATATATTTTACCTAATGTATTATTAAATATTATTGCTATTAGTTATTATTACTATTAATCCAACCTACAGCAATTTCGAATAAAAAAAAATATGGTATTTAAGACAATTTAAAAAAAAACTAATTTTAAAAAGTTTTAACTCTAAAACTATGCATTTTCATACCCATTTTTATAGGAACTTTATTTCATATTTCTTGATGAGGAGTCAATGAGTACTAATTTCATACTTTCACAAGTTAATGATATTAATTTTTTTAAGGGTTGCTATTAGACTGGGATGAAGGCAAATTAATAAAATTGTATTTATCTTAACAAGGAGGCCGAAATCGACAAAATATCAAGAGACAACTTTCAATCGGCATTAAACTGCTTACACTATTTCGCTAACAAGAAAAAAAAATCAGGGGCGTACATGCTTTTTTTTTCAGAGAAATATTCCAGTGATAACCCATATGCACGTCCCTGGTAAATATGTCGACACTTTTTAAGCTTTAAAATTTGTCGCATTTATAGTAACTTTTACCCTGAAAATTTCACTCGTAACGCTAAAACTACTTGGAAGAAAATTATAATAAATCGAGAAAATGTTAAGATTTTAACACCCTGTAGCTACGAAACAAAGCAGAGTCGGACCTATGTTGATATGAAAAATAAATCTTATTTTTACGTGAGGAATCTCCCCACGAGAGATGGCACATGTTTCTTTAAAACACCCTGTATATCAGTATAAATTATTGCAGTAAGACGCACAGTCAGTCTCAAGATGAGGAGGAAAAAAATAAGGTATATTCATTCTTCTTAATGAAAGGATCTCCAATCTTTGTAAAATCAATTTAGACTAATTTGAAATATAATAGTGATATTTTAATAACTTGGCACTTCAAAGGGTTTGTTTAACGAAGAATCAAACGAACCGACACAGATGAGGGACCGGGAACACAATCGCCTATCGTGAAAACAGTGCAATAGGAGTCGCGCGGCCGTCGTTAGCGATTTAAATAAGCGTTCGGCACGCGCAAATCAAGGCCCGCTCTTTTATGCGACGATAACAACAACGCACGCCCTCGGAATTATAACGATAACGAACCGCGCGTCGGCCGCCATGAAAATAAATCACTTTTGAGGCGCGATTCTCTGCATTTCAATCGGCCTAACTCTTTCGATAATTCGTCGATTTATCGGTTACCGTTCTCTATGGTATGTTGACTCTTACAATGTATTTATTTTTTGTAGGGGAGAGTATTTTCGGACTTACAGGCGCTGTGTTCGACGTTGTATATATATTTTCTGAGTTTACCATAGTTTCTGTACAGGGTGGGTCAAATTCGACGCTTTTAAATGGAAACACCCTTTTCTATAGGATATAGACGAAAACTAAGATCGCTGTCTGGAGCTCAATTTTCATCAAAAACATGATGGTGAAAACCGCACATCAATATCTGTTACCGTTTCGGAGTTACGGGGTGTTTTTCAAAAATGTGCATTTTTAACAAATCGCTGTAACTTTTTTGCTATGGAAAATTTTGTATTTCTATGAAAACATTTCCAAAGCACCTTTTTATGTAGAATTTAATGGTTTAAGTATAATTTTTTTAAAATTAATAATTTAAGAGTTATTAACAGAAAAATTGATTTTTTATTTGGGACACCCTCTATTTTTTTAATTAACTGAAAAGAATTTAAAATTACCTTCCCAAAAATATAGCACACTTGATATTTTGTTATAATCCCCTTCGAAATACAGAATTTTTAAAAGTTCGCCACTTTTAACTAGTAGGCTTTGGACCCCTTATTGATGATATGCCCTTAATGGAACTCGAAAACATATTTTTCCAGCACGACGAGGCACCGCCTCTGAACACTGAAGTTATCAGCAAATTTTTGCAGCCAATTTAAAGAATAATTGAATAGCTAACTAAGATCCCAGCCGTTGGCCGTCGAGGCCGCCTGACTTAGTGCCCATGGATCTAATCCTATGGATATATTTGCCGAAGAATAAAGGTTCCTTATTTTTCCGTATAATCTAGACAAGAATTAGAAATACTTAGCAGTTATTAGAGGGTATCTTTCACCCCACTAAGTTAATGAATTCCGCGAGAATTGTTCAAAAACTGCCCCGTCTGTCCATAACAGAAGACGGTGGATATGTCGAACACCTGTAGCAAAATCTCATGTCTTAGTTTGCTATTTATTTTTATTGTTATTAGATATAGTTTAAATGTGATGATGTTGGTTAAATATATTTTAAATTGTTATAAAATTCTGCATATCTCATAGCAAATATTATTTTCGTTTTAATTGATGCTCACAGCTAGAATATTTTTGCATTACAGATGGTGCCGTTCAAAGCCTACTTATTTAAAGCGGGCGAATTTTTATATACTCTATATCTCGAAGAGGAATCTAGCAAAATATCAAGTGTGTTATATTTTTGGAAAGGTAATTTTAAATTCTTTTCAATAAATTAAAAATATACAGGGTGTCCCATATAAAAAATCAAATTTTCTGTTGATAATTCTTAAATTATTAATTTTAAAAAAATTATACTTAAACCATTAAATTCTGCGTAAAAAGGTGTTTTGGAAATGTTTCTATAAAAATACAAAATTTTCCATAGCAAAAAAGTTACAGGGATTTGTTAAAAATGCATATTTTTGAAAAACACCCCGTAACTCCGAAACAGTAACAGATATTGATGTGCGGTTTGCACCATCATGTTTTTGATGAAAATTGAGCTCCAGACAGCGATCTTAGTTTTCGTCTATATCCTATAGAAAAGGGTGTTTCCATTTAAAAGCGTCGAATTTGACCCACCCTGTACAGGGTGGTTCGAAATGTAATCGAGAAACTTCCGCAATAGATTCTGCAGATAAAAATAAGTAAAAAAATTCGTGAAAAATCATGTCTTCAAATGGGGGGGGCTTCGTTTTGAAGAGAGGGCGTAGAAGTTTGATTTTTATTTCGTCTTTTTTCTAAATAATTTGTGAATTAGATAACGTCCATATTTGAATGAAAATTGGCGTGGGTGTTATGAATGCGAAAATGTGTTTAAAATTTATATATTTAAAAAAATTCAATTCAGTTTTGCATTTATCTAGAATTACCTATGAACAAGAAAACAAAAACGTTTTCTCAAAATGTTAATTATGGACTTACACCGTTTGACAGCTAAGGGGGCTCATATTATCAATATGATCCGGACACAATATACCAATGGACAGTTCTAACTTGTGAAATGTTATGTTTTCATTTCTGTTGTTAATTATTGCACAAAATTAAAAATTGATATTTAATTTTTCTGGGTGTCTATCAATTAGAATTTATAAAATAAATTTTAAAAAAAATCAGACTTAAGCTTGCTTAAATAAGACTACAATGCATTAGTTACAATTTTTCTATAAATATTTTTTGACATTTTTAATGTTCTCTAGGTATTAATAACGCTGTGTGTGGCTCTCTGAAGGGCATTAACTAGTCTCTTCCGGTTTTGTGATATTTCGTTTTTTAATTTTGTTTTTCCGGTGTCGAACAGCTGACGTTTTCCGGATTGTATTGATATCCGATATTCTGTCTGTTTAATATGACATTTTAAGTTTTAAGGTTATACCCATACGTAAAAACATCTATTATTATATTCTGGAATATTATATTTTTATTTCTACTATACGAATATCTAGCTGTATTTTGGCTACTTCGTTACTATAGGCACAGATTAGGTATACTCTATGTGTACATATAAAAATATTATCCCTAATTCGTGGTACGAAAATTGTTTTTTATGACGATGTGCAAACGAGTAAAATTTCCTGTGCGCAAAAATAAACTCGCGTAAAATAACAATAAACAGCGTAATAGAGAGATATCGCTAAACCGAATAGCGTGCATGGACGTTAATAAGGCCAGGTGTTATTTCCTTTACGTGAGGTGGTATTAACTCTCTTCATTTATAGTTATCGGATCGGAAAGAACTCTGTTCGGGACGCGTCCGCTATTTAAACTTAACCTAACTTTGAATTTAAAACTTTGAAATTGTTTTGTTTACTAGGTATTTTAAAACGAAAGGGCTAAAGTGCTTATTTCCAGTGCTTCATTATTCAACGTCTGCCAGTGAGTTTAGGGCAACAAGCAACACATTCTCTTAGAAGGGCTAAGTCGTCATCTGCTGTAAACCTAAGCCTCTTTATAGGTTCTTTAATATTAGAAGAGGTGGAATCCATATTTTGGGCCATATTTATTTAATTAAAACTAATCCCAGTTACTTAAATATCAAATTACCTAATAAAACTAAAGTAATAATTAAAACAATTCAAACATAACCTAAAATAAAAGATCTCGCCGGCCGGCCCCGGTTGTCAAATGTACCCGCACATACCCATTTAAGTAATTTTTAAACGTTATTTACAAATAGCGCTTGGTGTAATTGATCCGCAAATTACGTCAGGCGGTAACATTATTAGCGGGTGTTGCGTTAAAAATTGACTCGCGCATATCGTAACCATGATAATAATACTGCATGACGCTATTCGGTTTTCCGATATCTCTCTAATAACTGTGCCGGTCAGGCGCTGTGCACAATTTTAGAGGCCATAAGTGGGCGTACTATGTGCGCAAACTAGTAACCTAACTAGTGTCCGATTCCGAAAATTGGATGCACGAAAAACTATAAAGAAAAAACAAAGTTTATAATCTGTATAATCTGTACTATAGGTATGGCATTAATAATCGTTAAAATTAAGAATGTCATTATGTAAGATATAAGAATTCGTTGCAATGCTTATAGGAAAACTTTCATCAAATACTTTTTCTTCTTGTTCTATATATTTTTTTTGTTTGGAATAGAAAATTATATATATTCAAAAATATGTTAAGTTGCTACATTTATTTATTTCTTGACATTGTCATTCGTTTTGACACTTTAGTTTTGTATTACGAGTTTTTGGTTTAAATGAATTGTATTGTGAAACTTAAACTTAAAAAATTTTACTAGCAGACCTTGCAGTCGAACATTGTTCTTTTTAAAACCTCTTTTAGTGCGAAGTGGTACAAGATAGTTTAATAGCCGTAAAAGCTCATCGCAAGTTTATTAGAATATTTTGAACTGGAAAACGGTAGTAATGGTCCTTTTTGTCCCTTAAGTGTTGTTAAGAAGGTGAGTTTTGTTAATGTAAATAATAACTGATTATATATTTATAATTTATTTTTGTTTCCTAAAATATTTTGATTAAAAAAAAAAGTATGTAAAAGTGGGCAACGCTGTGCCGGTCAAGCTTAATTAAAATTTGTCAAATTCTCCAAGCCTCTGTATTTTTATAAAAATTGGCACACCGGTGTAAAATATTCTTGACATCTTAACTCTATGCCCACGTTGTTCTTATTTAAGAGGCATTTTTATAAATTGTCACACCATGACAGTTGACACAATGTATTGATGTATATGTATTTTTTTGTTATTGGACAAAATTTTGTTATTGGATTGATTTTGTATAAACATTTTATTGTCAAAAACTCAATATTGTTTTCCATTTGCTGCATTGTTTTGCAATATTCGGTGAATGGTTTTACAATTAAAGTTATTCAATCTATAGTTTCCATTATACCGTATTTAGACAAATCAACGTCAGGATGGATGTTCACACACTTCAGTGTCTAGCGTGTTAAATTTTTATTGCCCTGCATTATTGAACCAATAGCCCGATCACTACTAACGGGCATTTAATTAAATCGCTAAATATTTCGTCACTAACCCTATCGAATCGAAACTACATCCACTAAAACTATCGGTCGCCGCTACCGTTTCCACTCTTTTTCCATAATTAACCCTGCACGCGTGCCGCACGCCCATGAATACGTAATTCGACGTTGACCAGGGGCGGGACGTCCGAAGGGACGAGGTCAATCGTCCCTTTGGCATCGCCCATTAAGCTTTAAAAAAGAGCAGCCGGATTAATATTCAATATATATCGGTAACGGATTTGCCGTTCCCATGACCGCTCGGCGATACGGTAATTTTTGCGTATAACCCTTTTTGGTTGCTATGGACACATTAACTGTTGCAAGGTGAAGCCTTAAATTGAGTCACTATATTCCCCACTATTATAAATATACACTCTGGCTATTTTTATTTTGTATGTTCATGCTTCCTTCACATTTCTCTGTTTTTTTTAGGATTATTCGAGGGATTATAGCGTCCTTCGCAGAGCAGTCAGAAATATTTTACAAAGGTCCGACGCATGCGAATGCGCATGAACAAAAAGCATTTGCAGAACAAAAATTTGGAGTTTCCAACTGATTTCTAATAGGTCCACGTACCAGGAAAACGTTTTCAGTTTTAGCCTTACGCATTTTTAATTACGAATACACACGAGCCAAAACAAAATATTTTTGAACCAATATGAATAAAACAATTAAATGTGGCAAAAATAATTTATATTTCTTAAATGTATTTCGAATTTACAGGCGGTGCTATATTTTTTGAACTCTTGTATACTAGGAACAATTTTTGTGCCAGAATTTTTTTAATTTAGACTTAATCAAATTTAATATGCCAAGAATAATTCATGCCAACACAAAAAAAAATATTTTTTTACCATTCAATCCATAAAATACATAAATAAGCATGTTCGGTCTTCCGCTATACTGGTATATACCAGGACCGGTACTTTTGAAATACCGTATTTATTACGTTACCGTATTTACTTAACGTTATAGGCACGAGAACTTTCTATTTAGATTTTTTAATACGGTATCATGAGGCATACATATGTATTGGTACCACATACTTTGTATTTCGAGTCAAATTGTTATGAACACGTCTATTGACTGCCTAGATTGAAATTTAAAATACTATTTTTTTCAACGAAAATGTAAACATTTGACATGTGATATGTCACTCTACTCAGAATGCCATTTTCTATGAAACAAAGTAAAAATATCGACGAATACGCCAATCAATCCTGATTTGTGTTATATAAGAATATACAAAATATTGTTTTTCTATCTGAAAAAATAAAAAAGTTAGAGGAGTGAGTCGCTTTTGAAAAACACCCGGTATGTATAAGGTGACCCTACCAACCGAAGACCTAAACATAACCGAAGAAGTATTACTGACTTCACTTCAACTATCACGACTAACTTAAAAAATCGACACTTTATTTTCAAACTATAAAATCTCTGACACTCTTCTATACTTCAAAATATTTCTCTTCGTCAAAACTGTCACATTGTGTCACTCCGTCCCTCATTAATCGCATAATGTCGTTACCTGTTCCCGATATTTGCATGAACTATATCAAAACTGTCGCCCAACATTCAAATTTGAAGAGTGCTCTACGTCAACTTGAAGAGAGGACCCTCTGGCAACGCGACACCTACCGCGTGCTGCGTTTAGTCTTTTCGGTCCTTTCAGTTGACAGAAAGGGGTAAAAAGTAAATATAATCAATAGATACGCTGCCATGGGAACGACGCATATGCAAATCGATAGTTTCCACCCTATTAAATTTCATGTGCGATTTTAAATTATTTCAACGCTCGCTTGAAACTGTTTATGTCACAAACAAAAAACGTGTCAGTGGTTTTTAATATACGATATATATCGTTTTTCTTTTTTTTCGAGAAAAACAATTGTGATTGATTAAAATTTTATTTTAAGACGAAACTTTTGTTAACATTCTGAGAATTCGAATAATGAATTGAATAATGACAAGACAGGTTACGTCTATCTAAAAAAGACAGTGATTTAGAGTGACAATTTGGTTATGCAAAAGAAATACTGGTTGTCTAACGATTAACGTTAATTTAAAAATCCCCAACATGAATAATGAACAAAACATTTCAACAAAAACAGGCTACACAAAACAAATTGTCGATTAGTAGCAGTTAGTAGTAGTCAGAGATATAGATGTAGTAGTATTTTGGTATAATGGCCACAGCTGCCGGCCGAGTGATAGAATTGTCGTTTTTTAATAAAAATAAAAAACATAAAATTATAAAGCTAGAATAGTATACGGTTTTACATTAACTCTGTTTTTTTCGAAGTTTATAAAAAGCATTCATAAAAAAATATATCCTTCAAATCCTTCAATTTAATAGTTGTTAGTAAGAACTTTCACTTCAATGCGCACATAGTGCACACACAATTTTTTTTTTGTATCAAAAGGTAGCCTATTGTTGCGAAACCTGTTGCTTTCTATCCCCGCTCATAAGTGAGAAATACATTATGACCGAAAATAAAACCGACGTTAGCGATGGCTATGAAATGAAGAACGCTGTCACTTTATATGTAACATTATATGCGAAATGATATCGATGTTCATTTTCAAGCCAACTGGACGCTGTTTAATTTACAATCATATGATTAACCTCCTAAAATTGGAATACCCTATCCTTTGACATAAACAATTCGAATACAGTGTTTGTTTTTTTGTTTCAGATACATTACCCTGGGCTGCGAAACCATCAAAATAATCCTGAAACATTTCGGACCGGTCATTCGCAACAATATCCAATCCCCGGTGGGTTCCTTCGGCGTGGACATCCCGCGCGAAGAGCGCTACCAAAAGTCGGTTAAGTGCCACGAGTTGCTCTGCCAACTGCGCAGCTGCATCGCCAAGAAGCTGTCCCTTCCCGGAAGGGTGAGCGTGTGTCTCCGCGAGGTGGAATCTCTAATGGCCCTCTCCCTGGACTGATGAAGGGCTTCGGGGGCGTTCTGGTCCAGGAAACGACGCGTCAAAGGGCCCCGAAGGCTTTTGGAGCGACTGCCCGAGCAGTAGAATGGCGGAGAAGAAATCGTCGTGCCGTAGACTAACACGTTCGATATGCGGTTAGGTCACTGATAAAGTCCGCATCGTAATATGGAACTTCATTTTATTTATTGGCTTAGGTGAAATTTGGCTTTGGTAGTAGTTTCTGCTTTTATTTATATTAAAAATGACATCAGAAAATTTCGCCTGTTGCTTGATTAAAGTGTTACGTTTTTCGACTGTTCCATGTGGATAAAAAGTCTAATTTATTTAACACAATTTATTCCACTAAGTAACAAAACAATAACGATAAAACACTTAAAGAACTATTTACAAACTTATTTACAACTATTTGTCTAAAAGGGATCAATTTAAATTTATTTTAAAAGGCGCGAGCACGATTACCGGCTCTGATTGTTTCTGTCCTCCTCACGCCTCAGGCGTCGCTTCTTATACGAGAGAAACAGACAATCTAGAATTTACTAGACTATTAGGTGCATAGAGAGGGACGCTTTCGATTGCTCTCCTGCATTCGCCGCCATTCCAATGCCTTCCATTTATTCGATCGGCTGAATCATTGCGGTGTCTCTTCTTTGATGCGATTCCAGAAGGTCATATGGGGGCGGGGTATATTAGAACGGGGCTGATTTTGCCACAAAGTAATAAATGGCCAAAAAATTGGTTTCATGGACAAATTTTGAAAAATGTTTTTTAAAAAAGTTGTTTCTTTTTTAATTTTACACGAATATGCGAATTTTCAGCCATCTATACCAAGTTTTAAAGTGTTATTTTTTTACTTTTAGTCCTATTTTCATGAATGTTTAGCAAACTGTATATAAATCTATCAACTTTAATTAATAAACTCAGTTTTTATAAACCTTAGTATTTGGCTTATTATTAAGGGTTAATTGAAGGGTTGTTTTTTATCTTAACTTTAAAACACCCTGTGCAATAAATTTGTGAATAACTTTTCCTAAAACACCATTTTTCAATCAGAACCATGTCTCCTGAGCATTTCGTTTTTTGACTCATGTCAACACATGCCTTGGTTAATTTTTAAGAGCGAAATGAACTTGCCACCAATAATTTGCAACTTTTTAACTATCATTACTTTATGATGTTAATTTTTAATCCCCGAGGTTGCTTTTTATCGTAACTCAAATAATAACTATTAATAAACGTTAAAAAGTAACGATGCAGGCTTGGTTTTAATAAAAATTAAAAACACTAACAGAACTAAGGATATTAAAAAAAAAGTGTACAAACAAACAAAAAACTTCTAAAAAATACTCTAATACTTTGTATTGCCTCCCCCGGCTGCTATAGCTGTCATAGTCGTCGGTTCATACTGTTAATGAGGCTGCAAATATATTGTGTTATGTTTTCCCATTCTTCTACAAGGATCAAGCGAATATTCATAATTTCGGTCATCTTAAACAAAATCAATGACTTTTTCACAATTTTCGACACTAAGAACCATATTCAATCGTATACAACACCAAATCACCAAAACCACTTTGGCATTATGAAGAATAACATCAAAAAGTAACGATAATTGAAAAAACTACAAAATGTTTGTGGCAAGTTCATTTTGCTCTTAAAAATTAACCAGGGCATGTGTTGACATGAGTCAAAATAAAAAATATTCAGGAGACATGATTCTGACCGAAAAATAATGTTTTAGGAAAATTTGCTCACGAAATTATCGCACAGGTTGTTATAAAGATAGGGTAAAAAACAACTCTTCGATTAACCCTGTATAATAAGTCAAATATTAAAGTGTATAGTAAACTGAGTTTACGAATTAAAGTTGATATATTTATATACAGTTTGCTAAAAAAATCAAGGAAATAGGACTAAAAATAAAAAAAATATAACATTTTAAACTTGACCAAAAATTTTTCTGTTGCGTTTTTTCTGCATCTGAGTGTAGATGAAAAAAAAAATGATATATCTTTTATGCTACCGCGCTATGGAGACTTCCTCGTTTTATATTCAATCATAGAATTTAATGGACTAAATAAAAAAAAGTAGGATCTTCTTCCAATGCGCAGTAGTGTACGCAACGTCTATCGGCAGCCAGACGGCCCGCACGTTGATCCAGAGAGCATAGCAAAAGATGTATTAAAGAGCTTTCTTAAAATTCTCTCTTGAAAACGTAGCTCTTGGACTATTAAGTTTAGATTTTTTTAAATCATGCCCGCCAGAGTAGTAGGTTAGTAAACATTTTTTTTTAATAATATGTTCATTTTGATGTGATCAGAGACCATATTTTTATTTATTTTATTAAAATAACGTAACAAAATTTATAATAATATAAACTTAACAATATTTTAAGCTTTTAAACAATGTTCGAAGCACTGGTACCAAGGAATCTGATAGGTTTAACAAAAAATATATAAATATATATACCACCATACAAACGAAAAATTAATACACTACCTTATTAATTAATATTACCATTAAATTAGCACTAAATAATATAGGGGCAGTGTCTAAACAAAACAATACTAAAAGCAGACTAACAAATATACGGTTCAGGGGAAGATATTCATGCTTTGCATCACTTTAGTTTATTTTTTACAACTTTTTTTTAATCTATTCAATAAATATAACTGAATATAAGACCACTAGATAAATATTTAACTAACAATTGGAACACCGTCCGATTATTTTTGCTTCTACCACAAGAATCGGTTTGATTTAACCAATAGCAGGGTTAAAAATTACGAAATTTTATTATTCATCAAAATTTGGCCAATAAATCCTTCTTTTATCCATTTATTTTTTTAAATGTAAAATTTGACAGATTACCGATAGCAACGGCGAAAATTTTATTGTGATTTTTAAACTGTTTTAAAGCAAAAACTATCACCAGAGTGAAATTTGAACTAAATCTATAAATAAAATAAAATCCCATATTATGATGCCTACTTTATCTGTGACACTGGATACTGTATAAACATACATAATCTGTAAAAGTCGATGGCTACTAATATAACTGATAACATAACCTGTATAAGAATCCTCTATTTTTTCAATTGTTTACATGACACGTATTTTTAAGACTTGAGAAAGAGTTCCGTCCATAGATTTAACGCCCCCGTATTATATACCTCTCCAAAATAGATTTTGTACTTTTTCCCACGTGATAATTGCCCTGATAGAGTTACGCGACCCTGTATACTACTAACTTTTAATTTATTTTTTAACCGAATATACTCCCTTTTTGTAGCAATTTTTGTCATGTTATTGCGAAACTTACACAAGAAAACTGTAATTGAAAATATGGTAATTTTGATGTGTGGAGATTTTGTCTTGCCGGCTCAATTTTAATATTTCTTTTTTTTCCAACCAATACATTAATTTGTGCCATTCGTGTTGGTTTGTTTTTAGTAAATTGTTTTAGTTTTTAGTGACGAATTATATTGTAACACAAAATTGATCTGTAATATTTATTAAAAATACAATAAAAAATTAACATCATTTCTTAGTAGTATTCTTCATACCTAGTATACTGATATGCCAGAAGCATTACTGATCTTTGTTCTTGTATGACAGCTACATTGTAGTATACCCTATCGTCAAGCGAAGTCTTGGGTCGGCGTTTACATGTCTAGGAGTGAATCGCTATGGCGATCTAGTAAGTCGGAGGGAGAAAAATACGAAAATACGATAAGGTTAATAAGTAAGTATTTAATAATTTATCAAGAAAAATGAAGCAGTATCTGCTGACGGAAAGAATGGATATGTTACTAGTGATTTTATTTTGTGAGGACAATTGCTTGTTGATCTGAAGGATTTATGCCTAAAGATATCCAATTAGGAATTTTCTTGACAAGAGTTCCTTTGAAAAACTATTTTTTTCTATTTCGCAGACCTGATAGTGTGGTATATGAAAAACCTATTAGGCAGAAACCTGCCGAAAAAAAAACTTACTTATTAAACTATGGTAGGCAAATTAAATAAAAGTAAGCTGTTATAAATTTAAATAAAGTCAATAAACTAATCGGTATATTTCGTCGATTTTGAAAATAGCTACTAACTGTCACTAGCAAATTGCCATGGCGACACAAGCCATCTTGATTGTCATTTTATTGAAAAATCTCTTTTTATTTAAAATCTGAGTCAGATAGGTATAGATAACCCTAATATAGTTTGAAAGAGCATTTAAATCTGCATTAAAATATATTTTTATATATATATATATATATATATATATATATATATATATATATATATATATATATATATATATATATATATATATACATAATATATACATACATTAAAAAATGCAGTGTTGTATTTGAAATAACGAAGTTTTTATGTAAAATAAATATTTTACATTAATACCCCTGTATACATTTTAGAAAGCAATAAAAATGTTTAGTAAAGTTTAGTTTGGCTTCAAAGTCAGCACAAGAATTAACTTTGAAAAGTAAACAGGGTGTTGCCAAAATTGTTTATTATAGCATGCATATTTAAATATCTTTAAATATCTCAAAAACTAAAGCATTTAAACATATTAAACCCTTATAATAAATGCCTTATTTTATGCCCAAGACCCAAAAAATTAAATAAAATATTGGGTGTTCCATCAAAAAAAATATAACTTTGGTATGGATCTCTACATATACCCATAAAATATTTTGTTTCCACATCTTTTTACGCATTTCTACATCTCCGTTTTCGTATAATCCACCGAGACGAATGAGTTGCGCCGCCCTGTATATTCTGTACGACTTGAAGCTCTCAAAACTGCGAAAAGAGAAATTTATGCCCGAAGCCTAGATTACCAACAAGAATTATCAATACATGTTAATGCTCTGGCTAGAATAGAATTTAGCATGTCAAACTACCGGGTTCTGGAAGTATCCTTTACTCAAGACTGAGAAGAAATAGTGTTCCAATATAGATTTGTAGCACTATTCCTTCTCTTTCACCTCTCTCAAGAACAGTTCACTTGGTCAATGGATCAAACCAAACCAAACTCTGCCTAAAAATCACCTTAACCAGACATAACTCGGACGACCTTATAGATCTATTGTATCCCCCTTTCTTGAGTTATAATTCATCATAGAGTCTCAGGGCTTTAACGAAATCCAGTATCTGAGACGGATTTACAGAGGTTAGTTCTCCATCTCCGGTATCAGTCATACCAAAGTTTATGGCACGAATGATCGTCGTCTGGGCGTACTCAGTGATGAGGTGTTCTGGTGTTTCCCTATTTTCCCCAAAAAATCTGCATTCGCCGTTGTTTCTTAGCTTCAATCTACTGAGGTGTTTATTGAGGAGACAGTACCCTTTTAAAATGATGATGATTGATGATTTTTCTCGGTTGTAAGTCCTGAGAAATGTCTTCGAATGTCTTAGACCGTTGGAGGATATCCATTCCAGGTTACGAATGAAGTCTTCCAAGCTTCCAGGTATTTGAATTCTGCTTTAAGTTTTTAAGAGGGACACAAAATTGAAAAAAAAATATACCACTCCAATCTGCATGTACTCTGGAAATTCAATCATTTTTTACAAAATTGTAAGCATAATTGCATATTTTATGCCTTATCGGTCAACTAAAATTTGACAGTGATATCTCTATACGTGTATACCGATTTTTTATCGACTTAAAAATGTTTTATTCAGATTGTTGGGATGATTATAATATTTTAATCGCGTGAAATATGAGGACGGCGGCGTCGACAAGATTAAGGGATGTTTGTCCAAAGGGCACATTGCTGCCTACCCTTTCGCGTTGCCTTGTTATTCCCGTCTCGTGACAAGGGGCGCAAAGGGACGCGTATTATTGGATCGTTTTAAGACGAAATGTAAACAGTTCGTAACGTTAAACTAGGAATTTAAATATGAGATATGCGATATGAATAAATCGGGTTATTTGCTCTTGAAATAAAAATATATATTTAGAGGTGTTGCAGCTAGGTAGAGCAGTTCTGGTTTAATAATGTAGGTAGATATATTTATATCGTCCGTCCAGCGCGAGGAAGGAGACGATACCAAAAATTGTAAAAAAATTGAATCAAAACGAAGAACTGTCATGAGAATTCTCTCTTTGAACAGACTATACAGGGTGGTCCGAACTGTATTCCGGAAACTTCGGCAGCATATTCTGCAGATAAAAATAAGTAAGAAAATGCTTAGTTTTGAAGATACAGGGTGTAGAAGTTTCATTTTTTTTAAGTTTTTTCCAAATAATTTATGAAATAACGTCAATATTTGGATGAAAATTGGTGTCGGGACGACATGAGAAATTTGATTTTGATGTTAATATGACTCCTACTTGTAGGGGACGCCACCTACATGTGTTTTAATTGTTTGGAAGAGTAATAACTTTCCGTCTGCACCTGTATAAAACTACTGAGTAAAAAATATACATTACGTGACTTTTTACGTAAAAAATGTCTCTTGGTAAAAGTCGCTAAGAGCAAAACCGTCCTCAAGATATTTAGAATGGGAATAGTCAATTCCAGGGAGGTGACAGTGAAATAGGAAAATTGGAAACAGTCATTAATGTCATTCCTGTCATCTCCTGACAACAAGTATGGTCGCCTAGACAAGGACAGCAATGTTTCTGTCTAACTATTGTCCAACTTCACAGTGTTTAGAATTGACAGATTTCAGAGTCAGAGACAACTTCAGATTTGTTCTAGAACAAATTTCGACGCCATTTTAGCTCTCTCCGTTTAGTTTTGTTTTGTAAATTCAATTTGATATTTCGGCAGAAATTTATAAACATAAAGGTAATAAAGCATATAAAATATATATTACGTGAAAAATCCTGGAGAAAAAGACGTTTCTGCAGTACTAGGTATGTCCCATGTATATTAAAAATTATGTAACATGTAATTATGTAAAATAAACCCGTTCAGTAGATAGATGGTAGATAGTTTTTTGACCGAAATAATAAATTTGGGAAACTTTTATTTTTTTCAATTAATCATAAATTTTTCTGCAAAAAAATGATGATACAACAGTTTCTGTTGAATTTTTGGTACCGAAACATTTTAAATTTATTATTTCAGTCTAATAACTATTTAGTCAACACGTTTAATTTATGTCAAGAACTTTGAATAAGAAGACTAAGGAAGGAGCATATCAAAAATCTTAGATACACCGCGATGGGCCTCAAATATGGCCGACTTAAATTCCGGTTTATCAGTGTCGTTCTAATTTTATTTAAAAAATGTAAAACTATGATGTAGAGTAGACGTGGGGTAGACTCAATAATATGTTGTTTAATTTGACGTTGTGAATAAATGTTGGTAGTTATTAAAATTGTTACAAAAATATATAATTCTAATAAAAATAGATTAGTTATAATAAGTATTTATTAACACAAACATCCGATACGCTACTGAAGCAGGTAAGTCAAATTAACGTATCTAAATTCTTTGACATCTAATCTTTGACAAGTAATAAATAAAAGCTAAAATGCAAGAAAAATATATAATTTAGTTAATTTAAGTGAATTTCATAAATGATCGGTTTACTACACGTATGTATATTATATAGTCACTTACTAGCGAAAAGTTGTTCCATTATTTCACTCAATTTTTGCGAGATCTACCGCACGCTACACAACCAACTATTTTAGAGTCTTTTTCGATAAATCGCGATAGTGTCACTGTTAATTTAAGTTCTGCCACAATTTCCATCTAGATTTACTACCTTTATACAACTATCAGTAGTAGAATAAATAATAAATAACATAAAATAAGCTCCGTAAAGACTGACAAATCCACAAAATTTCAAATCAAATTCAAATGTGTCAAATGAATCGTCAAACAGAACTGTCAAGGATCCCCACCCTAGAGAGCTTTTATGGTGGCTTTTCCGCCCACCATGCATGAATACATGGATAGCATTATGCTCCTTCCTTAGTCTTCTTATTCAAAGGTCAAGAACCATTACTCGTAGCGATTTTACCAAGAGACTTTTTTCACCTAAAAAACGTCGTAAATGTATATTTTTTAATCAGTAGTTTTATACAGGTACGGATGAAAAGTTATTACTCTTGAAACCAGTTAAAGGTAGCGCCCTCTACAAGTAGCAGTCATATTGACATCAAAATCAAATTACTCATGTCAAAAAACTTCCAGAAACTAATGGTGGGTTCATACAGCCAAATAAAATAAAATAAGAATAAAATAAAATAAGAAATAAGGAATTCTTATTTGTGTGCGTTCATACAGTCAAATAAAATAAAATAAGAAATATATATTTGCTCATGCGCAGTACGATGAGGCTGGATAAAAGTTAACTTTTACGATTGTTTATAGTAATTTTACTATTTATAGTATATTTATTTATTCGTTGCCTACTATATTATACATTTTACTTATGTGAAATTATAAAATAAATTAAATCCAAACTGAAAATATTTGTAGGTTAGAATTAAGCGTGCGCAAAGCCGTTTTCACATAAAATAAAACAAGAAGTTAAAAGATAAAGACTTCTTATTTTATTTGTTATTTTATTTGGCTGTATGAACGCATGTACGGTATCCCATATAACCAACTTTCTTATTTTATTTTATTTTATTCTTATTTTATTTTATTTGGCTGTATGAACCCACCATAATATGTTGACGGTACTTCAGAAATTATTTGGAAAAAATCGAAATAAAAAGGAAACTCTCATGTATCTCCGAAACTAAGCATTTAAATTGAACATACATTTTTTATAGGAACTTTTTTACTTATTTTTATCTGAAGAATATGCTGCCGAAGTTTCCGGAATACAGTTCGGACCACCCTGTATATGATCTATACAGGATGGTTCGAATGATATTCGGGAAACTTCAGCAGCATATTCTGCAGATAAGAATAAATAAAAAAGTTCGCATAAACGTTTGTCCTAAAATGCTTAGTTTTGAAGATACAGGGTGTAGAAGTTTCATTTTTATTTCGAATTTTTGCAAAGAATTTCTGAACTAAGGTCGATATTTGGATGAAAATTGGTGTCTGAGTGTATTTTGGTATGAGAAATTTGATTTAGGTATCCTACTTCTAGTGGGCACCTCTTACATGTTTTTAATTGTTTTAAAGAGTAACAATTGTTTGCCTTACACTACTGGACTACTCTACGGCTTTTTACACTACTGAGAGAAAAAATATACTCACTATTTCCTCAGTTTTTTTTAAGTAAAAAAGATTTCTTGGTAAAAATCGCTAGGGTCAACATAATATAGGCCATTGAGTGCCTATATTCAGTCTCCAAGTTGCTAGAGTTGAAAAGGATAGGACTGAAGAATGTAACCTAAAGCTCAGAAGAGGACCTCCATAGGTCTGATAAGGTAGCAGTGGATCAGGCCGATAACCACCTCTTACCTCGAAGAATTAAATCTAATCTGGGTCGTCAGACCAAGCTCTAATAACTAATAGCCTATTTCATTTTGTACAACTCGTAAAAACAGTATTCTTTTGTGAATACTGAACGATTTCAATACAACTCTATTTTTCCCGTACCTAAAAGCAAAAAATGAGATATCCAAAAATCTTTTTTTTAGGAATAATACCCGATTCTTTAATATTGCACTATGAATTTCTGTAATATAGCTTTACACAACGAAAACCATCCATTACAAGCTCTCTATTGTTTACGTAAATATCGAGATAGGCCCTTTTTTCTGTCCCTTATCGCTGGCAAACTTTTTTAGCAGCACGTGGATGGAGGCGGGTCCATTCTGCACATTTTAACATAATAAAACACGGAACAAGGCTCTGAACGGCGTTCTCCTACAACAGAACTATTAGTGAATTGTACAGGGTTGGATTGATATATATTTTATACCTATGTTTTTAAATTAATTGTTTTAAAAAATATTTGTATGACAATAATATTTTCGATTGGATATCATTTATAATAATAACGATTTACTACTAGATAAACTAAAAAAATAGTTTATATGTTTCTATAAATGTACAGAAACGAGCAAAATCGGATACATTTTGCTCGCACTTGAATATGTTCCACTTATCCTTGAAGACGGCGCGGCGTCAGCGATGGCTATGAAATGGAGATTGCTGTCATTTTATAGGTACAATTATATGGGAAATGTCATCGATCATTATTTCCAAGACAACTGGACGCCGATTTTTTTTAACTATTTTCTATTTTCGAAATATAAACTAATGTTTAGTTTTTTTTTTGAAAAACTGAGGTATTCAGTATTTTTCAAATAAGTACACAATAACGGAGTTATTTTACTTTGAAAATTTCCAAGAAAATTTTTTGCTAAAATTTTGAGAACCACTGGATCTTTTTTGGATTATTCTTGTAAGTTTAATCTATTACCTATGTTGCCATATTATCAAGAAATTATGTTTTTTGACTAAAAACTAAAAAAAAATTCAAATTTTTTTTTAACAAAATTACGAATTTTCAAAATTTTTTTTTCGCAAAAAAACCTCTTAGTCGTGTTTCTGGGGATTATTCTTGTAAGTTTAATCTATTACCTATGTTGCCATATTATCAAGAAATTATGTTTTTTGACTAAAAACTAAAAAAAATTCAAATTTTTTCACAAAATTACGAATTTTGAAAATTTTTTTTTCGCAAAAAAACCTCTTAGTCGTGTTTTTGGGGCTGAACTATACTACCAGTTAAAATACTTGCATACGTTCCATAAATTTTTGAAAACCGGACCTGGGCGCGGAGAACTTCTCCCCTTAATCCTTTGATATAAATCAAGTGTCCGTTTCCAATCGATCATTTTTATTTTCGTCAAAAATTGATGTATCATTGCCGCTAAATAGAATTCAGGTCGGCACTGGCGGCCCCTTTTTTGGTTGTGAACAGTCATTCTATCTAAAATTTTTCTCTGAATAGTTTTCTAACTGAAATGTTAGATACGCAAAAAAAGGATTTAATGTTTGTGGGTAAATATAGAAAAGTATAAAAAAATATTTCTTCCTTAAAACTATTAACAAGTATATGAATAATCATGGCATAAAATGCCATTAACTGCCTACTATTACGGTCATTTATACTTTCCAGTAAATTTAAAATTAATCCAAAGATTATTAATCTAAACTATAAACTGAATTATGTAATATGTAATCAGTTATTTCTATAAGGGTGTGAAAATTTAAGTTTATAATTTAGGATGACCTATATATTTAGGAAGTACTTATTAAATTATTATTATTAGAGTTTTGGAAAATAAAAATTAAAAAAAAGATGAGATTGTGTGTGTTCTAAATACCTTGGGTAAACGTAGCTGTATGATACGTTACCTTGGGTACCACGAAGGTAACAAGGGTAACGAAAAGGCAGATGGCCAAACAAGGCTCATCAATGCCATTCATAGACCCAGAACTCTTCTGCGGCGTTGCAAAAGCAGTCACGAGATCGTAAAAGAATAGTGTGGATACGACAAAAGACCCGAGGTAATAAGAGAAGGTAATAGATGTCATCCACAAAATCAAATCCCTCAAGTGGCAATGGGCAGAACAGCAGGACACCTGGGCAGGACATCCATCAAGAGAGGAAGGCCAAACCTGAGATAGGACCATGATATTAGGAAATTTGCAGGGATAACTTGAACCCGCATAGCCAACAACAGGCAATGGGCCCAACTACAAAGAGAGCATCTAAATATGTTGGGGAGGCTATACCATATTGAAAATGGTTGAATAAGCTGAAAATGATGATGATGATGATGAATTGTAGAAAGTGCCTCTAGTAAAATCTATTAAAAAAGGCAAAACTTGCAAGCGTCTTACAACAAAACCAAGACCAATATTGAATCCTGAAAGACCGAGACTAAGACTACTTATCAACTGCAAGATCAAGGCCAAAGAAGTCTTGGTATTGCATTTGCTCATCACTAAGTTAACTTCAGATTACAGTTTACCGCAACCTATCGACCTCTGAAATCTTAAGATTACTTAGGTAACTACCTTAAAATTAAACCGAACCTATCAAACTGGTCCTATGCATTTTTTTTTGTTTATCGCCATCATTAATTTATCGATCTAAAATTGAACTATTAATACCATCAAAACGAAAATATTATTCTATTTTCTGTATTTATTCTTTAATAACCCTACAAAATGTATTACTTTCATCGTACCATGGTAAAAATGATTAAATTTATTAAAGAAAATACAATATTTCGTTAACTTTCACGAAATCAGAAAACGTACCAACATCTAAAAACCATCTCTGCTCGACTGACTTTTTCACGATATTCGTAAGATATTTATTTTTTCGTTAATGTCCATTCATTTATAAATTATTGCAACACGATGTTACATTAAATTTTGCTAATTTCTATTTTCTGGTAACGGCTTTGTCGTTATCCAACTGTGACACTGGTTTTTTATTCAAAACAAAACGCGCTAGCATGAAGTCATGTTTCTAAAGTATTATCGATTTACAAAATCAGTATCTATTTTCAGTACATGTCTTCATGTCTTGTAGTTATTAATACTGTGAATTTAATACAATACAAAATTTAATTATTCTTCGTAGGTTATACTAATTAGATTTTTTTCTCTGGATTATGCTTCCTTTTTTATCAGATATGATTGAAACCAAAATGTATATTTTTATTAACCTCATTTCCTTTTTTTTTGTTGTTGAGTTTGTTTGAGAGACAAGAATAAATAAATACACGAATAAGTTATTCTCTTAGTATTTATATTCACATTCAAATCATCATCATTATCATCATCATCATCATCATCATCATCATCATCATTTTCAGCTTATTCAACTATTTCCAGTTATAGTGTAGCCTCCCTCACATTACTTAGATATTCTCTTTGTAGTTGAGCTCATTGTTGTCTATTGTTGGCTATGTGGGCACAAGTTATCCTTGCTAATATTCTAATATCATGGCCCCATCTCAAGTTTGGTCTTCTTTTAGGTCTCTTAATTCCTCGTGGGTAACATGCTGTAATTTTTGTGGTCCATCTATTGTCCCTCCTTCTTGCAAAGTGTCCTGCACATTGCCACTTGAAAGATTTGATTGTTGATAACATCTATTACCTGGGTCTTTTTTCTTATCCACTCTATTCTTTTATGATCTTTCTTGGTTATTTCCAGAATATTTCGTTCCACTGAACGTTGTGCGGCCTGCAGTTTCCAAATTGAAATATAAATAATTATAATTTTAACATACAAAACACTTTGAAAAATTGTTCGTTGTTTTCAACTTGGTTTATTCAGGTTTCTTATTTTATGGGCACTCTGTATAATATTTAATAAAATATTAACTTATTTCTGTTCGAGCAACCGATAGTGATGAACGAAACTAGTCTTGCTCTTTATTTTTATTTAAAGACTAGCGTTCGATCTGGAAGACCAAAACCAAGTCCGACCAGTGCAAGACTTCCGCAAGACTAAAACCAAGCATCAAGTATGCAAGACTCTCGCGGTCTTCAGCAAGAAGGTTTGGATTATATCCAATTTTAAAAGAACACAATCCCCGACACGAGTCGCTTCTATCGGCATCCGACAAAATATTGTTTACGAGTATACTATTAAACGGAAATGTTCCGTGTTTGATAAGATACAGGCCAGGCAGTGCAAATTAGTTACTATTAAAACCACTAAATAATATTTTTCGAGATCAAAATGTTACGTGCATGATAATGTGTGTACAGATAAAGCATTTTCTGTTTTCTTTCTCTTTCTATTTCTTTCGTTCGTTTTGCTTCCACGGTCAGTTAAGTTTTAATGCAAAACTGAATCCCCCATTTGTTTAGGTTTTTACCTAGAACCAGAACTCAAAAGCGTAAAATGGATTGCCGGTTCTATTTAAAATATGCAAATGTAAAGCCACTACCGGTTATAGGAAAATATCAGAAAATGGAAAAAATTGAAGTACTTTTCTAAGTACAGATTCATAACATATTCTGAATGAATTGGCTATGTGAAAAACCCAGTATACAAACAACTTTTTGAACTATACAGGAATAGAGAAAAAAATATAAGAACCTTCTCTATTTCCCACCCCCTATACAACAACCTCCAACTGTTCAAAGTGTTCAAAAGGGCTCTAATAAAATTATAACCAATTACCTGTAATTTACCCAGCCGAATCGAGCTACGCACGGTATGTTTACAAAAGTTAATTGCCCTTGTCTTGTGTTTGTGTGTGGGTGTACCGCCATAACAATGGTAGTTTTCTGAATGACTGAGAACCCTTTTGTCCATACTAATAATGGGTATTATTGACCGTGGATTGATTTGATCGACATCTAATGCCACGGTATTATTTTTCTTCGATGTTAAGCTGCCAAGCTTTAGGGGTTGGTTGGGGCCTTTATTCTTGACAAAATATTTAATAGAGTTCATGTTTTTCAGTAATTATAGTGTTGTTTAAGCGTCTCTGATATAAATACCATTATATTAAACTAATTTTTTTGAGGTGGTAGTCGACATTTTCCACTGCAACATTTACAAATCTATTTTGATCCTTTTCAGACCTCTAGCTTACGTTCTCCAGTCGTACCTTCTTCAAAAAGTCTAATAACTTCCAGACTGAATCGTCCATTAACATATTTGTCAATATATTTTTATTATCCAGTACAAAGAACTGGGCATGTTTCCTAGACTATCCCACTGGCATTAAATGTGTTACGACGAATGTGTATTTTCTTCTTCTGATTTGCAAAAATTACACATGGCTTTGTTCGTCAACTCATCAGTTTCATCAGCTGATTCAGATGCCTATTGAGCTTTCAATATCTTATTAGTAGAACTACTAGAGTTAGTAAGTAGCTTGTAGTTAAGTATCGTAAGTAGTGGTACTGGGTAATTGTTTGTACCAAAAAAGGGTTCTGGACCTATGAATGTCATTAATGGGACTTGTTTGGATATTACATCTGTCATTTAATATAGCCAGGCCAAGTTCTCCTAATGTATTAAAGCATGCCCCCAATCCATACACTTCTAAAATCATTGACCAATGACCTCTTTGGAACCGGGTGCCTTTATTGCTGCTGGACTATCTGTGAAGATCGTAATTGGTCGGCGCGATCTTTCCTGCTTTATTATTTCTTCTACACAATCATGGATTACCTTTATTTCCACCTGGAAAGATCCTTGGAAAAGGTGCCTGGTGGCGTAGAGGTACAGCTCTCGTCTAAGGGTACCTAGGTCGACTCAGCCTTAAATGAGTACTTGGGATTCACAATCCTGAGGTAATAATAGGCGATTGAAGCGTAGTGCCAGCCACATTACCTTTCTTGTATACCGAACGGCTCTATAGTCTAAGAGCTGGCTACATAAAATGAAATTTTAAAAATTATTAAAAAATAAAATTTGAAGAATGAAAAAAATTATGGCATACATGCAGGCCGATTGGTGGAATTGTCAATTTATTGTAAAAGCCGTATGCAAAAGGGCAGACAAAAAGATCGTGACCAAATTAGCTACAGACAAATCTGAGTCACAATTAAAAGTTACCAAAAGCGCGATATTACTCTAGCGCTTTCAGGGAATGCTCGCCGCCTCATCGTTAGTCAGGGGAGCTATATTCACGGGAGTCAGGGTCATCGGTAGTCAGGGGAGCTATATTCCTCACGGGAGCTATATTATAAGATACTTGGATAGATAGATTACGGCAGAGTCTTTCTTGAGTTATAACGAGTTATACTTCATACAGTGTCAGAGTCTCAGTGTTTGAGACGGTTTTACGTAGATTAATTTACCGTCTCCGACATCCGTTGTACCAAAGTTTACGGTACGAATGGTTGTCATCTCGGCGCACTCAGAGATGGTGTTCTGGTGTTTCCCCATTTTCTCCAGAGAATCTTGATCCGCCGTTGTTGCTTAGCTGCAATCTACTGAGATGTTTATTCAAGAGACAATGTACTGTTAAAAATCGTCAGTTTTGAGAAATTTTTTGGAGTTTCTTATTATATTATAGATCGTTAGAGGATTCCCATTCCAGGTTACGGATGGAGTCTTCCAGGTTCTTGAGTTCCGCTTTAAGCTGGTTTCAATTTGGGACGCAGAATGGTTCTGGTAAAGTAACTGGAGTGTTAGCTCTTTTTCTAGCTAGATCGTTTGCTTTTTCATTGCATTCTATCCCTTGATGGGCTGGCACCCAGAGTAGGAGGACTTTATTTCCTTTGCTTAATTTGTTCAAGGCATTTCTCTAGGCATTCTTTGACCAACTTCGAATTGATTGATTATGGTTATTGAATTGATCCCTTTTAATGCTGCCTGACTATCGGATAAGATGGCTATTTCTTGTTTGCGATTGTTCCTATCTAAGATAAGTTGTACGCATATATCAGGTTGCCTCAGCTTGAACAAATACTGCACTTTTAATGGTAATTGTAAGAAATTGTTAATGTTATGACTATAAAAATGTGGTTACTGCGTAAGTCATGATCCGATACCTTTGCTATACTTAGAACCAATTTAGTTTGTTAATAAACGATTGATTTTTTAAGAAGAAAAGATAAAAATAATAAGCTTGATATGTACTGTACAAAGCCCATACTCGGAATTATTTTTATTTCATACAGTGTCAATGCGTATGTCATTTTTTAAACCACAACTTTGCAGGGTCAAATAAATCAAAACAATATCTATGCAAATCACTCATTGTTACGATTGAATAGAGCCTTACAGATGCAAATTCGACTGCGTTTATTGGTGTTCTAAGTACAAACAGGTGCTCCGAACTCACAGCATCGATTTAATAAGCGTATATCGTCGAATGCTAATTAAGGGGTGGGCTTAACTACTTCTTATGTACTGAACCATTAGCTATTGGAAGTTTATCAAATTGTTCTCTATTAATATATGAAATTAATGAAAATATTATTTTGGTAGCGATTTGAAAATCAGAAGAGGCCATCCATTTAAGTGCCCTGCAGATTTCTTACTTGTAAATTAACATAATATGAAACTCAATAAGGGGTATATTATTAAGAACAAATTTTTATTATTTAGAAAAACTAAATTTTTTTAAATAAATATATTAAAATACAATAATGGTGTAAGTTAATGCTATGTAATTATCTCATCTGTTCAAGGAATTTGGATAAAATTATAAATGTAATAATTTTAGGAAATCTAAGATTACAATTATTTTTGAGTATACAGAGCCCTTTAAAAATGTGGTTGATGCGTTGTATGATGGCAACTCGGATGGCAATATTGTTCTTGACAGAAATATATATTTTAATACATTTAAAAAAAAAACAAATCCAACACAATGTTGAAGAACGTCGTCACCTTCATCCCAGCGTTTACATTCTTCAACTTCTCAACACTCAAAATCTGCTTTGCAAAAACACTTGCAATTATGCTTATTTGGTCGTATTTGACTTTTTATAAGTATTTTTAAAAAATATAAGATTTTTCTTATTTTATTTTTGATCTAATACTTCATGAAACAATGATTATAGAAATGCGTTTTTATTTCTCTAAATAAATGGAATAGGCCAATCAAATTAGAGAGGTATATTGGAAAAAAGTCATTGAAATCTAATTATTGTTTTAATTGTTTCATTTGAGGTGAAAGAGATGTTTTCTGGGTTGGCACTATATTGCATCTGCATTCGCCATTCGCCACTGTTTCTTAGCTTCAAATCTGAGGTGTTCGTTGAGGAGACAGAGTCCTGTTAGAAACACCGTGACAATCCGAAGATTGATTTTCTTAAATCAAGGAAACTCTTTGATTTTTTTTGGTCATAAGTTCTAAGGAACTTTTTCGAGTATTTTAGACCGTTGGGAGGTGTCCCAGAAATAAGTGCAAGTATTTTAAGTGGTGATAGATCTCGATAAAATAACGGAGTCCAAAATAACGAGTTATTTTACTTTAAAAATTTCCAAAAAAAATATTTTTTCCTAAAATTTTGAGTACCACTGGATCTTTTCTGGATTTTTTTCTTGTAAATTTAATCTAATACCTATGTTGCCATACTATCAAGAAATTATGTTTTTTAACTAAAAACTAAAAATCAGAAAATTTTGAATTTTCAAATTTTTTTTTCGCGAGAAAAACCTCATAGGCTTATTTATGGGGTTGAACTGTACTACCAGTTAAAATACTTGCACTTATTTCTGGGACACCCTGTATAGGCGAAAATCTAAAAAAAATGCCTCCTCATTCGAGCGGCAGTCGATTTTGTGCAAACCTGGGATACTGCTTCTTCATATATGGGCCAATCAAAACAATAGTTAGCTTTCCAACACTTTTTTCCAAGTCACAAGTTGAAAGTCCAACACTACAAATACTTGGGCACAATAATAAATGAAACTGCCGAACAATTGCGAGAAATAAACTCCAAGATTGAGATAGCCACAAATTATTTTTTTAAAATTAAAGAAATTTATTTGCAGTAGAGATATAAACTTAGATTTAAGAATAAAAATGCTCCGATGCTACGTGTTTGCGACCTTATTGTATGATGCCGAAGCGTGGACCCTTAAAACAGCTGAAATTAACAAACTGGTGGCATTCGAAAGGTGGTGTTATCGTCGCATGTTACGGATTTCTTAGGTCTATAGAGGAACAAATATAATAGGTGTTACGCCGTATGAACAAGGAAGAAGATATACATAAAACCCTTAAGAGGAAAAAATTAGAATATTTTGCACATGTTATAAGAGGTCCTAAATACTAATTGCTCCAGAATATTACAGAAGGAAAATCCAAGGAGGACGTAGTCGGGGAAGAAGACGAATATCCTGGCTGAAGAACCTCAGAGAATGGTATGGAATGACGTCGAATGGATTATTTAGAGCAGCCGCAAATAAAATCAAAATAGCCATGATGATAAATAAATAAATAAATAAATGCCTTTATTGTCAAAAAATTTTTCAATTTGTAGACAAAGGTAAACTAACAAACAAAGTAAAAAAAACAAGGTACACAAACAAACAAACAAAAGATAATACAAAACATTATACAAATAATATTGTCAGTTTTATTGTTAAAATAAACATTTATAAATGTTTACAATGTCAAAGAACAAAAAAATTAAAATAATATTCAAAAATATTTAGCTAGTTTATAGTAAAATATCAATGACCTCTAAATATATTCATTTCGATGTCATTAGTAAATATAGCAATAGCAAACATTAGACCAGTATTTACAAGATCAAATTCGATTTTCAAAATATAATTCATTTACGGCGTAGAAAGCCTTGTCTAGTAAATAAGAGTTCAATGCTTTGCGAAATGAAAAAAATGATGTTATGGATTTGGTGATTTCGAACATTTTTTTCGAGTTGTATAATATTGAACTTTTAACTAACTCTGAGCGTGGGGTAGGTAGATAAAGATCCTCCTCGTTCCTGAGTGGATAAGTGTGAGATGGCTTTTCTTGAGACGCTGATACATGTTTACGTATTAGGCAAACGGATTCAAATATAAATAAGGAAGGAAGAGTCAACATTTTTAATTCTTTAAAAAAGTCCCGGCAATGCGTTCTGCTGTTTAGTCCCAGTGCATATCGAACAGCTCTCTTCTGGAGCTTGAAAATGCGGTCAAATTGAGTCGCACAACACGTACCCCAGAATGGAAGGGCATACCTGAGGTGCGACTCAAAAAGTGAATAATAAACAGTTCTAGCCACTGACAAGTTAAGCTCCTTAGAAACAGACCTTAATGCAAAACAGGCAGAGCTCAATTTTTTCGACAAAGCTTCGATATGTATGTCCCATTTCAGAGAATTGTCCACAACAAGCCCTAAGAATTTTACAGATTTTACGACGTCAATGGTGGTGTTGTTAAATACAAAAGGCTAGTGGTGTTGTTAAGTACGATAGCCAACCTCCGTTAAGAGACGGTACAAAAATATTTGACTGGCCCAAAAAAAATATAAGTAAATAAATAATATAATTGAAAAAACAATATTTTTATAACAATTACTATTGGAAAAAACACAAGCCGAATGCATAATATTAATATCAGCTGACTGATTTCTCGTCGATTAAGAAGGTAAATCCGTAAAAAATGCCGGGGCGTCCCCGTTCCGAATAAATATTATACAAAGCAATTATTAAAATTTATGCAAATCGACAATGTAGAACTGAAATTAACACGTCACGCCCGATTTCATTATCTAGATTTAGCGACAAGTGTAGTTTGCATATCGAGCAGCTGGGTAATGATCCCGCGCCGTCCCTCCTGCTGCACGTGAACGGTGGCAGGATTTCCAACGGGATTATTTTTAAGCTTATTTTAAGCTATTCTTTTATAACTCGGCTTTTGGAATAAGGTTATCTTTTATTGTTTTTTCTGGACAAACAAGTATCCCAAATTGAAATGTATTTCAAGTTATTCTTTCATAACTGTGCTTTTGGAAAAAAAAGCCAAATACAGGGTGTCCCATTTTTGTGTATTTTATGGGGTTTCTCGTTTATGAATAGAGACTTAATCAAACGAGATTTGGTATGTTAGTATTAGACATAAATTAGGCTTGACTGACATATTCAATTATTGTTTTCAGTCACTTTTTGCTTGACCGGGAATGACTACCATCTTTTAATTTTTATATGTCACCTTCGGTATTTTTTTTACTTTATTCGATTGAAAATGCCTCTCGGACATACACAGTGTGTCAATTTTAAAACTTCCCACCCTTAATATCTTTCTTGCAGTTAAAAATATGAAAAATTGGAAAGACACGTCAATTTTATTAGTAAGGGGGACACTTTAAATTAATATTTTTGGCTTTTTTCTTTCAACCCCTTGGGACACCGCTTGGGAGGGGTAGATGTCACCCTTACAATCTTAAATGGGAATGGGGGTCAAGTGGCACATCGTTTTAAAGGACATTTAATTCTCTTTTCAGCGGTATCCTACTTTGTTGCTTTTTGTCCAGAGATTTTCTAATAATCGCGTTTCAAAGATGCAGAAACAATTAAACATGCCTGCATTGAGATTTTGGTATTCAGGCTAGTGTTTACACAAAAATTATTGCAGTGGATCTCCTTGTAGTACAAATGATTAGAAGGTTAGGTGGCAACATGGACGTAGCCATTACATTTTTCTAGAGGGTCGAAATTCGAAATACTAATAAACAGAAAACATCATAAACATTAACATTGTCTTTCTCAAATTCGAATGAGTGGCAACCTCTAATCAGTTTCACAGGAGGAATTGTTAATATTCGAGCGGGACGGTGCTCCAGCTCATAATTTTTTTCCGGTCCGACAGTGGTTAAACGAGAGATTTGCAGGTACATGGATTGGCAGAAGGAGACCAATTGAATGGCTTTCAAGATCACTTAGACTTTTTGGGGGGGGGGGGACATCTTAAATCCATTGTTTATAAAACACAACACAATCTACTGATATTGATGATCTTAAAAGGCGAATTACAGCAGAATGCCAGTCAACTCCCGGTGAAATTTTCCGAAATGTTAGGGAGGTGTTTGACTGACTTTATTACTGTTTACGGGAAAATGGACAACATTTTGAACAACTTATAAAATAGGGCGTAAGTGGTGGAACCTAATCTTCTAATCATTTGTACTACAAGGAGATCATTGCAATAACTTTTGTGTAAACACTAACCTGAAAACCAAAATCTGGCACGTTTAATTGTTTCTGCACATTTGAAACCCGATTATTCGGAAACCTCTCGATAAAAAGCAATAAAGTAGGATACCACTGAAAAGAGAATTAAACGCCCTTTAAAACGGTGTGCTACTTGACCCCCATTCCCATTTAAGATTGTAAAGGTGACATCTCTACCCCTCCTAAGGGGTTGAAAGAAAAAGGCCAAAAATATTCATTTTAAGTGTCCCCCTTACAAATAAAATTGACGTGTCTTTCCAATTTTTCATATTTTTAACTGCAAGAAAGATATTAAGGGTGGGAAGTTTTAAAATTAACACACTGTATGTCAACTTTTGACATACTTGCTTAAAAAAGCGTATTTTAAGTTTTCATGTTAAAAACACTAATTTTAAATCAAGGAATCTTGGAAAAATAGATTGATGGTCTAATGTTTTTCTTGTCTTGTCCTGGCCGGATGCCCAAATCGTATTTTTAATCATATTTCAATTTGTTCAAATGGAACGAGAGTGGCTCATTAGCATACTGGGAAAATCATTTTTTTACTAATAATTTGGTACCATATCCACATACTTGGTATTTCGAGTAATTATTTTAAATGAACTGAACATTGGAATTTTCCATATGCATAATGGCGTTTGTAAAGAGTAGGCATGGAAACAATAAAATGTGGTAAGAACAGCATATATTTCCAATAATACGAAGTATGTAGTACCAAATTATTCGTAAAAAATGCCTTTTTCAAATACAGGGTGGGCCACTGAAAACTTACAATGGCTATAATTTTTAAACCAAAAAAGATATAAAAAAAATAACAAATACCGTTTCTATAATATCGAGGGGGAATACATATGACGTATTTTTTGAACCACCCCGACCTACCCCTAAGGCGGCACCACTACTTACTTGAAAATCTTAAATGGCAACACCCCACTTGTGGCGCCTTTTTGGAAAGCCCATGAAAAATGCTAAACGATGATCATAAAGTTTTTAGGGTGAAATTGAAAAACTACCCCTTACACGAAAAATTAGGTGGACATTAATGAGAAAAGTGATTTTTTCAGCATAAGTTATAAATTGGGACCCAGCTAAATGAGGTTTTTTCCATACTACCCCCCTCACTTCTAACCTCAAGATAGCGATACCCCACTTGTGACACCTCTTCGGAAAGCGTATAAAAAATGCTGAACGACTGTCATAAAAAAGAACGAAAAAAAATAGAGCCTAAAAATAAAACAAAAATGTCAAAACGTGTCAAAATCAATAGAATGAATTATTTTTGTATCCGAGAAATAAAAACTGGTATAACTCTTAATGAAGACCTCATACACTTTCAGCAAGATGGAGCCCCTTCGCATTATTCTATTGTCACAAGGCGGTGGTTGGATAAATATTATCCAAGGCAATGGATTGGCAGAAGGAGTATAATCGAGTGGCCGCCAAGGTCACCTGATCTCACTCCTTTAGACTTTTCCTTGTGGGGTTACACTAAATCCATAGTCTACAAGAAAAAACCAGGTTCGTTGCAAGAATTGCGGCAGAGGAGAGAGAACTGAGAGAAGAATTTGAAAATCGTTTGTATTTTTGTATGGAACAAAACGGCTCTCATTTTGAGCAATTATTAAAATAAATTATCATGTTAAATTTCTTTCAAATTGTCACACCTACATTTCTTGTCACCAATCAGTAATTAAGTTGAAGTCTGTATAACCATCGTTTAGCAATTTCAATTAGCTTTCCAAAAAAGTGTCACAAGTGGGGTATCGCTATCTTGAGATTAGAAGTCAGGAGGTGCCACCTAGGGGTGGGTTGGGGTGGTTTGAAAAATACTTCATTTGCGTCATTTAACTGGGTCTCAATTTGTAACTTATGCTGAAAAAATAATCTTTTTCATTAATGTCCACCTAATTGTTCGTGTAAGGGTAGTTTTTCAATTTTACCCTAAAAACTTTATGATTATCATTTAGAATTTTTCATGAGCACTCCAAAAAAACGCCACAAGTGGGGTGTTGCCATTTAAGATTTTCAAGTGGGTAGTGGTGCCGCCTTAGGGGTAGGTCGGGGTGGTTCAAAAAATACGTCATATGTATTCCCCCTCGATATTATAGAAACGGTCTTTTTTATTTTTTTGATATCTTTTTTGGTTTAAAAATTATAGCCATTGTAAGTTTTCAGTGGCCCACCCTGTATACTCCACCCTATAAGCCACCCTCACCCTCGTTCCATTTGAAAAAATGGAGATATGATTAAAAATAGGATTTGGGCTTCTTTTAACCGGTCAGGAGACACTAAAAACGCTAGACGATCAAATTTATTTTTCCAAGGTTTCGTAATTAAAAAAAAATTGTGTTTTTAACACACCCCACAGAGTGTCATTTCCTATGGAATAAAGTGAAAAATGCCGAGGGTGCCATTTAAAAATCAAAAGTTGTAGTCATTTCCAGTGAAACAGGAGTGACCGAAAAGAACTGAAGAACAATCAATGCCAATTTATGTCTTATAGTAGCATACCAAATTTCGTTGTTTTATCTTAAAAAATAAAATAGTTAGGGGTAGGGCACTTTTGAGACGCACTCGGTATATTTATATTTTTTGTAATAAATTTGTACAAAATTTTTTATAAAATACAAAAAACACTCTGCTTTTTGTAAGATTTAAGTTTTTGTATCTTAACCAGTTCCTACCCCAGATAATTAAAAAAGTGGACCTTATTCACGGAACATTGTCCCCCGTTTTTTGTCCATCGTATATAATGAGAAACGCAGATCTGGTCATTACAGGCATAAAAACTACATTAAACAGGCAGCATCAAAGAGAACCAACAACCTTTTTTTTTCGTTCTTTTCCGTTTTTTCTGCGTGCGAAGCCTGCCAAGCAATTTAAAATCAATAAGGATCCTGCTCGAAATTGAAAACCATACGGAACGGACAAGGCTGTTCGATCGTCTTAACCAAAGAGTTCCTAGTATGTAGAAGTTGTTCTATGTTTTTTGAATACATGTATAATTAAATTGTATGTATATATTAGTCTATCCAGCGAAATAAATTGGACAAAGAAAATAAAGTCCACCTACTCTGGGTCCTACTCACACCAAATACTCACTACTATAACACCAAGGGATAGAAGGTAATGAAAAAGCAAACGATCTAGCTAGAAAAGGAGCGAACACTGCACTAACTGTATCAGAACCTTTCTGCTTTCCAAGTGGAAACGAACTTAAGGCAGAACTCAAGAACCTAGAAGACCGAATCCTCCAACGGACTAAAGCTTCATTCAAAACCTCGCAATTAGTGGAATTTTTTTTTAGAATTTAGAATGAGTGGGAGGGGGGTTAATCACTTCGACCTTACAGATCCATTGTGTCTCCCTTTCTTGAATCATAACTCATCATACAGTCCCAGGGCTTTGACAAAAGCCAGTATCTGGGACGGTTTTATAGAGGGTAGTTCTCCATCTCCAATATCAGTCGTACCAAAATTCATGGCACGAATGGTTGTCGTCTCGGCGCACTCAGTAATGAGGTGTACTGGTGTTTCACCATCTTCCCCACAGAATCTGCATTCGCCGATTCTTCTTAGTTTCAATCTACTGAGGTGTTCATTAAGGAGACAGTGTCCTGTTAAAAACCCCGTGACAATCCGAAGATTGTTCTTACTCAGACCCAGGAAGATCTGTGATTTTTCTTGATCATAAGCCCTAAATTAGTGGAATAAATTATTGGTTTCACTTCGAGTAGAAGTTTGTTCCTTTAATTTTAATGGAAGCATTCAGAACGTCTAAATTAGTGGTAGTCGTTTTCAATTAGTAGAAAAAGTTAACAAACGTTTGGCTTTTCCACTTAACTTACTTTTAAAACTTAACTCTACACTTCTAGTAGTAAATCCTTAGTACCTTAGGCTAGGGTATAGGTATAACTTTAAGATACTTATATTAGAAATACAGTTATAAGGTTAAAGCCCATTTAAAAAATAATCTAACTCTGGAAATTCGTTGATCAAAGTATCAAAAAGCCATAAAGGAGCCCGAGTCTCGTAATAATACGTTAGAAGTCGTCGTTTACTCCCTAATAATCAGAGGTAGCTGAGCGTGAAACAATGATCGGTCCTCTTCGGATCGAATCATTCGTCCATGCCAAGCAACGTAGGGCTAGCAGGGCGTAATATAATCCGCTGATTGGCAGAAGACCACACCTGATCCTGCAAGAATTCACAATAAGCGACGTTAGCAGGGATAAAGTATCTGTGCTGTGGACTTCACACGGATGAACAAGATATTTTAATTAATAATTGTTTGTTGCTTAATTACTTGAATTTTTGTATCTATGTATTGTATATTATTTATACAGGGTGACGCCTCTCATAGTACGCAAAGGCTCCAAGGAGGACAGTTTGTACTGTAATTAGTGATGGGAAAAACCGATTAATTTCAATAATCGAGTAGTCGAGTTTAGTGTCAAGCGATTTCAATAATCGAGCGATTACTCGAGCAAAGTATCGCTCGTATTTAAAAATACGGCTTTTCGCCCGTCGCTTGTATTCGGAACGCCAAGCAGTAAGTAAGCGCAGAGCACATATTCTTTCAGTGATGAATGGCAAGTAGCAAGCGACGAGCGATTCGCTTGATTTAGTTTATTTCAAAGCATTGGGACGATGTCGGTTGTAAAATTTTGTCACTCAAATACGCAACTGATAACGTCGTATAAATTTGCTACCTGCAAGAAGTAGCTTGTAGAAAATTCGCTCGGCTTTTTATTGAATATATCATATTAAAATCGGATTTCAATTTATTTCATTCTAGGATCGCTTGCGTCCGTCGCTTGTAACTCATCACTTGCATCGCTCGTTCATAATCGAGCGATGTCGGTTATTTCAATAATCGAGTACTCGAGCGAATTTTCGCTAAACGAAAAAAAAATTAAAGAAATTTTATTTTGCAAAGTACTTCCTCCAAACACTATTGGCCAGTGTTTATACAATATATTTTTGAAAGTACTTGCGACTACGATATAAAAAATGTATTGCTATTTGTAGCGATGGCGCTAAAGCTATGAATGGCAAAAAGAGCGGACTTATTGCAAAGTTAAAATCGATTTTGTCAAACATATCCTGAACACATTGTTTTCTTCATCGACAGGCTCTAGCTTCTAAGGTAGTACCTTCTGATTTAAATGACGTGCTCAAGGAGGTAATAAAAATTGTGAATTCTATCAAAGGTAAAGCTTTGCAAACCCGGCTATTCAGAATCATTTGTGAAGATATAGGCTCGCTTGATTAAAATCTCCTTTATCACACAGAGGTCAGATGGCTATCCGAAGGAAAGATATTGACAAGAGTTCTGGAATTGAGAGGAGAATATGCTTCTCGTTTCTCTGACTCTATTTGGCTCTTGAAATTAGCATTTTTGGCAGATATTTTTAGCCACCTTATCACTTTAAACAAGAACCTTCAAGGAAGAGAAGAAAATATTTTAACAACGAAAAATAAATTAAAAGCATTTCACGCAAAACTTCGTTTGTGGTCAACCTCTCTGCAAAACAAAATGTTCGAATCTTTTCCATGTGTTCAGAAGATTATTGAAGATAATGCTATTGCATTATCTTCAATCAATAGACCAAAGTTTTGCAGTATCAGCTCACACTCCTTGCATGATACAGAGCTTGCATAATTTGCAAGAGAAACTTTTGGCATACTTTCCAGACTTGTACTCTGAAGCTGACACAATGGGCGTAGATGGATTTTAAACGCTTTTTTTGGACAAATCAATAGATCTGGCTGATGTCACCACAAAAATGAAAGAATGTCTTTTAGATTTAGCCGCTGATGGCATGCTTAAAATGGAATTTTATTCACAAAGTGTCGACGTATTTTGGATAAAAAGAAAACACGAATATCCAGAGCTGGCAAGGGAAGCTCTTAAATTATTAGTGTCATTCGCCACTTCATACTTGTGTGAACTGGCATTTTCTTCAATGGTAGACATTAAAACTAAAAAGATAAATAGACTGCAACTAGAAAACGATTTGACTCTTAACGTTTCAAAAATACCACTACAATTTGATAAACTTTTGAAAAATAAACAAACACATCCTTCTCACTAATATTGTGTTTTTGTTTTTGTTGTGTAAGAACCTCGACTTTTTCTTTCAGTCGCGACCCACAAATTGAAAAACGTAATTAAATTTTAGAAATAAAACTATTGCTTTAAATATCTAGTTTTTATATTTTATTATTATACTACGGGGTACTATGCTATTTCTCTTTATAAGTAGGCTAGACACCCTTTTAAAATTGGAGATATAAGACCGCCTGGGAGGCCGACAGTTTTCGTCATTGTATTTGTTGCAACATAATTAATTTGGTGTGATTTTTCCGAAACATTAAACGGAGTGAATGGTGGAAAAAGGGTGGCCGCTCTTTTCGGCTAAACGCCGCCGTTTTAAAATCAGTGGCGCGGAAGCAAGGGCAACAAACTGGAAAAAATTCAATTGTAAAAATGGGAAAGGATTGTGGGCATGAGAAATCTATTATATCGAACGATTCTAACCCTTTTTTAAATGGAATCGTTCTGAAAAGTTTTACGCATCTTTGCTTAAATTGAATTATGTATCTATTGCTTTTTGTAAGAACATATATTATTGTTTTATTATATATTATAAGTTTCGTAAATGTAATAATACTACGAACGATGACGACGTTCTTCTACCTACGATGACGAGCTCATCGATGTATTCTATAAATATATTTCAAAGATTATGGAAGAATCTAAAACTCGCCTTACGTTAGTAATGGGAGATTTCAATGCCAAATTAGGTAAGAAAATTCACATAGAAAAAACTAAAATAGCGGACTTTGGATATGGAGAATGGAATAATAGAGGCACGACCTTAATGGATTACCTACAGGAAAAACACCTATACGCAATGAACTGAAGAAGATAGCTCCGTAACCATGGCTCAGCCCTAATAGAGCAACGAGAAACGAAATTGATTGTATACGAACTCCTGAGATAAAGATCATTAGAGATATAACGGTCCTAAACAGCTTTGCAACAGGCAATGATCACAGGATGGTCAGAGCAAAAATATCTGTTGATAGTAATTTCTAAATGAAGAGGAAAATAATAGCAACCACGAACAACTGGGCATGAATAAACTTGCAGAGAATAAAGCCACTTACAAAGAAAGGCTTAAGGAACAGCTAGAACAAACCTCAAGAAGGGAAAATGGAACTGTAGACGACATAAATGATACACTCACAAGAGCGATGAAAAAAGTAGGAAAATAAGTCGCACAAAAAAGCAAAAAGAAAGAAAATTGCATCTCAGAAGATATTAAGAATCTCATGGATAAATGGGGAACCTGAACAAGGAAAAAGACATCGATGGAATACACAGAGATAAATAAAATTATTAGAAAAATGATAAACGAAAATAAAAGAAAGTACCAAGAAATACAAATTGAGAGAGCAATAGAAAAGAAGTATACCAAACCCACTCTAGGTAGATTCGAAATAAATAAAATAAAGGAAAGGAACGGCATAGAAACTAACATTAAAGAGGACATTATAAAAATCACACAGTTATTCTATGCAGAACTATATGAAACAAAACGGGAACTGCCGGAAGACACCGTGAAGAAACTCCAAACAAATATAAGAAGCGTAAGCTTAGAACTCAGAACTACAACCTGAAATAAGCAAATCGGAAATAAAGAGAGCATTGAAGAAAATGAAAAACAACAAATCACCTGGAAAAGACGGAATAACAACAGAAATGCTAAAGTACGGCGGAAAAGCTGTAGTTAATCCTCTTTATAGTCTCCTGAATAAAATTCTAATAGAAAAAATAATCTCAAAAGACTGGAAGGAATCCATAACCATTATCCTACCTAAAAAAAGTGATAGGGCAGATTATCCAGAAAACTATAACACTCCCTAACGTAATTTATAAGCTCTTCACGAGAGTATTAACCGATAGACTAACAACAAAATTTGACGGATAACAAGCAAAAGAAGAAGCAGGCTTCAGAAAAGGCTACAGTACAGTTGACCACTTATTAATTATGAAAATACTAATAGAACGAGCCAATAATAATAATTTTAATGATAAAGCTTTAGTATTGAGCACTGAACAGTAAAATCTTCTTTAATAAATAGGGACACGATAAACTACAGATACGCAGACTTAATAGCCAACATATATAGCGAAGCAACAACAACAATTAAAATCCATGAAGGAACAAAGCCAATTCGCATAGGAAGAGGTGCCAGGGCGACACAACATATAGTCCTACGTTCGTATAAATATAGTTATTAAACTAATATAAATTTATGAATGAATGCGTGGCCTGCGCCCCCATACAATTTCGAGATTATCCTCCAGGATGTCAGCGTTTCTAACTGGAGCATTATTTCGTGACAACTGCGTTCTTTCGCTCGATATTTGACGCCTATTATGGCTGGATTTGCCGTGATTATAATCCCGGATGTTTTTCGTCCCGGGCTTCTATTAGCCCTTTAGAAATTAAAAGTTAGAACCAGTGTTGTCAAACATATGCTCCGTATCACAAAAATACGAGGCGTCAGTTTCGTATAACTATTGTTGTAGTTTTTTAAGTGTCAAATAAAAAAGGCGTAACCTTATAGAACCTTTCTTCATACAGGTTTTGAAACGAATTATTTTTTAGAAAGCTTTTGTGTATTATTCAGTGATTTAAAATTTGCTATAGCTTATTATATTTTTTCAAAATATTTAATAATACCAAAATGATTAAATTAGCAGGTATATGAAACATATGCATTACATGTACATATTCATTAAGCGAGATGATAGGAACACTAATATTATTTAAAATATATTTTTTGGTATTTTAATTGTCATTATAATTGTTTAATGTTATTATATAATACGTACGAAATATACTAGGTATATACCTTTCTTTATCTTTTAGCTGCCAGTTGATCTTAAGAAGGTTCATTTTTAAATGATGTACATAGTTTAAAATTTAAGAAAAAATAACTTTTTGGAATTAGATTTATGTGTCTGGAAATGTTCTATCTTTTTTTTATTTTTCTATAATTATTGCTAATTTTTGACAGGTTTTTATGTCAATTTTTAGTAAATGACGTCTAGAGATTGATCTTGCCAAAATTATGGTCGATTGTCATTCCCCAGTCGTCTTTGACACCTTTTTTTCTGGATCATACGGTTTATGTGTTTGGTTTGGTAATATTATTACAAAAAATATTATACTACATTATTGTTATCAGTTCGCTCTATGAGATTACTCTACAAAAAGTCCCTATAAAAATGACAAATTTATTATTTAAAGAGCGAATATTTAAAATTGTGTCATAATTTTGTATGTATTTATCTGATACACAATTAATTCGTTTTTGAAATATCTATAGGTTTTGCTTTTGTTATTTTACAGAGTGATTCCTAAACAGGTGCAAATATTTTCAGGGCTGGTAGATCTCCATAAAATAAACATTGAAGCATCTCTTTACTGTTTTTCAAATAAGTCCAAAATAACCTAGTTATTTTATTTTGAAAATTTTCAAAAACATTTTTTTTTCTACAACTTGTGAACCACTGAATTTTTTCTGTTTTTTTTTCTTATAAATTTAATATACTACCTAGAAAATTTCAATTTATTTTCGTGTTTCTGGGGGGTTGAAATATACTACCCCTAAAAATATTTGCACTTATTTAAGACTCACCCTGTATATGTAGGTTGTTTTTTATTAAAAAAAATGTTTATCATACCGATCCAAAAATATTATTAAAGATATTGTTATTTCTTATCGACTATAGTTAATTTCTTATATATTTGTTGAAAATGACAGGCTCTGCTAAGTAACCGCACTTAATCGTCAAAGATAAAAGTCCCAATTGCTGATTCCTTGCTCTCAAAAATATATGTTATTTTTGTCCTCTAAATCACATCATTATAAAATATTGCATGAGCCACCGCAGCTCTAGCTAGGCTTGCTAGACCGTATTTTAGTAGATATTTTTTACCTAGGTTCTTAGAAGCAAACGAGGGAGGTCTACGTCCAGCAGTAGACTTTAGTGGCTGGTTAATCATCATTAACGTAATGATGAATCTTCGAATTGTCACGGGGATCAAGATACTGTTTCATCAATGAACACCTCAGTAGATTGGAGCTAAGAAACAACTGCGAATGCAGATTCTGTGAAGAAAATGGGGAATCACCAGAACATCTCATCACTGACTGCGCTGAGACGACATCACTGGTGCTATAAACTTTGGTACGACTGCTATCAGAAATGGATAACTAACCTCTATAAAACCGTTTCATATACAGAAAATAGTAAAGGATTGTCAAAGCCCTGAGATTGTATAACTCAAGAAAGGGGGACACAATAGATCTACAAGGTTGCGGTGATTAACATCCACCCTCTCATACAATCTACAACCTTATTCAGTCGCATTTGATTAGCAGTTGATGAAATATTATTAATATGTTTAATATTTTAGAGCAGTGGTAAATTGCCTTAGCCCTCCTCCTGGCTGATCACGTTGCACGACCTAAGCGGAGGTTCGTTTATTTACAACAAAACCGGGATTAAAAAAAGCTAGATCCCGTTATCGGGCACGTTTAATGATAAAAACACGCGTCGCCGATTCCATTAACGTCTTGCGCGACAGAAAGGGATTTCGGACATTGATGGGCGCCCAATTAACCCGGGATTAGGTCGGTGCCTGTATTTTGCACGTGTCTACATGGGTGGCCACGTGACGAGAGGCCGGGAGGGTGGGTCGCATGAATATATAATCGAATCGCTTCGACAAGTCGCACACTGGTCGATTTCCCAAAAATTCGATACGTCTCAAATATTAAGCGTGGTGGCACCGATTTATAGGATTGTAAAAGCAATTCAATAAAATGAACTTATTGAAAATTGCGACTGCAGTGATATATTGTTATATGTTAATTTATAATATGCTAGTTTTAACAAACGCGGATAACATGGATGATTTACAACAGTTGGTTAGTATGGTAGGAGAATGTAGTCAAAGAATGGGACTTGCCATTAACACAAAGAAAATAAAATTCATGGTTGTCACGAGAGAGGTGGATGAGTTTAGAGACGTCAGCTTAACATACGGAAAATTCATAGAACGAGTCGAAAAATTCAAGTACCAGGGAGCTGGGCTTCACGAGGACTGGCCATCTGACAGGGACATTAAGTGCAGAATCGAGCAAGCCCGGGGCGCATTCCTGAAATTTAAAAAAGTCTTCACCTGTAGCGATTTCGACCTTGAGCTCCGGTTGAGATTTGTGGAATGCTACGTCTGGTCGGTACTCCTCTACGGTGTGGAGAGTTGGACACTAAAAGCAAGTGCCATAAACAGACTGGAAGCTTTCGAAATGTGGATATACCGCAGAATCCTTAAGATACCATGGACGGCCAAGATAAGAAACGAGGATGTACTAAGACGTGTTAATAGAGAACGTGAACTCTTTAACACTATAAAAAAAGAAAGACCGCATACCTGGGTCACGTCATGCGTAACCATAAATACACATGTCTCCAGTTGATTATCGAGGGCAAGATCGAGGGCAGAAGAGGTTTGGGACGGAAAAAAATGTCGACAAAAGACAGTGGACAGGCATTAGTAACATACAGACTTTGATCCACACAGCCAGAGATAGGGAAGCCATGGAAAATGTGGTCGTAAACATCCATTAATGGATAAGCAGAGAAAGAAGAAGAAGTTTTAACAACACGAAGTTTTTTAAATCAACACTTTGTAAGAGATTTTTCAGTATTTTCAGTAGTGATGGGATAACTCGAGCGAACATTCGCTCAAGTGTACTCGATTATTTAAATAATCGACTTCGCTCGATTATGAACGAGCGATGCAAGTGACGAGTTACGAGCGGCAAACGCAAGCGATCATAGAATGAAATAAATTGAAATCCGATTTTAATGTGACATACTCGATAAAAAACCAGGCGAATTTGCGGTCAGCGCCTTCAAAAATGCAATTTTGAAGTTATTAAGCGAGTGAAATAACTGCATTCAGAATTGGTTCCAACAAATGCAAAAATGCATTTCTCTTCAGGGAAAACACTTCGAAAAACAATAATGTTTAAAATTTGTCTATTGTTTTTTTTTCTACCTCTACCGGGTACGTCTCAAAAGTGTATTTTTTTTAAATAAAAAAATTAGATTTGTATGTTAGTATATGACATAAATTAGGATTGATTTCGGTCACTTCCTGTTTCACCGGAAATGACTACAGCTCTTGATTTTTAAATGCCACCCTCGGTATTTTTTTACTTTATTTGATAGAAAATGACACTCTGAATAGAATGACACATCATATGTCAACTTTTAACTTTTTGGCATATGGTTTATGTGAAATTGTAACATGCGGTTTATAACGACAATTTGATTCGAAATACCAAGCATGTGGTATTCGTAAAAAAATGCTTTTTTGAAATATGCGAATGAGCCAATTGGCCACCCTCGTTCCATTTTAAAAAATTGAGATATGATTAAAAATACGGTTTGGGCATCTTTTAACCGGCCAGGACAACACACTAAAAACATTAGAGGAACAAATCTATTTTTCCAAGGTTCCTTGATTAAAAATTAGTGTTTTTAATACAGCCTAGATTGAAATTTAAAATACATTGTTTTTAACCGGGAATATCAAAAGTTGACATATGATATGTCATTCTATTCAGAGTGTCATTTTCTATTAAATAAAGTAAAAAATACCAAGGATGGGATCTAAAACTCCAAAGCTGTAGTCATTTCCGGGTGCCACTTTTGAGACGCACCCTGTATAAGATCGCAGTGATTAACTTCCCCCTTTTCATACAATCTACATGTATGATTGCAATCTAATAAACGTAAAGTAGGTATTTCTTTTAAATTAGTATTGCCGGTAAAACGAGGTACCGCCACTGACTGCAACCCATTTCTTCCTCGCCAGGCGAAAACTTATTATCAACATCGGAAGAATGATAACCGCTCTCAAGTTCAACAGAAATTATCAGTTTCCGCCCGGCCATTAGTGTGAGATTTACGTTTGACGCGGATCCCAGGAGAAACACGTCAAAACAGCGACAGCGATCCGGGTAGGATTCGGCTAAAAATAAGAGCTCCCGTTTGATCGGAAGAGCCGAAATTTAAGAGGCTTTTAACGGGCGAGCGAAGAGGTGAAAATTAGCGGGCAGCGTCGATTTATTACCGGCGGAGTCGATGAAAAATGGGAGGACGTCGACTTGTTTGGAAAACACCGATTAGATGGAATTTAACGAACGCATTTTTTAGGACGTAGTTTCTCTTTGAAAATGATCGGGGCGTTAAGATTGTTTGTATAACATAATTAATAAAGGGGTTCTAAAATATTCTGAAACATTCACAAATCAAACGTTTCAAAAACATTCTGAAAAATGACAATGATTTGATTGTCGTTCATAAGATTGTCTTTTATAGCCTAACACGAATAGTAAGTTCTTTGCAGAAGCAGAAAATTTAACTTTACTTAAGACAACCACATAATTTTTTTGTCAACGCCTTACAATTTCCCAGGCTGTCATTAACAGATGCGTGCATGCAAGATTAACAAATTAAGGTAATTTAACGAATTAAAAAATTAACGTTAATTCTTTAATTCAGTAAGGCCACAAATATATCATTCGGCAAACTGCTTTAAACATAGGTAACATCGAATGCTTTGGCATAGACAAATTAGGCAAAGAAAATAAAGTTCTCCTACTATAGGTGCCCGCTCACCAAGGGATAGAAGGCAATGAAAAAGCAAATGATCTAGCTAGGAAAGGAGCGAACACTCCACTAACTGGACCAGAACCGTTTTGTTTTCCAAGCCGAAACCAGTTAAAAACGGAACTGAAGAATCTGGAAGACATCCGTAACCTCTGAAATGGTTAGGAGTCCTCCAACGGTCTAAGACACTCGAAAAAGTTCCTCAGAAATACGATCGAGAAAAAGATTTTCTTTGGTTTAAGTAAAAACAGGACACTGTCTCCTCAACGAACACCTCAGTAGGCTGAAGCTGAGAAACAACGGCGAATGCAGATTCTGTGGGGAAAATGGGGAAACACCAGAACACCTTATCACTAAGTGTGCCGAGACGACGACCGTTAGTGCCATGAACTTTGGTAGGGCTGATGTCGAGGATGCAGAGCTGGTCTCTGTGGAGCCGTCTCAGATACTGGCTTTTGTTAAAGCCCTGCGACTGTATGATGAATTATTACTCAAGAAAAGAGAATACACAATAGATATGTAAGGTCGCGGTGATTAACTCCCCTCCTAAACATTCTACATTCTACATAGAATTGTTAACATACACGAAATTTATTTGCATGTCTATGGCTGAAGTCGTACTCAGTACAGGTACAAACCGTTACTTAAATGTTTAACTTTTAAATTATTAGGAACTGTAATGTTTGCCCGATACGTTCAGTCATTACATTATATTTCTAAAATATAGGATTTTTTTGGAGATACTGTAGATTTTCTAAAAGACTTTATTGTCTTTACTTCTTTTATAAAAATAAAAACGAGAATAAAAGCTTCTAAATCCATATACAAGCTTGATAAAAATCTCAAAGCAATATCAAAGAATGAAAGGTCATAAATCGCCTGATACACGTGTCTCGTATTGCGCGAAAATAAAAACAGAGCCCATAACTCTTTGGTCCCGTTGGGCACTTTATCTGAAACGTCGTAATTCACGACACATGGCCGGCAATTTTACCGATTTTGGGGAAAGGGCGTAACAGTTTCTTTGTGCCAGAGCGGGACGATTTCGCGGGGACAAAGGGTTGGGCCGAACGCACCGGCCGTATCAAATTTTTCCTGATTTTTAGCGATAAAAAGTTATAGGCGTGCCGGTTTAGTCGGGGGTAAACTCGAATCTAATTTTCTTGAGATTGTGGGGGTTTTGGTGTGGTGAAATCAGATTCGTATAAATTACTTAGCAGCAAAATGCCGATTGTTCAGGCTGTGTTGAATTGAAAATGAAAATATTTAAAAAATGGAGCGTAACAATCAGCGAAAATAAAACTAATTTTTAGAAAATTCCTCACAAATTATTTTGGTATTCTTTTATCTATTTAATACATCAAACAAATAAAACTTCAACTATGATTATATTCTATAGTATCAAGCAATTTTTTTTATGAAAAATGCATTTTTTTCAAAATACTAATAATAATACAGTTTTTCTTTTTGTAATGACAATCCGGGGATATACTGTATATGAAATTATGATTACAGTATAATTTTGTTTTATTTTGTTTTTGTAACATATAAAAAAAGTGTATAAAAGGAGCAATAATTGGATCGGATATTGGACAAGATTAATATACCTTTTTAGAAAACGAAATAAAGTTTGAATTAGACCGCATGTCCACCACTTTAAATACATTTATTATTAATGAGTAAATATTTTTACATAACATATAATGTATAACAAAAACAATATCACATTGACAAATAAGTAATAGAAGAGATTGTAAATCACGTTTGTCCAACGATATAATCAGTGATGAGCAAATGAAAGACCAAGACTTCTTTGGTTTTGGTCTTGCAGTCTAAAAAATATCTAGTCTTGGTCTTGCAGAGTCTAGTTCTGCTGCAAGATTTGATCAATCCTTGCGATTTTTTAATAAAATTTTTACTATTTATGAAACTTTCTATATAGAAAATATCTAAATAAAATAATAATCTTTTAAATAATTAAACTTCTATATTTAGTAAAAAAAAAGTATAGTTGTGTCATAAAATTTAATGCAATTTTTTTACTGTTTTTATTTAACAAATCATAGAGTATTAATTAAATAAAAATTTCGTTATTTTTTTAAGTATTTTTTGTGAAAAAAGTGATGAAATAAACTGAAATAAAAAACGTCAAAAAGGCAAGATCTCAAGAGTCTATCATGCTGGAACTTGTTCTTGGTCTTGCTTAAGTTCTCTACTAGTCGTTTTTGGTCTTGGTCTTGATCCTTTTTGTGCAAAACCAAGGCCAGTTTCACTCATCACTAGGTATTATAATGATACATGACAGCGATAGTTTCCTGTCAATTTATTTCACAGGTAAACTGCATTTTGCCTGCATTTGTTTCCTTTTTTGGAGCAAAGAGGACCATACAGTTGAGCAGTGACAGTCGTGTCTGTCATTTTTATTCAAAAGTAAATTGTATTTTCTCTATTTTTTTTTAATCTCGTTTATCGAAAGCTTCCCTGTCTCGTTGAACAGACTTTATTTTATAATCATTAATCATACAAGTAATCTAAAATTAAAATTAATAACGCTTATCTTATTGAGTAGATAAAACAACTTGTGCAAATTAACAGTTATTAATATCTACAGAAAATAGTCCAGCTTTGAATATGTAAGTATACGAAAAACTTACTCATAAAGTATTGAAGCAATAGTTTGGTTAATAATAGTGAATCTACCAAGTTCACAAATACATTGATATTTTTCGTACAAGCTGCAAAACAAAATTACTGCTTCTACTAGTCGTACTAATATACTCGAATCTACAAAATTTGTTAATAAATGAATATTAAATTCAATATAAATTATAACAATGAATATTTAAACATGTTAATGTTTCTCTGAAGATCTACTACTTATTTATACATGGCAACTAAGCTATTGATTCAATACTGTACGAAAAAAAAATAAAATCTTAGATATGACTATACACACATACTATAAACTTATATAATACTTTCTACGTTCAGGAGAGCGACATTGAAGAATTTCTGTATATATATTCCATCGTTGATGACTTTAAGTCATTCGGCGGTCTGTCCTGAAAAAAAATACAATAACAATAAGTTAGCAATTTATAATACAAATTTTGATTATTGGCTATTCCACCTAGTTTCTGTGTGTGAAATGATTGCACAAGTGCATCAAAAGTATCAATAACTTTGATTGAAAGCATATTATCCAAATGTTCATTTTCAGTGCAGTTTATTAAAATATCATGATGGAAAGCAAAATTATCTGGTTAAATTAAGTTAAATAAAATAATAATATTATTTTAAACTATGGTGATTTATGTAACGATAAATAATGCATTCTTTGCCTTATTTGTGAAAATAAATATAGAGTATATTATATTTTTAGAAAGCTCATAAGAAGGCAATTAAAATAAAAAATAATATACAGAGCTAGAAAGATACAGACATAAAAATATAATTTTAAGTTATACTTTGAAAATAACAGCTCCCAACAAATAATCAGTTACGTCACTGAAATCTGCGTAAAAACTCAACAGGACTCACTTTTCACCTTTTCGATAAATTATAAGACAACCAAGATATGAAGAGGGTCGGAAAATGCAGCAATTTCAAATTCGCCCTGTATTTCAGAAGCTGAGAAGGCTAGAAGAAATCTATGAGTAACATCTACCGATTTCATTTTAACAGTGTGGTCTGGATTTTAACGTGTAAGACAGAGAATAATATAAATGACCGATTGACAGACACAGAGACAAAATCAAAAGCGGCATACAGTGTTGCCGGTTTTTAAGTTTGTAGGAAAATTTGTGTAGAAAAAAAACTGTTTTAAAAACTTTCATGTATACCACTGAATTGAAGATAATATATATATATATATATATATATATATATATATATATATATATATATATATATATATATATATATATATATTATATATATATATATATATATATATATATATATATATATATATATATATATATATATATATATATATATATATATATATATATATATATATATATATATATATATATATATATATATATATATATGATATATATATATATATATTCAATAAATGTAATCTAGTACATCTGTAATAAAATGAGTAACTAATTGTGAAAAATAAGGTTCCAACCTTAGATGCAACATTTTCCATAAACGCCTACTTGTACGGTTTGAACTATTGATGTAAAATCCGGCAATACTGCATAGAAGAAATGTATCAACCTAACTTTTATCTCTTTTTAATACATTTGATTTTCCATTAAGCTGCCTACATCATTGTCTTATACATTAAAATCCAGACCACACTTCTAAAATGACCAAATCAGTAGAGTTTCATAAAAAAGTAGCATAATGATGTGAAAACCGCATCTTTGTATCTCCATTCATAAACGAAAAACTCTATAAAACACACGAAAATCGGACTCAATGATAATGGGCCTAAATGAAAAGAGAGATTTAGCTGCACAAAGGTATCGACGGAGTCTATTTTTTTCATAATTTCATATTTTGTTACTCTCACATTAATATTTTAATAGTCGGAACAACTTGGGGCGTTAGAATATTCAAAGTATTGTTCTGTAGGTCATTTGAAACAAATGTGCGACCATCATCCCTTCAGCAGACCGTAAAGGGTTCGACTCATTTGCATAGAGCAATTCGATGTGCTTTTTAACGGGATCAAACCCTTCGATATTAACTTGTAAACAGATGTCGCAAATTGTTTCGATTTTACGGTATAGTTTTTTCGGTGACACTAAACTGCTGCGTTATTACTCGAATAAATCATACGAGGAGTCGGGCAGGTTTGACAACCCGGTAACGTCCAGACCTACATTTTAATTTATTTGCGTAACCGTATAAACCCAAGATGAATAAATATATCAGAAGATTTTTTCATTATACAGTACAGAATTCGGCTGGTATGATTATTACGCTCATCATGTTTTTAATGAAAACTTAATTTTTACGTATATTTATGAATAGGAGAATACTCTTTTCACAAGGTGCCTATCAAAAACTTGCAGTAACTAGGGGTTGCCACGTTTCTACGAGCCCGACAACAATGCAACAAGTCCTAAAAATAAAAAGGCGTTTCTATGGTAATATAATTATGATTTCATTCTTTGATAGATGGTTATTATTAATTTTAATTAACGTCATATTTTTTGCTATTGTTTAAAGTATCACATTTTCCGATAACTACTATCACCCTTTCCGTAGCATCGAACTAAATAAATTTTATGCTTCTTTAACATTTTAAAACAGCAAAAAGTATGACGTTAATTAAAATTCTATACAGGGTGTCCCAGAAATAAGTACAAATATTTTAACTGGTAGTATAGTTCAACCCCAGAAACACGCCTATGAGTTTTTTTTCGCGAAAAAAAAAATTGAAAATTCGAAATTTTTTGATAAACTTTTTAGAATTTTTTTTAGTTTTTTGTTAAAAAACATAATTTTTTAATAATATGGCAAAATAGGTATTAGATTAAATTTACAAGAAAGAAATCCAGAAAAGATCCAGTGGTTCTCAAAATTTTAGCAAAAAATCATTTTGTTTTGGAAATTTTCACAACCATATTTTCATATTTTTTTCTAATTTTCACAAAAACGGCTTGGAAATTTGGAAAAATCTAAACGAGATTAACCATTTCAGAATAAGCAAAAATTTTTATGAAGAATGCCCATTTTTTAATTTACAAGAAATGTTCTCAAATCAAAATTATATTAGGTATTAACTTTAGATGGTCTGTACTAAACTTTGCTATAAATATCGTAATCTTAAACTATAGAGGGTGTTCAATTTCGAGTTTCAAACTTTCTAAAATATAATATCATTATTCTTCGTTTTTTTTAAAATTGACTTTGTTAGATGGAGAATTAAACAATGAATATTTTTTGATTTGAATTTTTCGAAACCGGTTTCGCAAATTTTCACCTTTTCAGACAATTACCATAAAAGTATATATTAATTAGATCAATTACTATTGTATGTACTGTGTTTTTCAATGCGTCATGTTTCATACGAATGCGTTCTTAGACAAAAATTCAGTACCACAGATAGAGTCCACACCATATGAGATTATTTCCTTAACTAACTCACACCAAATTTTCTTGTGCGTTAGTTTTTGTTTTCATTTCATTTATATCTTTAAATCTCAAATTTTATGGATATCCCAGAGCAATTCTGGAAGTGAAACATCTTTACGCGCGATGGTAGTAAAAATTGATGGGCGTGACAGAGCCGGGACGGCCGTGGCACACAAGACACGGAAGGAAAAGTGGTAACGATCGTCGTAACTCAGGCCCTTTGTGAGCTAGGGGGCTGAAACTAGGAATATAAATGGGGCTCGAAGATCATGATATTTTTAAGCTAATTTCATGATATTCTGACGACATTTCATGCACTACGAAACTATCTATCGACATACTATCTATCGACATACCAAATTTCATTTATATCGGACGATTTTTTGATTTGATTCATTGATAATGGGAATGAATCAAATCAAAAAATCGTCCGATATAAATGAAATTTGGTATGTCGATAGATTGGACGAAGGCGAACTTGACCGTGTAAGACACGCGTCACTGTGACAGTTTTGACGTAAGAAACGTCAAAAGTTTATGTCGCCCGATCGCGACCTAATTTAGTAGGTAGGCTATGTAAGTGACGGTGCCATATAAATAGTTATTATCAATTTTGATCAACCTCATAGTTTTTGCTGTTGTTAAAGTATCAAGTATCGCATTTTCTGATAACTATTATTACCCTTTCCGTAGCACTAGATTAAATAAAGTTTGTGTTTTTTTAACATTCTAATATAGCAACAAATATGACGTTAATTAACATAATATCAATAACCATCTATCAAAGAATGAAATCGAATCTATATTACCATAGAAACGCGTCTTAATTTTTAGGACCGAAAAAATTCAATCATATTTTCATGTTTTTTTTAAATTTTTCTAAAACGGTATGGAAATTTGGAAAATAAAAATGGGATTAACCATTTCAGAAAAAGCAAAAATTTTTATCAAGAATGGATATTTCTCCAACGTTCTTCTCTATGACGTTAATTAAAATTTTGTCAATAAAAATCTATCAAATAATTACAACAAAATTATATTACCATAGAAATGCGTTTTGATGATAAACGCGGATTTAGGACTTTAGGATTATAAAATTAGGAGTAAATTAGGATTAGGATTGGGACTAAAAATTCAACAATAATTTTATGTTTTCTTTAATTTTCTCTAAAACGGTATGGAAATTTGGACAAATATAAACGGGATTAACCATTTTAGAACAAGAATTTTTTTTTTCAAGAATACTACATTTTTCTCAAAATGTCAATAACAAAAAAGGTTTTAATCTTGTAAAGACAATCCGGGACATACTGTATATAGATGTGTATTCGATAATTCATATATATTTAGTATCCACAAACCATCAAAAAATCAATTAGAAAGGAATTATAACGTCCGTCCGAACGTCAACGCCACGTGCTCGTGTTCGACGTTTGCCTCAAATCATTTCCAGATTTACACCTCAGAGGACTGAGTAAATATTTGCCAGACACGGCGAGGCGGCGGTGTTTGCTTGTTTGTCGCCGGGACACTTGTCAAAGCAGCTCCCTGGTGACAAACAATTATTCCGCTGGATGTGGAATTTATGTTGCCGATTGTTCTGATTTTGTGGGGTGACAGAGCAAGAACGTAATTTGAAGCCATTTATATTGTAAAATGTCATCTGATCACAAGCAAAATGGATTTTGATTACACCAGGCTACTTGTTTTTCTCTAAAACATTAATTAAACTACATATTTCTACTATCACTTTAAATCATCTGCTGATAATACTAACATGGTTAGCGAAACGCGAGTCCAGTTAAAAGTAAAGTGTTTGGTGCATTGTGTTGAATTAGTGTTTTATTTTGCTATATATTTTCAATTTAACCAGGTTATATATTTTGTTTCTTTTTGTATTTGCTTTTAAACGACAGAATAAAATATATTTCAAAAACTTGTGGTGTTAATTATAAAGCCTCATTCAGAACCTCGAAATCAGTAAAATAAATTAGTAGTATCAATTAAGCTTTATTTAAAACCTCGTAATTAGTGGAATAAATTAGTGGTTTCAATTACACTTTATACTTTTCGTTTACAATCATTCACAATGTCTTAAAAACACAATTAAAATTAATTGAATATCCTAACAACGGATTACGGTAGCCAGTTGTATCCATAGAGAAAGCCTAATATTTAAAGCTAAAGCTAATAATAAAAAAACTAAAGCTAATAATTTATAAGCACAAAATAATAAACTTCTGATTTCTAACCACAATTTCCATTGATGGATAATGAAAGGCCAAAATGACATTCCTCGAAAATTTTGAAGCATAATTAGTGAAAAAGTTAAGAGTTTGTTAAAGACAATTCTTCATTCAGACCTTCGCAATTAGTGGAAAAATTTAGTGGTTTCAATTAGCGTAGAAGTTTGTTGCTTTAATTTCAATGTAAGTATTCAGAATGTTAAAATTAGTGGTAGACATTTTCAATTGTACGACAATGGTTCGCACACGTAAAACGCATGGAAGAAAACAGGCTACCACGCATAGCCCTTGAAGGGAAACCCAGGGGTAAGAGACAGCCGGGAAGACCTCCAAAAAGATGGAAAGACAGTTGGTAGTCCATCTACAAAGAATTCCTACAGAGGCAACCTTAAAATTAACAGATCGACAGATCTCAAATAAGTAAAAGAAAAAGTATAAGAAAAAGTTATCAAACTTTTAACTTTTCCACTAATTATACTTCAAAATTTGTGAGAAATGTCATTTTGCCCTTTAATTATCTTCCGTCAAGAGAAATTGTGGTTAGAAATCAAAAATTGATTGTTTTAGAAGCTAAATATTAAGCTTTCTTATGAATAAAACTGACTAACGCAAGAATTGCATTTTAATTGTGTTTTTTAAATATTGTGAATGATAGTAAACTAAAAAGTATAAAGTGTAATTGAAACCACTAATTTATTCCACTAATCACGAGGTTCTGAATGAAGCTTAACTTTTTCCACTAATTGAAGATTACTACCACTAATTTTGATGTTGTGAATGCTTACTTTGATATTAGAGGAACAAACTTCTGCGCTAATTGAAACCACTAATTTAATCCACTAATTTCGAGGTTCAGAATGATGTTTTATTCTTCATAAGTTTACACGACCATTCACAATCTCAAAAAATACTATTAAATACTATTAGATATATGTAAAATGCTACTAATAGAATGTCCTAGCGACCGTTTGCGATAGTAAGTTGTGTCCATAGAAAAAGCATAATAATTAGCTTATAAAACAATCCACTTTTCATTTCTAAACACAAGTTATCTTAGCAGCGTAAATGTAAAACAAAAACAGAGGAAACAGAACTTAACAGAGCAAATGTAAAACAAAAACTAAAGGCGGATTCTGACGACTTTTGTACTTGGCAAGTACGCCAATATTTGCGTACTTGGCAAGTATACTATCTTAGTAAACAACATTTTTTTGCAACAAGCATGGCGTTCGCGCGGCGCGACGAGTGACAAATGATTGACCAATGAAATCGTTCACGCGACATGGCAAGTATATGCTAGTAACAAATGTTTGTACAAGTACGCGAGTCGTCAGAATCCGCCTTTAGTATTTTGAGCAAATGTAAAACAAAAACTAAAGGCGGATTCTGACGACTTTTGTACTTGGCAAGTACGCCAATATTTGCGTACTTGGCAAGTATAGGTACTATCTTTGTAAATAACATTTTTTTTCAACAAGCATGGCGTTCGCGCGGCGCGACGAGTGACAAATAATTGCACAATAAAATCGCTCATGCGATATGGCAAGTATACGCTATTAACAAATGTTTGTACAAGTACACGAGTCGTCAGAATCCGCCTTTAGTATTTTCAGCAAATATAAAACAAAAACTAAAGGCGGATTCTGACGACTTTTGTACTTGGTAAGTACGCCAATATTTGCGTACTTGGCAAGTATACTATCTTTGTAAACAACATTTTTTTGCAACAAGCATGGCGATCACGCGGCGCGACCAGTGACAAATGATTGCACAACGAAAGCGCTCACGCGACATGGCAGTATATGCCAATGACAAGTGTTTGTACAAGTACACGAGTCGTGAGAGTCCGCCTTAAGACTAAGTCCAAAAAATGTTTGGTCGGGTTTTCAAGTGTGTCTAAAGTGTCTACTAAATCAACATAAACATTGCAAACGAGGTTACATAAAATTAACCAAATTGTTTGGTCAATTTTAGGAATGTGTGAATCTTGTTTTTTAACTACTTCTACGATGATTCTAAAATCACCTCTGGTAATTTTAAAAGTGTATTAGCCTCGTTTGCAAAGTTTATGTTAGCAAACATGTTTTCAGAATCTAAACCTTCTTATTTTATTAGCATATTTTTCTCAAAATAGAGAGAGTACAATATAAAAAGTTACTATTTGACCTCCATCTAAATTTGCGATAAAGAAAAAATTCAAGTGTCAATTTAGATGTTTATATTTCCGGCGGACAATGGAAAATGCCCTTTTGTCGGCCTATAATATCATGACGTAAACTAAAAGTCCTTTGTAACATCTAGACAACTTTAAACATATCAGTTTCAAAAACGTCCGCTCAGTCGTTCCTTCTCCATGACTAGTTTAAAACTAGAGCCGATATTTTATATGGTCCGCTGTAAGGGACTTTCAAAAAATTGTTTTGGCCCTTTGTACGAGTGTCACTACTTAGAAAGCGTACAGTAGCGACACCGGGGGGTGATTACGCTAGGAAATCGGGTGATTTTACCTGGAGTAGGTCCGTGTTGACAAGGGTCGATCCGTAGGGCCTAGGGTGTCTGTATAGAGTCGTCGATTACGCGACAAATAAGCAAAATCGTAGACAGGTAGAGGGCAAGCGTGGAACGTTACAGTTTGTTTAGTTAGAATTTATGGTTCTTTTATTTGAGTGACTTGTTAAAATAACCGTTTGAAAATCCTCCTTATTCAACTAATATGCTTTGATTTGCTTTAAGCATTTTTTAGCAAAAAAAAATATAAATTTTATATACCGGGCAGGAAATTGCATACAAATTTTGAACTGTCCAAATATTGGCACACCTATTGATGTGATAGCTAAGCTGTAACTAGAGTTTTTAAAGGACCGGGTATGCTGATAACACATACCAAATTTGAACAATTTTGAGTCGGTTTTTAACTAATTGAAGAGAAAATGCAACTATAAGCGTAAATTAAAACTAAACAGGTGACAATGCAAAACCAGGTGAATGCCATCATACCTTAAGTTCTCAACATATAATTTTGTCAGTATCAAATTATATTTCTTAAACCTTAAAGGCTTTTGTCTAATTTGAACAAGCTTTAAATTATGAAAATACATTTCGGACACTAAGGTATACTAGGTAGGTACTATAACGTAATAGACAGCATAACAAATAGCATTAAATCATTAAACTATAAGTTGACAACTTAAGGTATGTTGATATTTGCCTGGTTTTACATTGTTAATTGTTACCTGTTCAGTTTTAATTTCAAAATAAATGCAGTTTTTCTAAAATAGTCAAGTAAAAACGGCTTGTTCAAAATTGTTTAAATTTGACATGTGTATTGTGTATATAAAAAGGGGGGGTACTTTTCTGTAATGGGGTGAATTAATGTTTTGTTTTACCATTATAACACCAAATCACAGTTTAAAGAATTATATATTAAATAATTAAAATAATATTCTGATTATTTAATAATATTTACCTCTGTGGACCATGGCAACGACTGGTTGCTGCTACAGGTGCGAGATGACTATGATGTCCGTGTGCTGCTGCGAGATTGTTGGCCATTCTTAACTGTAACAAAAATCATTGAGATATATTATAAAAAATATCTAAAGATATATTCATTCAGAACCTCAAAATTAATCGAATAAATTAGTGTTTTCAATTAGCGTAGAAGTTTGTTCCTCTAATTTAAATGTAGGGGAGAGGGGGCAAGTGTGAACAGGTGGGCAAGAGTAAACGGCTCAATAATTATATTATATTTATAGTTAGAAATCAAAAGTTCATTGTTTTGTAAGTTAAATATTAGGCTTTCTCTATGGATACAACTGACTAGCACAAGTTGTTGATAGGATATTTTATTAATTTTAATTATGTTTTTTCAACATTGTGAATGGTCGTAAACTAAAAGTATAAAGTGTAATAGAAACCACTGATTTACTCCACTAATTGCGAGGTTCTGAATGAAGCTTTAATCCACTAATTATACTTCAAAATTTGCATGTACTTAATCTCATTTTGACCTTGATTATCATCCATCAAGAGAAATTGTTGCTAAGATATTATTGTGTTAAAAATAAAATTATGTATTTTTAGACGTTTGTAAATAAATATTTAAGTTTAAAGTATAATTCAAACTACTAATTTATTCCACTAATTTCGAGATTTTGAATGAGGCTTTATAGTTTTTTTTTACATCCGGTTGAAATCAGTAAGTAAAAAAGCATCCAGAATTTATCCTAATCTTCTTTACATGCACACATCGCTTTGCTCTCTGTTATTTTCACATTAGCCGCTTGATAAATTCTTAAAAGCTTAAAGTATCTTTTTAGAACGTCTCTTTTTCATGTTACGCATCACGACGTTTTCTGCCAAAGGTACTAAAGTTGTATTCTATAAGGATTAACTCTCCTTTTTTATCATTTTAATCTTATCGCAGGGTATCTATGATAATACTGTAATTCTTCTATACAGGGTGCTACAAATTCGAGGTACGAGTATTGGTATCTCGGAAACCGTAATAGATACGAAGATGGTTAAATTGGAGCAAAGTTGCGCTTTGAGATGTTCACCAAGATGCCATAGTCTGTGGTCTGTTTTTGTTTAAATGTTTTGTTCGTTATTCATGTTGGGGATTTATTTTTAAATTAATGTTAATCGTTAGGCAGCCAGTAAACTCATAGAATATGTATTTCTTTTGCATAATCAAAATTGTCGTTCTAAATTTTACATAACTAAATTGTCACTCTAAATCGCTGTCTTTTTTAGACAGATGTCACTAGTCTTGTCATTCGAATTCTAAGAATGTTGTTAATAAAAGTTTCATCTTAAAATAAAATTTCAATCAATCACAATTGCTTATCTCCATCATTTACCGGATTAATAATACAGCCAATTACAGCTCAATTGCAAACAATTCATTATTTATAGTGATTTACAGTAATTTTATTAAATTATGGGAATATTCTCGTTGATTATTGGTTTGAAATAAATATAACCGTGTCCTCCAATGAAAATGCGAGTTACTAACTCTAAATTCTAAAGGTAAGTATCCATTTGAGAGTAATTCGTGCGAGTGATAGTCACTCCAAAGAGAGTATCCATTTGAGAGCGATTTAAAGAATTTTTGCTATCGGCTAGATAACTAAAAACTCTTCAAATGCTTACTCTCATACATATCTGTCAGGAGGGTATCCATTTGAGATTTCTGTTTCATCAACTGCCTTTCTTTGTGTATTAACGTGTTTTGTGTTTTTTTAACCAATTTAGTTATTCCCTCATATAAAACATATATACAACACATAAATAATGTACAGCATATACATATCATAGAAGATATGGGTGTCGTCCTTCTTCATCTATGGCATCAGTGACCTGTTGGTACCAGATCCTGGCCAGATGGTATCGAAGGCATTCTTTTCTTAATTATTTCTGTCGTCGATTTCTGGATTTAGTGTATGGTTCTATTTAATATTAACCATTTAATCCTCTTTTTGAATTGTATAAATTTCAATTTTTATACCTTCTCTGCTAAACTATTGAATGTTTGAATTGTTTTTGCTGTTAGTCTCTGTGTTAATGAAAAAAATCTGTGTTAAATTTTTACTTTCTGGCATCTAATATGTGACTTTTTCCTTGTTTGGTAATTTTGAACTTCCTTGTTTGTATTTAATTTAATATTTAGCAAGCTATTAAAAAGTATTAATGCTTTTATATCTAGTTCTTGCAGTGTATCAAATAATATGTGTGTTGGTGTTCTTTTGTGTAATTTATATATTAATTTTAAAATTTTATTTTGTTGACGTTGCAATGCGTTTAAATTCTTTTATCGGAAGAAGGTAAACAGTGCGTGATATAAAGTTTCCTCATGTTATTTGGTATCAATTTTTGAATTTTTATTAAAGCTGCAATTGTGCATATATTTTCATTTTTCAGCTCTACTACATGAGCATCCCATTTCAAATTATTTTGTATTTTTAACCCTAAATAGTTGATTGTTGATGTTTCTCGTAGAATATGGTTTTGTAGTTTTATTTGTAAGTTTAATTTTTGTTTTGTGGTTGTAAATGTCATATATTCTGTTTTTAGCTCGTTTATGGTTAGGAGATTGTTGTAGCACCATGTTTGCACTTTTTGCAGGTCTTTGTTGATGCTTGTTTCAAGGATGTTCTGATCTGTTCCTGAATATACTAAATATGTATCATCGGCATATCCATATATGATGCCGTTTAATGATTTAATGCTAGTTCGCAGAAATCGTTTGTATAATTCTGAGCTGGCAAATGAGCTAGATGCTTTACCTAGACCAAAGCCTAGACCGTTATTCAGAAGCTACAAACCTTTTTATTATTATTATTATTCAGAAGCTACAAACCTATCGATGATAATATTCTTGAAATCAAGGTTGGTACAGTTTCAAGTTTATTGTAGTGATTTTCTTAGCCGCGTATGGCACAGATCGTTACCAAGTGTTGCCACAAGATTATTTTTCATCGGAGTAGATTATTACGAGATAATAGGGTTAAATTGTTTTACAAAGGGGTAGATCTACCCTGAATGGGTTAGTTGTGGCAACACTGCCGTTATCACTTTTCCTCTAGCTAGCTCGTGCGTCACGGCCATGCACCTCGCGTCTGTCGTTCAAGGCCGTGTGACACGAAGAAGTTTCACACAAAGAAGTTTCACTTCAAAAATACTTAAGTTTTCTGCAGCTCTATATGGAATATATTATTTTCATACATCTATCTTTATAAATCACTGTTTTGTATCTGATAATCTAATAATCAATACACCAATAATGGATACACCTAGGTAAATAAATGTTTATTATTTATTCACATAAATAACTAAATTAAATCCCTAAAAACTACAAAACACAACGCTTTTCCTTCAAAACATAGCCTCTCCGGATTACCCAAAATGCTAAAAAAATCAAAAGAGTAGATCACCATCGCCGAAAAAATCTATCTACCTGGCGAACAAAAAGAAACTAAGCTATTAACTTGTTTTTATGGCATGAAACAGGCGATCGATTTTCAGAGGCGTGTAAAATTTCCTTCCTTTATTTATAAGAATAAACAGCTCCGTCACAGCAAAGCCCTTTAATCTCTAAAAAACGCCGACGACTCTCTAAAAAACTTAAGAAACAACAAGCGAAGCGCCAGGGGGAGGATTATGAGACAAATCCCTTTTCACGGAAGAGATTTCTCTTCGAACAAAAATAATTGGGCTATAGAAGGTTTTAGTCGAATGATTCGATGGATTATCCATTCGTCGGAAATATACAGGGTGACAATTTGAACACATAATAGCAATTGGAAATATGTCTTGTAGACAAAAAATACTCAGGCAGATCTGAAATACATGTCGGGGGTATTTGAAGAGAAATGAGGTACATTTTAAGAGTCCATTTCACTAGTCCGAAAAAGTAACAAAATAAGCCTTCGGCATTTGACGTTTTATGTAAAACTGGCTAGGTGTTTTTACACAAATGAAAAAGGAAATTAAAGATAAAGGATTATACTACATCCGTATTGTACCACATTTTTAGACAACTACTTTATCTCTAAGATTTTGATGGTCAAACATCAACAAAATATTCCTTATGATTGGACTAAATTTTCTGGAAAATAGAGATATAATTTAAAATTCCGTTGCAATACGGAAATAGATTGATGTTTTGTGATTACAGTGATATATAATTTATATGGTTTTGTAACAAATTGCTCGCTATTTTATGGCAAATGCTGAAGCTCTGCAAATATTAATCAAGCCTTAATCCAAGCACGTATGTTTGGAATTTTAGGTGTGGCTTAACACGAGAGGATCGAGCTAAGCAGATTTCTGAAATATAATATATATTTCTTTCGCATTACCCGACCCCTGAGAACGACTCTTTTATTCATCCCTTAAAGGGTAGCCAACTAATTTTAATACAAACCAAATCTTGTGTGATATATTTTTGAAAAGCTCGTTTGTTATTACAGTATAATAGCAAAATGTTTAATCGTACTGTTAGTTTATGAGATATTGGTTTTTGAAAGTAAGCCACATTTTTGGAAGCAAGTAATTTTGACTTCTTGTTACACAAGAATTACAGGAATTACATAAAAAAGACACCAGAACACCTTATCACTGAGTGCACCGAGACGACGACGACCATTCGTGCCATGAACGGCACCATGTACGGCTAATGTCGAGGATGGAGAGTTGGCCTTTGTGGAGCCGTCTCAGATACTGACTTTTGTTAAAGCCCTGAGACTGTATGATGAATTATGACTCGTTATAACTCAAGAAATGGGAACACACAATAGATCTGTAAGATCGCGGTGATTACTCACTCATTACTCCCCTCCTAAACATTCTACATTCTACACAAGAATTGTTGTCATAAAGGTCTACTCTCTTATTCAATTAATAAACAGCAACGGCCCAGCTACATCAAATCACCGAAGTTAAACGACATTAGACGATACAAGTGGATGGACGAGTGACCGTCTGAAAACTTCTGGTTCAAACTGATTCCATGGCAAGAGTGTAAATCTATACATACACTGCTCATACACGCTGATTCGAGGCCGGATGAGATCGGATATTTCGTGAGGAAGCGTAGATTTAGACATTTAGACACTCGCCAAGTCAGTAAGCCAATGGCAATGATATAGCCGAGTACCGCGGTTCGGATTCCGCGTAAACAAAGTAGGCCCCGTCCAGATTAGCAATAGCAGCAAAAAGGAGATGTTAACTTAAAATACTTTACTTACTCAATTAATAAAAAATCTCTTATAGTCGGAACTTTATGTTTAACACTGTATAAGAGTACATAAAATGGGAATAGGAAAAATTATAAATAAAAAAAATCAGAAAACTGGATTGGCATAGGCAGAATTGAAAGACTATTTAAAATGGTTGAAACCCTTTGGAGTAATAATAGAAAATTACAGACCCTTACTTTCGTTCAAAAGTCTGCTCTTATCGTTTACATTGCTCAACATATTCTTGACAAAGAAGTCTCAAATTACAGGCAATTAGATGCATATGAGAACGTCAAAATTAATAAATGTAAAGATAATATAAACAGAAATAATGTCCAATTCCTTTCAGTTCTCTCTTATTACTGTAGTCTAGATAATTAATTGTTACGCTCGGTTAGTTTTTACGCGCTTGGCTAGTTTTGCCACGCGCGGTCTGTGCCAACATAGCGCCTACGCTCAATTTATAGATATTAGTTTAGTTTTAATCAAGTAATGTAATCGATCAAAAAACACCCAGACACCACTTTTCATCCAAATATCCACATTAGTTCAGAAATTATTTGGAAAAAATCGGAATAAAAATGAAACTTCTACACCCTGTATCTCCGAAACGAAGCATTTTTGGACATAAATTCACACGAAGTTTTTTTACTGGATTTTATCTGTAGAATATGCTGTCAAAGTTTCCCGAATGCTATTTGGATCCCTGTATTATTTTTTTACAAAATACAAGGCTAATCTTTAATACTTCAAATATAAATTTATCTAAAAATGACTTTGTTAATGTGTTTGGAGATCCAATAGTTTTGACATGATAAATTTGATTTTGATGTCAATATGACTCCTATTTGTAGGGGGCGCCACCTAAATGTGTTTTAACTGCTTTGAAGAGTAATAACTTTTCGTCCGTACCTGTATAAAACTACTGAGTGAAAAATATATATTTCTCTGATTTTTACGTAAAAAATGTTTTTTAGTAAAAATCGCTACGAGCAACCGTTCTGAAGATATTTAGAATGGTAATGGTCAAATACATGTCATTATTGATAAAAAATAAACATGTTGAATAGGTTATTTGACTGAAATGATAAATTGGGGAACTTTTATTTTTTTTAAATTAATCCAAAATTTTTCTTCGTAAAAAATGACGAAGAATGACGGGTTTCTGTTGAATTTTTGGCACAAAAACATTTCAAATTTATGATTTCAGTCTAATAACTATTTAGCCAACATGTTTAATTTATGTCAATGATGACAGGTATTGATAGATTTTAATTAGGATCGATTGAAATTTAGATTTCAAATATTGCGAGAACCAATACTAGTAGGAATTTTTACCAAGAGACCTTTTTTGCGTAAAAAACGTTGTAAATGTATATTCTTTTACCCAGTAGTTTTATACAGGCACGGACGAAAAGTTATTACTCTTAAAACCAGTTAAAAAATATGTAGGTGGCGCCCTCTACTAGTAGGAGTCATATAATTTCCATCCATTAACAAACAGCTATTGGATCTCTAAACCAACAAAAATATTCGACATCATTATCGGCCCCGAACAAAACAAACGCTAAGATACATCTCGAAAAAAAGAGACCCAAATAGGCTCGTTTCGAAGCAAATTTTATGCATAGCACAAGCTACGGAACGGTCGTTGTTTTTTTGTTATCCTGCGACAAACGGAACACGGAACGACGCAGCATACCCTCGCGCCGCCCGCCGTTGTTTCTATGACGAGCGTCGAGGGTGGCGTCGGAAGAAGGGCGCGACCCTCGCAAATTAGAGGGCGACCTCTCCTCCACCCCAGCCAGCCCTTTATTAGGACCGTCCGCTACGGATGCCGAGCACCAATCTTGCCGTCTTTTCCGTCGCCGTCTCGTTGTCGAGATGATAGAATAGGGGAAGATAAAGGGCTGATGCTTTTATGTTTTTCTAGATTTAGAATCTGTATTCGGAAGTGAAAACTCTTAAATGGAGAGCGTTAATCAGTCTGCATTTTTTTTTAATTTTCAGTTTTTCATCCTTTTTTCTTTTTCAAAATAAACTTTCAGCACCTCTAGAGTTAGCATACACTATTTTTCATCTGCATAGGCCGATAAATGTATAAATAAACCAACTTCATCCCATAATAAATAAAAAATGTAATGATATAAGAGAGATATCATATACCGGGTGCGTCTCAAAAGTGGCTCGCCCCCAGAACTTTTTTATTTCTTTAGATAAAAAACAAGATTTGATATGTTAGTATATGACATAAATTAGGATTGGTTGATGTATTCAATTGTTTTTGATCATTTCCTGTTTCACCGGAAATGACTAAAACTTTTGATTTTTAACTCTTTGAAGGGCAACATTTGTCAGTAAATAAAAGTGCTAGAGGGGCATGATTTTTTTCATTACTTTTTAATAAAAATATTTAACAGAACTAAGAACAAATATTCAAAATAAACTCTAAAACTATGAAAAACAATTTTTTATATATTAATAATGACGTCATTCCGTGGTACATATACAGTACCATTGCCCCAGTATAATTTTACTCGAAAGTGTGGAAGTCCTGGAAGCATGTCTTGTTTGCCCCCAGACAGAGAGGAACTCGACTAACCGAACATATCCAGTTGGTACGAACTTGCTGTTTTGATGTACAGCATTTTGCACATCGCCGCCGAGAATCTCTTTCCGGTTGATGGGAACTTTGGTTGTGCCTAATTTCTAGGGGAATGAATGGCATAAACTGTTTTTTAGCAACTGTTTCTCCACAGCTATAAGCTTTCCTTTTGTTTTTTATAACCAGGTCTGCAACTAGTCCTTGTGATACGCTTCTTCTAAACTCTTTCATGGATATTTTTGGCGAATGAAGTTCTTTATATAAAACGAAAGCGTTTACTACTGCTGCATCGAGAAAGTAGAAGAATATCCTGTGCCACCATTTTTTTGATTTCCTGTTTATTTTGTACAAATTCAGATTTTGATCAAATTTATCAACAAAATTCATGTTGGCGTTATAATCTGACAGCGCTTGCGGACAACGAACTTTGGTTGTAGTACCATTCTTTTCTTTCCTATTGACCTCAGTGGTTCCAAAAGGAGAATGAAAATTTGACAGTAAATAGACACTACGCTTATCTCTCCATTTAAAAGCTACAATTCTTGATGGATTGCTAAAAACTTCAAATTCCCCCCTCTTCAATTTTCGATCCGGTTTAAACACCGGCAAAGTTTTTCTCGATGGATTTACGGTACCACAGGCATGAATTAGTTTTTTCTTCAGGTCTTCCAGAAGTTCGGTACTATTGAAGAAGTTGTCGAAATAGACAATGTGCTCTTTATTTTCCAATCCATTGAGCATTTGTTTAATAACTCTGGCATATATATATCAAATTTTTGACAGTAGCCATTTTTATTCGCTAAAATCCATACCTTGTATCCTCGTTTAATAGGTTTTTTGGGCATGTACTGTTTGAGCGAGCTTCTCCCTTTGAATTTTATCATTGACTCGTCTATTACAAGTTCCCTACTTGGAGCCATACACCTTTCAAAATTCTCAGCTAACGCAATCAATAATGGTCGCACTTTGTACAATTTATCGTAGTGGGCTTCTCCCTTTTTAGGCATTAGCACGTTATTATTGAGATGGAAGTTCGAAAGGAGCCAACTAAAGCGCTTCACAGGCATCAATCCACTTATGTAAGCATCATTTATATCAGGAGAAGTACTCCAGTAGTCCCTATAGCTCGGTAATCGTTTAATTCCCATTAATAAATTTATGCCTAGAAAGGTTTTTATTTCTGAGATTTCGGTAAGTTTTTGTTTGCTGAAAGACTGCTGTGCGTACAAATTTGTCTGGAATACTATGTGGTCAAGCAGACCATCATTAAAAAATAACTTGAAAAGTTTGTACGGAGTAGGATCAACCATTTCTCTCACAACAGGTTTAATTCCGGACTCTGACGTAAAGTTTGAGGGGGGTACTGGTTCAACAAGCTTAGACCAGTCGTTAGAGTTTACGGGTGGTACAGGAAGCAGATTAGTTGCTAAAATAGATAATGGCACGTTATCTTCTGGATCAGTATCAGAATCAGTAAAATTCAAAGCAGGTGTAGTTTGGTCCAACAGTATTTGGTCATCTTCATCTTCCGACTCACTAAATACAGACTCCGGCTCGGAAGGTATTGGCTCCGCGTCGTTATATATATTATTCAATTCATCTTGCAGGTCATCATAACTCCAACCTTTTAGCTTAAATGGTAACGAATCCATATCTTGAATATCTAAAAAATAATGTGGCATAATCAGGATAGAATATTTGCCTAAGCGTGCAACGGTACACTTATAGTACCACAACAAACTACCAAAATAAAACAAAAAAAAATATTTTTTTCTTGTACCAAATAATATTATTGTTATAAATGATCAAATATATTATTATTACAGGAAAGGCACCTATATTTTATTATATTTCACTTACTTTTCTGTATATTCAGCAGACTTTCACTTGCAACCACCTTAACGCTATGATTTTATCAATAAAACTGATCGCAGAACCGAAACTGCCACGTGCAACAGTTTAAATCAACAAACAGCCGTCAGAGTGCGACCAATATTACGTTGGTCGAGAAAATGCTCCATTGCACAACTAGCTAAAAATGTTTGAAGGGGTGGTACATTTTTTAGACCGGTGCCCCACTAATACATATATTTTCCGGGTACAATTTTTATACCGGTGCCCCTCAAAGAGTTAAATGGCACCTTCGGTATTTTTTTACTTTATTCCTAGATAGATAGAAAATAACATTCTGAATGGAATGGCATACAATAATGTCAATTTTTGAAATTATTGCTTAAAAACATCGTATTTTAAATTTCAATCTAGAGTGCCATGGCCATCTTAAAAACATTAATTTTTAATCAAGAAGCCTTGGAGAAATGGATTTGATAGTCTAATGTTTTTCGTATTTTGTCCTGGTCGGTTAAAAGATGCCCAAATCGTATTTTTAATCATATCATCTCAATTTTTTCAAATGGAACGAGGGTGGTTCATTAGCATATTTGGAAAAAACATTTTTTTTGCGAATAATTTGTTACCGTACACTTGGCATTTCAAGTCAAATTATCGTTATGAACCGCACGTCACAATTTCAAATAAACCATAGATATGCGCAAATATCAAAAGTTGATATATGATACGTCATATGTTGTACTTTGTTTATACAGAGAAGACCAGGCTACTAGTAACATAGCAGTCTAATGATTGGATATTTTTATTAATTAAAACCGTATTGTTACTTGTTGACATGCCTTTCCAAAAGTTGCTATGATTTGCTTTTTTAGTTGTATTTTTATTGTATGTATATTGAGTCTTATTGTCGTTAACAGAAAATCTATAAAACCTGTTTCTTCAAAGGCTCTGCTTTCTGTTTCTGCCTTGAAGATGTTTGGTCCATTGTCATCCATTTGGTCCATTTTTGGGCATCAAATCTGATGTAGAATGTCGACTGTGTTGAACTTTGCAAGGCTGTATATCTGTCACTATTTGATCATATTCCAAGCCCATACTCCAGAACCAAAAATCTCGAGCCTCTGGTCAATATAAGAAATAAATGTGCTAGACTGAAGAACGAAAATGTAGAATTACAGCCTTGCCAATAGCAGTACTAAAATCACATAACATGTGCTTTCTCCACTTTATCAGCCCAAAAGAATAAGTAGGAAAGGGGACTGGAAGCGTACGTGTGGCAGCAATCTTGTTCCTTCCAGGATTCTATGACTTTATGAAAACAAATTTGGCCATTTATTGTTGAACTTAGTGATCCAGCAAAACAAACATGGTTGTGAAAGAGCAAATCGTCCAGTCGAGCTACCAAAATCCGTGTGTTTTTATATATTTAGAAATAATAATATTGATAGTAATAATAATTTTATTAACTGCAACAAAGTATTATTTTTTTATTATCTATTTAAAAAATAAAAGGATAATCCTTAATATTTCAAATTAAAAAGTTGTTGAAAGTCCTTAGAAAAACAAATAAATGTTTTTTTATCTAAAAAATTTAACTTTATTTGTTTTCAATGTAAATCAATCTTTATTGATGCCTTTCCTGAACACATTTTTTCAAAAACTTCTTGATTAAAAAACTTTTTGATCCTATAAAAGTTTCATTTTGTATACTTGCATCATAAATCAATCTTTGTTTGTGCCTTCCCTACAATCATTTCAAAACATACATTACCAAGCTCCCTGCCGGGCACCATCTCCAAATTAACACATCAGCGCGTTTGCCGGTTATAAATATACGGAAAACGTCTAAATATTGCTGCGCCTCTCCATGCTCAATGCCCGATACCAATCGAGGGTCTGCTCTTGATAATAAATCATCTGTCGAAATTGGTACGTCATTGATATTAATGCCGATGCGAAGGGACGGACAAAGGGCCCTCTAGCATCGGTCAGTTTCGCCAACAATGCCCTTATTGGACCCGATTTGAATTCGGCACAGGAGTTAAGTAGGCTGAAAAGGGAGCAGGGGGATGGATGAATGAACGGACCCGGAACACTTTTGTGCCTTTTTTTCGTTTTCGAAAACGAGACGGATCGATGGGAATGTTCGCTCGTCTTGAAAATAAATAAAACACGCTTTCTAAAGCGATAGATGCTTTTTTTTGGAAGTAGGACGCATTCTTTGGATAAGTTCTCATCTCTCATCTCGGAAACTATTGGAGATATGGAGAAAGAATTGCAGTTTTGTGGGGTCATAAATATGCGCATTTCATATTTGTGAAAAAGTTCATGGCTTACTAGATATTTTGCATAAAAAAAAATATTTTGCATTAAAAGCCAAGTGGGCGAATTTTTAAAACCTCTATATCTCGATAAGGAATCCAGCAAAATATCAAGTATGCTATACTTTTGGAAAAGTAATTTTAAATTATTTTCAATGAATTAAAAATATACAGGGTGTCCCATATTAAAATATAATATTCTGTTGATAATGCTTAAATTATTAATTTTAAAAAAATTATACTTAAACCATTAAGTTTTCATAAAAATACAAAATTTTCCATAGCAAAAAAGTTGCAACGATTTGTTAAAAATGCACATTTTTGAAAAACACCCCGTAACTCCGAAACGGTAACAGATATCGAAGTGCGGTTTTTACCATCATGTTTTTGATAAAAATTGAGCTCCAGGTACCTATATTAGTTTCCGTCTATCTCCTATAGAAAAGGATGTTTCCCTTTAAAAGCGTCGAATTTGGTCCACCCTGTACAGTTGGGGTTGAGACCTTTTGTGTTAAAACTGCAAAATAAAACACTAATCAGCATATCGTCAGTGTATGATTAAATGTAACTCTTAATCCTTCGGTGATACTAATATGTTTAGCGTGTTTTTTCAAATTCTTTTAAAATAATTTCGAAATTTAAATTGCATTGATTATCTCTCAGTACGAATCTCAACAGTCATTGGGAAAAAAAGGGCCAGACCTTTTAAGCTTATTAATTACATACAAATCCGCCACTCGACTAGTTGCCCCGGGTCCCGAATACTGTAACAAAACTTCCAACTACGTGGGGGTCACGGTAAACACGGCAGTGGGGCTCCGTTTAGTGAATTTCCCACTTCGGCACCTTTGAATCGTCAATGGTGCTCTCAACGCTCTCACAGAGGCGCGTTTTATTAAAAGGGGAGTTCCAGTTAACCCCCTGCGAGCGCGGCGGGGTGCCGAGGTGATGAGGTGGGGCCGGATCGAGAATTGACATCTGACAGAAGCGGACAGTGAAATTGACGTTTGTATTTAAGCGGATTAATTCGAGATGAAAAAAATTATTGAAAAAATATGACACTAAGTGAGTGGGCTGGTATAGAGCAACATCAGTCTTTTTGATTTTGTTTCAAAATAATGTAATTTAGTAGACTACGGTCTAAATATAATTATCAGTGTAAGAGGGTTTCTATTATATCTGCTTAGGTATTTGGGACATGTTGAAACGGACAGTGCAGTATTATCGTCACCAGTGACGAAGATTGGGTCATTACTGCCTATAATGACCTTCAGTATACAGGGTGGTCCGAACTGTATTCCGGAAACTTCGGTAGCATGTTCTGCAGACAAAAATAAGTAAAAAACTTCGTATAAATGTATGTTCTAAAATGCTTAGTTTCGGAGAAAAAGTTTCATATTTGTTTCAATTTTTTCCAAATAATTTTTGAAATAACTGTCAATATTTGGATGAAAATTAGTGTCTGGAAGTTTTTTAACATGAGAAATTTAATTTTGATGTTAATATCACTCCTATTTGTAGGGGATGCCACTTACATGTGTTTTAACTGTTTTGAAGAGTAATAATTTTTCGTCCGTACCTGTATAAAACTACTGAGTGAAAAAATATACATTTCCGTAATTTTTTACTTAAAAAATGTCGCTTGGTAAAAATCTCTACGAGCAACCGTTTTCAAGATATTTAAAATGGAAATAGTCAATACATGTCATTATTGACAAAAAATATACATATTGAGTAGGTATAGTTATTTGACTGAAATTATTAATTTAGGATTTTTTTTTTAAATTAATCATAAATTTTTCTTCGAAAAAATGAGATAAAACAGTTTCTGTTGAACTTTTGGCACAAAAACATTTCAAGTTTATGATTTCGGTCTAATAACTATTTAGTCAACATATTTAATTTATGTCAATGATGGTATTTATAATTTAGATTTCAATTATGTCGAGAACCATTACTCGTTTTTTTAAGAAGTTACTTTTTTTACGTAAAAAACATCGTAAATATATACTATTCATTTTATATATTTTATTCAGGAGGTTTACACAGGAACAAACGAAAAGTTATTACTCTTCAAACTAGTTAAAAATATATAGTTGGCGCCCCATATAAGTAGAAGTCATATTGACATCAAAATCAAATTTCTCATGTCAAAATATTTCCAACACCAATTTTTTAATTGTGATATAATTTTCTAATTATGTATATTGTCATTTTATTGTATTATTTGTAATCTTGTTATATTCTAATCTACCCTTATTAAGCAATTGTACCACTACATTGACATGTAGGTTGAGAGAAATAAATAAATAAATATGTGCGTTTTTTTTAAATGTGAACAAATGCTCCCAAAATCAGCTAGTAGAATGAAAAATGCAAATAAATTTATTATTATGTAAAATAATGTTAATCTCGAAAGTTTGTGATGAAAATCTGTATATAGATATCCCTTGAATACACACACACTGTGGAAAAAATCCTTCGGAACATCCAACAGGTGCTGTCTTAATCGAATAGTTTCGACATGTATCGGCCATTAGTTAATCCGATTAAAGAGGGCAAATGGGGCCATATCGAAGTGCGCTCTACCGCCCTCCAGGCGAAACGTCTCGGAATATCTGCGTGGGAGACGCGGGATGTGTAAATAGATTTTCGGAAATTAAAGGGACGCATTTGGGGGATGCAACGGGTGTATAGGAACTGGGAACTTTTGGATGTCGCTTCGTCGCGCAGAAAGGGCTAGGAGCCAGAAGGTACAAAGTGTGTCAATAAGAAGAAGTTAGAAGGTTCTTTGCATATGTATGTGTGGGAAAGATTTACGTAGAGGTAGATACATTTTAATACTTTTTGTTAAATAGAGATTAAAAAATCCGGTCATGTATTCGAAAAATTTAACAAAGCGGAGTATAGCTGTTTAATAAATACTAGTTTTTTTCTTTGCTACTGACACCTCGAATCGTCCATGCATTTCCTGTATGGCTAGCTTTGGTTTTTTCCTTAGATCAGAATATAAGATTTTTAGGAGCAATTTTTCGCTCTCTGTAGTAGCGTACATATTTTAAATAACCGTTTACTCTCTATGGATAGAACTAATAGAGCCCTACAATGGTCCTATACAGGGTGGTCCAAACTGTATTCCGGAAACTTCGGCAGCATATGCTGCAGATAAAAATAAGTAAAAAGTTCGTATAAATATATGTCCTAAAATGTTTCGGAGATACAGGGTGTAGGAGTTTCATTTTTATTTCGATTTTTTCCAAATAATTTCTGAAGGAACTTCAATATTTAGATGAAAATTGGAGTCTGGGAGTTTTTGACATGATAAATTTGATTTTAATGTCTCTATGACTCCTACTTGTAGAGGGCGCCACCTATATATTTTTTAACCGGTTTGAAGAGTAATAACTTTTCGTCCGTACCTGTATAAAACAACTGAGTAAAAAATACACATTTACGGCCTTCTTTATGTAAAAAAGGTCTCTTGGTAAAAATGGCTACGAGCTATGGTTCTCGAGATATTTGGAATCGAAATTATCAATACCTGTCGTCATTGACATAAATTAAACATGTTGGCTAAATACTTATTAGACTGAAATCATAAATTTGAAATATTTTTGTGTCAAAAGTTCAACAGAAACTGTTTTATCATCATTTTTTTCGTAGAAAAATTTATGATTAATTTAAAAAAATAAAAAGTTCCCGAATTTACCATTTCAGTTAAATATGTATCTACTCAACATAATTTTGTCAATAAAAATATGTATTGACTATTTTCAATTTTAAATATGTTGAGAACGGTTGCTCGTACCGATTTTTGACAACAGACATTTTTTGCGTTAGAAATCACGGAAATGTATATTTTTTCACCCAGTAGGTTTTATACAGGTTCGGACGAAAAGCTTCACTAAAGCTACTATTCAAAACACGAAAAGCTACTCTTCAAAACAGTTAAAACCTGTAGGGGGCGCCCCCTACAGATAGGAGTCATATTGAGATCATAATTAAATTGCTCATGTCAAAAAATTCCCAAACACTCATCTAAATATTAACGTTACTTCAGAAATTATTGGAAAAAAATCGAAATAAAATTGAAACTTCTACACCCGAAACTAAGCATTTTAGGACATACATTTATACGAACTTTTTTACTTATTTTTATCTGCAGAATAAACTTCCGAAGGTTCCAGAATACAGTTCGGACCACCCTGTATAAACTGTTTTTTGAAGAAACCGATTTTTGATGAGATTTGGTATGTTCGCGACTTTTTGGTATCGCGCTTGATTGCCAAATTCAATTATTTTTGGGCACATCTTGTTTCACCGGAAATGACTACAACGTTTGATTTTTAAACGGTACCCCCGGTATTTTTTTACTTTATATGATTTGTCATAGACATCAATTTTAAACAAAAGCATTTTAAATTTTAATCTAGAGGGCCATAACTGTATTAAAACCTTTAGTTTTTAATGAAGGTTGATGCAGGAATAGATGAGCAAGGAACAGATTTGATCGTCTAATGTTTTTCGTGTCTTTTTCTGATCGGTTAAAAGATGATCAATCTCAAATCGTATTTTTAATCACAACTCATTTTTTTTTCAAATGGAACGAAGGTGGCTCATTAGCATATTTGGGAACAATATTTTTTACGAATAATTGATTAATTTGATAAATTTGGTTCCACATAGTTGGTATTTCGAATCAAATTATCGTTACATTTATGGTCATTGCAGTCACGTGACAGATAATTAAAATACTATTTTTTAAGCTAAAATGTCAAAAGTTTATGGTATGTCATTCTATTCAAAATGTAATTTTCTCAAAAATCAAAAGTTGTAGTAATTTCCGGTAAAGCAGGCAAGTTAACGAAACTAACTGAATATATCATATAGTCAGTCAATCCTCATTTATGTCATATAATAACATACCAATCTCATTTATTACCTGAAAAAATAAAAAAAGTGATAGGGGCTTTTGATAGATAGGTATAGTCAAATAAATTCTAATTTTCTAAATATTCTGCATGGAATTTCAATATGTCTCTGTCGAGTATCTGCCTCCTTTGAACTCTGCGAGTGTAAAATTAAAAAACAGAACTAGATTTGCAACGTGCATCCCTCGCGTTCAGGGTAGTAGGATCCCTTCCGGCACCCCTTTAGGGGGAGCTAGAGAGAATAGAGTCCAGGGGACTGATAATAGCATTCCGGAGGGTTGCGATTCAATAAAACCATTTAATTGAAATCAAAATATCTCCGAGACGATAATAAATAAAAAGACCTCCCCCTAGTTTTAAAGTTCTTAAAATAGTTGGCCTTTTGTTGTGAAAAGGGATTTAAGAGTAGAAAATTAAAAAAAATCGATATAATACTACTGGTTAATAAAGTAAAATATGTAGGTACTTTAAACAAGTTCATTGAATAAAATATACAGGGTGAGTTTTAAATATGTGCAAATATTTTCAGGGGTTTCGACACCAGGAACACATCTATGAGTTTTTTTCGCAAACAAAAGATGTTGAAAAACATGCATTTTCTTTTAAAATTCCCTGTATATTTTACGAAAACTTTTTACAACTGCCTGATCACCGGAAATTTTCCCACGGTGTAATTTTTTAATCTCTGATATTTAACATGGTTACGGCTCTAAAAGGGATGCAATATTGTCACTTCCTACATGACCTATATTTCTAATTATTCATACGAGAAAATGCCACTAACAAGTAAACAATTGCTGAAAGAGGGTGAAAATTCAGAAAAGTTGGGAACAAAATACCATATATGATAAAGTGCAGAGATACTAGTTACACCATTATGATTAATTTATCTATTTCAGTATAAAACATACCCCTTTAATCGTTTTTAAGTTTAATTAGAAATAACGAGAACTAAAGGTACGATTTCCTAGCAACGTCTAGCGTCCGCGTATCGCCGCACACTGGTTCGTTTTTTAAACGTACGTGACTGAACCTGTATATCAATGAAAAGGAATGTATCGAAGTAAAGCTTCATTCAGAACCTCGAATTACCTCGAAATTAGTGAAATACATTGATAGTTTCAATTATACTTAATTATACTTAAGAGTTTACGATGATTCATAATGTCTAAAAAATACAATTAAAATTAATAGAATATCCTAGCCACAGCTTGACGGTGTTCAGCTGTATCCATAGAGAAAGCCTAATAATTAGTTTATAAAACAATAAACTTTTTATTTCTAACCGCAATTTCTGTTGACGGGTGATAATCAAAGACCAAATGACATTACTTGCAAATTTTGAAGTAAAGTTAATTGTAAAAGTTGTTAACTTTTCTCCTACTAATTGAAAATTACTACTACTAATTTTGGCATTCTGAATAGTTACGTTGAAATTAGAGGAACAAACTTCGAACAAACCTCTACGCTAATACCATTTAATAATCAAAAGTTGTAGTCATTTCCGGTGAAACAGGAAGTGAACGATACCAATTGAATACGTTAATCAGTCCCATCAATCCTCAAACTGAGAGCGGTTTTTGAAAAACACCCGCTATGTAAAAAGCCAGCAAAGATGTTTAAAGTTTGAGTGCGTGAATTATAAACAGTGGTAAATTACACATTGAATCTTGAGTAATTTTTACCAGCGGTTTGTAAAAAGGACTAAGAAAAAAATATTAATATCTGAGATCTTCGTTTCCTTCCTGGAAAAAAAGACGAAAAAAAGCGAATGGTAGTCGACCATTCCCACGATAAAGATCGAGATCCGTGACCGATGTTCAGAAAAGCCGAAAAACGTTTTGCTGCAACAATAAAAGCGGATCGTTTCGCTGTATGCGTCGGCTTAAAGTGCAACTCAAATCTCTTAATGACACCTTTTGCGCAAATTCGGGCAGCGCGAGGTACAGGTGCTTTACGAAATTGACCGATCGTTACCATTATGAGAAGCGCCGAAGCAGGTAGATAGCCGGTCCAATTTCTTCGGCTTTTGTGTGTATCGAGAAAATGTTTGCAAATATCCAACAGGTAAAGATATTTGCGCTGATAAATTTTGGTTGTCAAATATTTGGAGATTCAGGTGCTATACGGAACGAAATTACTTTTGGGCTTTAGGAACGTCTTTGTGTAGAAGCTATTCAGGGTGTAAATTAATAACAGCCAAAAAATTAAAAAGTAATTGCTGTTTCAAAGATAATTGGTATCTATTTATATCAATTTAGGATTTGGGATTTTTCTATAAAATTACTTGGTTATACAGAGTGGCGCCTCTCATACGCCGCGGAGGCTCTAAGATCAACGGCAGTTTGAATTGAAATGAAATTTTGTGAGCATATGTAGATTAATTCAGAGCACTTTTTAAAAATATAGAGCTCTACAGGGTTTCCCTAAGAATTAAGAGAAATTATTGTAGCTGCTTTTCGATGTAGAACTCCACATATGCCTTTTAAAATGAAAAGATCCTTTTGAAAATACAATCATTTTATGCAGTTAACAGGAAAGGGAACATTTTGAGCATTTGATTTCATCTAGCTAATCTTTGTCACATAATTATAGGTTTCTATCTAGTTTTAATTGTGTAATAATTAAAATATGTTTTAAACGTGTATCTTTTTATTACCGTTCAGTATTTACTCTTCAACCTTTAATTTTGTTAAATTAACAAGAGGTATATCACAGCCACCCCCTAGATGTTTTCAAATAACAAAGATCTACTGACGCAAAGTCATAAAAATTAAAATATCTAGGAAAATCTTTTTCTGATGGGTAGGCAACCTAAATAATATTTTGAAGATATATAAATTCCCCATTGAACACCGGAATAATATACTGGGTGTTCCATTTAAAATAAAGGAGTAACTTGCTTTTAAAAGTGACTAATGTTCCATATTAATTTTGTCTCACTCTGTATAACTTTTCTGGTCAAATTTAAATATGGTTTAACATACAATGGTTACTGTAATTAAATATCAGGCTATACAAGGTCAACTAAAATTTAGGTAGCCGTTATTGAAATTTAAAATTTTCTGTTCATTTTCACAAAATGTGAGATATGTCAAAAATCCTTAGATTTTAGGTATATGCTTCTTTAATAAAACTCACCTTTAGAAAGATTTTCCTAGAATCCGAAAATCAATTAATATACAGGGTGGCGCATCTCATTCGCCTCGGTTGATTATACGAAAACGGGAAGATGTAGAAACAAAATATTTTATGGGTATATGTGGGGAGGTAATGTGCACAATTTAAAATTATTTTGAAATGTACAGGGTGTTTCAGAACAAAGATCCATACCAAAGTTATATTTTTTCTTATGGAACACCCGGTATTTTATTTCATTTTTGGATTCTTGGGCCCAAAAAAAGGTATTTATTATAAGGGTTAAATATGTTTAAAATCTTTGCTTTTTTGAGATATTGAAAGATATTTAAATTTGCATGCTACAATAGAATAGATTTTTAACACCCTGTACATTACTTTTCAGAATTAGTTCTTGTGCAAATATAAAATATATCCTTAAAATAGATCAGCAACTTTTGATAGGCCTGTATAAATTGAAGGAACCAATACCATTTTTCAGTAAAGTTTATTTCTCTACCTTTAAACTCAGCATAAGAATTAATTCCGAAAAGTAATGTACAGGGTGTTAATAGTCTATTCTATTGTAGCATGCAAATTTAAATATCTTTAAATATCTCAAAAACTAAAGATTTTAGACATATTTAACCCTTATAGTAAATGCCTTTTTTTGGGCCCAAGAATCCAAAAATGAAATAAAATACCGGATGTTCCATTAGAAAAAATATAACTTTGGTATGGATCTTAGTTCTGAAACACCCTGTATATTTCAAAATAATTTTAAATTGTACACATTGTCTCCCCACATATATCCCTAAAATATTTTGTTTCTACATCTTTCCGTTTTCGTATAATCAACCGAGGCGAATGAGATGCGCCACCCTGTATAGGGTGTTCGGTTAGAAAAAAAAACACAACTTTAATGTGTAACTTTTTTGCGGGACACCCTGTATAATTCTATATATTTTTATAAAATGCTTTCAGTTAACCTACATATGCCGCCAAAATTTCAATTCGATAGAAACTACCGCTCTCGTTAGAGATTTCGCGGCGTATGAGAGGCGCCACCCTGTATAGGGTTCGGCAATAGTGCGTCGGGCATCTGTAGCTCCTATAATAAAAAAAGTTAGGAATTTTGTTTAAGTGCAAACTAAAATGCAAACTAAGTTAAAACCCGCTTGATAATAATCGTAATAAATAAACGATACTAAATGTTTTTACACATTTAATCATTATCCTGCCATAAGATACCATTATTATCTAAAACGTCTAAACACAGGACAGGATATAAACTAAAGAGGATTTTCGCTTAAAACGACACATAACGATCAATAAAACATTCCAGCACAACGGTAGCTACAGCCGTTTGATTAAAATTACTCGCACCCTTTCTACATTTATCGTATGCGCAATAAGCTCTAGTTTAAAGCCGGGGCCGGAGCTCTAAATCTACTCCGTAGGGCGCTCGGGGGCATCGTAGAGACAGATTGTTTGGAATTCATTAGCAGGGATAAAACGGCTGCCCTCCGGTTTGTGCGAAAGGGGATCTCGTTTCTGATGCCGATTGTTTTTTAAAGGATCAGTCGAAAATCCTGCGATCGTGATCCGGCACTAATTTGTGCTTGTGCAAGTGTAGGAGGGGTCGCAGTAGCAGGATTCGGTAAATATTGGTGTAATTTGAGCACTGAATTCTTATTAAATCCCTACACTTATATATTTTTTTTTTATTCTGAAGTGTATTATGTCATCATGTTATGCTTTGATTTTGAATACATTTCCGTTTTTGTTATGTTTAATTTTCCGAATCAGAATTCAGAATTAGTAGAATAAGTTTAGATAAATATTTCCAAATATGCTAATAAGCCGCCCTCGTTCATTTGAAAAAATGAGTTATGATTAAACATATGATTTGCACATCTTTTAACCGGCCAGGATAAGACACGAAAAACATTGGACGATCAAATCTACCTTTCCAAGGCTACTTAAACATTAATGGTTTTAACACAACCATGACACTCTAAATTGAAAATGTAAATAATTGACATATGATATGTCATTCTATTCAGAATATAATTTTCTCTCAAGTGAAAAAAACTACCGCGGGTACCATTTAAAAATCAAAAGTTATAGTCATTTCCGGTTAAGCAGGAAGTGACCAAAAGTAATTGAATACGTCAATCAATCCCGATTTATGTCATATATTAACATACCAAATCTCTTTCTGAAAATATAAAAAAAATATAGGCCGTTAGCCACTTTTGAAAAACACCCAGTATAAAAAACTTCCTTAACAAATAAAAATATTTGGTTAGAAGTCGTAGACAATAGATTATGATGGATTATATACATACCATATCCTAACGTTTTAATGATGTATATGTATGTTTGTATGTATGTATATTTTTATATATTTTTTATGTATTTATGTATATAGTAACCATGCTCCTGTACAGAGCGTAGGTAATCTCTCTCATATACTTATAATGTATGTAATCAGATTTTGACAAGCACGTGGGACCTACTTTATCGCCGAATTCAAGCTGAAGTTTTATCTTCATAGTTCTTCAAAAAACTCTTTAAAATGTATAAATCGATAAAGAAATACTTTTAAATCTTTTCATTTTTGTTAGATTTAGATGTTTTAATTAATTTTTGATATTTTCTAATGATACATGCACCAGCTGAAACATAATAAAAGTAAAAAACATAAAAACCAGTAAAAAAATGAGAATCCGTATAACCGAAGACGAATGGCATCGTGCAAGAAAAAATATTTTTAGTTTTCTAGTTCTGTGACAAAATATTCTCATTTGCAACGCAAAGATATAGACATTATCTTCAAATAAAACACTTGAAACAGTTATTTCTCTCTATATTCTATCTCTTTATAAGTGTAAAAAAGTATGATATAAACCTGAATTATTGCAAAATGGCATATATCCTGTGACTGTCTTTCAAAATATAGATGACATTTACAAGGAACATAAAGATGCCAATAGAGAAGAAACTAATTTTAGACCTTTTACACCTTGTATATATTGAACAGATTTGACACTTTGTATTTACGTTTTCGTATTAGTGTAGTGAGAAAATTATATTGAGCATCAAAGTGGAATACTAAAGAAACAAACTAATAGAAAAAGTTTTGCACCAACAATTCATGCAATAGCAAAAGTTACTTATTAAAGAACTATTTGCACTGCGAATACCAAACGATAAAAAAAATTGCGTCAAACTTAGCTTGGAACTGAAAATGACACTGGTGAATTTATATGTAATATAATTTTTCATGTGGTTAATGTCATCGATCGTCATTTTCAAACCAACTTAACACCGATTTTTTTATCATACTTATGGTTTACTATGGACTTCAGACAAAGCAGCAATTAAAATAAAAAATAAAAATAAAACAACAATAAATAATATTTAAATCCCATTTAATTAACCGTATATGTACATAATATTGCATCAGTATTTACATCACAACTTAAGACTAAAATAAAACAAACATAATCATAAACTTATATACAAACTACATAAAAACATACAGAAATAAACAATAAGGAAATAGCAAATAAGCGGCACAAAAACGTATTTTTTAAGAAACAATAAAAATATAACTTTCGTATCATATAGCTCTAAATTATATATACTGATGTTTGAGTAGTGTTCTAATTACTTTCAAGATAATTTGAAGTTATAGGTTGAGAAATTATTATATTAATATAGTCAACACATTCATATTCCTATTTAAATACTACAGAGTATATCGTCACATTTGAATCAAATTTTTTCATAATTAATAAAATTAATTTTCCACTCATAACAAATACATCGAATTATCAAGGATTTTCATTTAATAAATTAAAATGTTTCTTTTTTCAAGTGAGAAATGATAATACTATTAAAAAGCGTCTATTAGAATATTGATTCTTTTTGACATAGACAGAATACCAACTACCAACTAACGTAATTGCAATTTGTGTTAGCAGATAATTCAAAATTTATTTTAGTCATCATCATGACTCATTGTTTTGATATCTTTTTGCGAAAATTAATGTTGTTTTGCGAAAATTAATGTCTCAATTTGGTGGCAATCTTCCTTTCTAAGCCATACCTGAAGAAAGCTTGAAAAAAATATTTGAAGTCTTTTTAAAGCAGGTAGACAATATTTTTTACAAAGCGCTTTTAATGTGTTTGGTCTGTAAGTTAAAACATGAACAGAAATACAATGGACGTCCGACTAAATAGAAATTAATTTGGTGTATTGTGGTAAATTAGTGTTATTTTGTTGTAGTAAACTGTGGAGAATAAAATATTGGCGTCTGAGGTAACAAGACTACAACATTTTTATTTATAATAAAAACATAACCAAATTGTAAAGCAAGTTACCTTCTCATCTAAAAATTCAGAAACTTCTAATTTGAGGAGGTTAATATTTCCCATAATTTATCTGTATGTGATACTCTTTTAATTATAAAAATTTTTCATCCAAGGCGTTTATTAAAAGTATTTTTAGATCTAACATAAACACAAATCTGAATCATTTAGGTTAAGAATATTTGGAGGTGTACTTTTTAAAACAGTTTCCACTTTCTGGCACTTCCAATTTAACTAGATATTGCAACTAATCGTAATTCTATATTTTGTCTTTTGGATTCTGCATTAACACATTTTGCGCATAATATTTTTTATGTCTAAATTTAATCGTTTTTGAAATATTTTCAATTTTGTTTTCTATACCTAAAACAGTTTTCGAAATATTTTCATCTTATTTTTAAACTATGATATTTAAAAAAAAGCATAGTAAAAGATAGACAACATAAACTTAAAATATGTGTATCAATGTCTAAAAATGTATCATTCATTTCTACTCTACAAATTTAATGTTTGACATAAAATTCATAATGTTTTAAAAAAGATAAAACGTACAGTAGAACTTCACTAATTCAGACAAATTGGACACTCCAGTAGTTCGGCGCCGGCGGCTCAAAATTCAAAGTCAAATGAAAGAAAGTCCGCATTTTTCTTTGACGGTGGATGGTTAGATGCAGTGTGTAGTCTAGTATCGGTATATAACGTGCGTTTTTTTATAGAACATGAGTCAGGAGTATTGTATATTGCTAAAAAGTAGAGCCAACTATATAAACAAATCTTGCTGAATAAATGCAAGATTGGATTGAATTGATAAGGAGGGAAGGATACGTAACATTCCATTTTTTGCTGTTCCGACGTTTAATATTTCATATAAAGGAATAAGAAAATCAGACATACCAAGAACAAGAAAAATCATATCTACTAAGAAAAAAATTAAACCTGTATGTATAAAGATACTGGGCATTGGAAACAAAGGAAACAAATGACGACTTAAGTGAAACAAAGGATATCAATACTGGGTTGAAAATGAAACTTAGCAATGCTGTAAAATCCTTATCAAAAGATATTTACTGGGTAGAAGAAAATGATGTTTCTACGAAAGATATTTTGCTTTTGAAAGAGAAGGCCGTTCAAAAGAGAAGGCCGTTGAGGTAGCAAAATCGATAAGTATGTATGCAGATAAAATCGATTCATTTTTTAAGAACCAATTAATTCAAATCAATCAATTAATCTCTTGACATTTTTATGACAAGTATTTAACGTGTATTAAGGTGCTTAGTTACTTAACATGAATATTGTAGTAAGTACTAACTGAGTTGTCTTATGTGTCTACATGAAGTACAATAAGAACAATTTATGAGAACAAAAAGAAGTTGTAATATGCTTTATAAAACGTTTTGGTTTAAATAAAAATATGTTTAAATTTTGAGTTTAGGTTGGAAACAATAACATTATAAATACATTCCAACAATTCGTCGGTTGCTGTTCTGATATTTGTCCGAACTACCGAAGTTCTACTGTAGTAACATTATGCGTATACATAAGTATGGAACAGATAATATATTTTGTATGGAACAGAATAGAATATATTAATCAATGGTTTTATTTAAAATAGTAATTAGTATTCACTTCCAGGTTAACCAAAAATGGAAATGGTAGGAAATGAAAAATATTTTTTAAAAAGTACACCCCCAACCTAAAACATTCCCAGATTTGTATTTAAATAAAAAAATACCCAACATATCGTGTGAAAAACACTATTGTTATTTTATTTTCCGCTTATCGTAATATATCGTCTTGATCTCACCCGCTCACATATTATCCCTTACTCGCTACTTAACTTTACTATTTGGCATATAGTATACTATTACTACAGCGCGTGCTACGCACATGTATTTGGGTAGAGCCTGTACGGCCTGGGCATAACCATGCCCGAAGTACTAGGTCCTGGCATATGCGGGCCTACCTCTTCCAGATTGTCCGGCCTCCTGGGCACCTTGCTGTCCTCGAAGTCGCGCAGTCGTTGCGAATACCGCTCCATCTGTTGCCGGAGCAAACGGTCCTCGTTCAGGGCGGCCTCTTCGTCAAACTCGAGACAGCCCACCCCATCCAGACGATCCAGATCGATCCAGCCGCGCCATCTCACGCAGACGCCGTTCATAATAAACGAGGATTTGATGTTAACCTGAAAAGGAAGAGAAGCAACGGTTAGTTTGGTTAAAGAAGGAAATATTGACGGCAAAATAGATTTGAATAAAAAACATGAAGCACCTTTTTAGGTCTAAAATTTTTAATAAGTTTTTTTTCTCAAAAACGGCTAATTATACAGGGCCCGACAATAATGCGTCGGGCATCTGTAGCTCCTAGAATAAAAAAATTAGGAATTTTGTTTAAATGCGTACCTAAAGTGTGTACGAGGATGTATTTTTGGCTTTCTTTGGCTTCCTTTCAGATCACTTTACATAATATTAAAATATGAGTAAATATATTTCGATAGTTTCCGAGATATTAATAAATAAATAGAAAATATATATATATTTTTTAGCCTTTCTTAAAAAGATTATTAAAAATACAAGAACTGTCCTGAAATCAAAACTATATTAGGCATTTGTTTTAGATGGTCTGTACTTACTTTGCTATAAATATGGTAATTGTAAATCATAGAGGATGTTCAAAATTCTACGCCAAACTTCCTAAAATATAAAATAATTTTTCTTCGTTATTTTAAAAGGAACACCCTGTATATAATTTTTTCAGTAGATGGTAAATTAAAAAATGAAGCATTTTTGTATTCACAGTATTTCGAAATTTTTAACGGTTTCGCAGATATTCGCCGTTTTATATTTTAAATGGCATTTTCCACTAAATTAAAAAACATTAAACCAAAAAACACTAAATTTTTATCAAAGCCATCCAATGATTTTTCGCTCGTATTTTGCCGTTGAAAGAGCCATATGAAATAATACTGTGTGTATCTGCAAAACCATTAAAAATTTTGAAATAATTTAAATACAAAAAATATTCATTTGTTAACTCTCCATCTTCTTCTTTACGTGCCGTCTCTTTCGTGGAGGTTGGCGATCACATTGGCAAAATCTTCACGATTCTCGGCTTTCCTTATAAGTTCTTCAAAAGTTAGCCGAGTCCAGTTTCTGATGTTTCTCAACCAAGATAGTTTCTTCCTGCCGAGACCTCTCTTTCCTTCAATCTTACCTTTAACTATCAATTGTAAGACGTTGTATTTTTCATTTCTCAATATATGCCCTAAGTATGATGTTTTTCTTATTTTTATTATATTGAGCAATTCTCTCTCTCTGCCTATTCTGTTGTAGACTTCGGTATTTGTGACATGGGCTGTCCATGGAATTTTAAGCATTCTTCGATATATCCATGTTTCGAACGATTCGAGGCGATTCATCTCTTGAACTTTCAGTGTCCATGTTTCTGCTCCGTATAATAGGATTGACCAAACATAACACTTAACGAGCCTAGTTCTCAACTCTAGGTCCAATCTGGGGTTCTGGAAGACGTTCTTCATTTTTAAAAATGCATTTCTCGCTTGTTCTATTCTGGTTTTTATTTCCACGTCGTTGTTCAAGGTGTTAACTATCCAGGACCCCAAAGATTTGAGCTTGTAGACCTGTTCTAAGGCATTGCCCTCTATTTTAATAGGAATAGGTACATTTTGGTTCTTTCCAAATATCCTATCCCGTATTACTTACAGGAGCCTTCAAGTCGTTCCACTAAACTCTGGAGACCAGTATCAGAATCGGCAATAAGAACTGTGTCATCGGCAAATCTAATGCTGTTAATGACTTCGCCGTTGACTTTAATACCGCAATCTGTTGAAGAGAAAGCTTCCCGAAAAATCGCCTCAGAATAAACATTAAATAACGAAGGAGACAGCACACATCCCTGTCTTACTCCTCTCTGTATATTGACTGGATTGGAATTGTCATTTTCAATTTTCATGTGTGCTGTTGGCTGCCAATATATATTTTTCAGAAGTGCTACATCTTTGCTGTCAACTCCCAACTTATACAACATTTCGATAAGTCTCGTATGTTTGACTCTATCGAATGCTTTTTCGAAATCTACGAAACACACATACATTGGTTTTTGTTGGTCTGTACACTTCTGCGCCATCAATTGTAAACAGAATAAGGCCTCTCGTGTTCCCAATCCACTCTTAAACCCAAACTGTTCATAGCCGCTTTCTTCATCTAATAAAATAATAATATACAGGGTGTTCCATTTAAAAAAAAAGAAGAAAAATTATTTCATATTTTAGAGTTTGGCGTAAAATTTTTAACACCCTGTATGATTTAAGATTACGATATTTATAGCAAAGTTAAGTATAGACCATCTAAATTAAATACCTAATATAGTTCTTTAAGACTCACCCTCTACAGGGTGTTCGAAAAATACACGGTAATATTTTAGGGGAAAATAGAAAAGAAATTTCTTATAAACATGGGTACGGATGTGCATAATTTTCAAGATGCAGGATGTTAATCTTTATTTTTTTTCCTGTTCGACCTTTTCGAAACTATCAGAGTTATTTCTAAAATTATTAGCCTAATTTTGGCTTAATTAAAATTAAATTATTAACTTCAGTGGCGTCCCAGAAGACAACTTAAAGAAACTAATTGCGAAAATATGTACGCCACTGAGTTCCCTTCCTGGGGCGCTATTCTGTACAATCGTCGGTATCGGCAAGTTACCGTCAACTATCGGTACATACGGCCAATGAGCGTCGTGTTGATTGTTGTTGTCATAGTTACCGATCGGCCCTATGACAGATATCGCAAATTTGTACCGACGACTCTCGGTATCTCTACCGTGAGGTTCACAAGGGCACGGTAGAGATACCGATTTTCGTCGGTACAGATTTGCGATATCTGCCATAGGACCGATCGGTAACTATGACAACAACAATTAACACATTTTTACTATATACAAATACGTATCGAGAGCTGTCGTAACTTACCGATACCGACGGTTTTACAGAATAGCGCCCCTGAACTGTTTCCGAGAAAAAAATAAAACAAACTCTTTGTAGGTCTCTAAAAGATTAAATTTTATAATACCCCTGAATGATGTGCCGTCAAATTGCAAAGATTTTTAATCGAGAGAGAAAATGCTCGAATCTAGAAATTTTAGTGCATTAGAAAATTTTAATGCAAGCTCAGCCGAAGCCGAAACACAATATAATTATAAATTTTGTCATATTATATCAAATTACATAAATTTGGCCTTCTTGACACTCCTCCGAAATAAATGGAACGCTATTTACATAAACAACAGAAACTAAATTTCACGTCTCATTCAACGCCAACTGGGACACATTTTACTGCCACCACCCGCCATCAATCCATCCATCCCTAAACCTTCCTTTCTAATTTTATGGACCCAACAACCCTCCAAAACGACTAATTTTCACAGAAAAACGAACAATTAGCCATGGGCTGTTACAGTCCTGCCCGATGACCTATTTAAACATTACTAATGACAACCGGAAGTGACCGTTTGGGCCATTTTCGACGCTCAATTTGTGCAATAAAAGGCACTTTTGTGAGCCGGGCACGAAGATACGTGATAATGGACCGATTCGGAAGATTTGCGCTCTATTTCAATGGCTAGATACAAATATGGGTTACCTAATGGGAAAGTGTGCTAGATTTTTGTTATTGTTACGGAAATGTTATCAATAGAATCGAAATTTAAATTTTAAATGTGCTTCTGGGCTGGACTAATAATATGGAATTCGAGTCATAATTTAATCAATTTCACGTTATGTTAGAATGCTAATATACAGGGTGTCTCAAAAAACATGTGCCATCTCTCGCGGGGAGATTCCACACGTAAAAATATTGATAAAAATTTTAAATAAGTTTTTTCTCAAAAACGGGTAGTTAATTTTGGCGCACATTGGCGCACAGCGGCGCACATTTTTTTTTAATATACAGGGTGTTTCAAAAAACTCTGTGTGTCATCTCTCGTGGGGAGATTCCTTACGTAAAAATAAGATTAATTTCTCATAGCAACATAGGTCCGATTCCGCTTTGTTTCGTAGCTACAGGGTGGTAATGTCTTAATATTTTTTCGATTTATTATAATTCGTCACGCACGTTCCCGACAAATTTATCGACACTTTTCTAACATTAAAGTATGTAGCACTTATAGTAACCTTTACCCTCCAAATTTCACTGGAATCACTAAAAATACTTGGAAGAAAATTATAATAAATCGAAAGATTATTAAGATTTTAACACCATGTAGCTACGAAATGAAGCAGAATGGGACCTACGTTGTTATGAAAAATAAAACTTATTTTTACCTGAGGAATCTCCCCACGAGAGATCGCAGATGTTTTTTGAAACACCCTGTATAAAAATATTCCAGTATTAACCCATATGCACGTCCCTGGCCAATCTGTAGACATTTTTTAGCATTTTTGAAATATGTCACTAAAAAAATTAGTCAATAAAAAAATTAAGAATTTAAATTAAGTAACATATAAGAAATAACTCTTATTTTTACCTACTAATTTTACCACTAAAAGTTCACGGTAGATCGTCATTAAATTTAACTGTACAGGGTGTCATTGAAATGGTGTAAAAAAAATCGGGGGGTGATAGTACTCCTAAAAATAACAAACTTACTATTTTTAGGAGTACTATCACCCCCCGATTTTTTTTACACCATTTCAATGACACCCTGTACAAATGTTAAAAAATAACATACTCTTTAAAGGTAACAAAAACGTACTAAAAGTTATACATAAAATTAAAAGGTAATATTTCTTGCAACATAATTTGCATTTAATTGTTAACAAAACATATTTTTATTCTTTTTTCTCGAAAAAAATTCTGTTAAAAAATCCTATTAGTTATCTAGCAGTGTTTTTCGTTAGAAAACAGGCGGGATTTCCCTGTGTAATAACATGACTATAAAAAACTTATTATTCATTGATATAAGATGTATGGTTATGACCCTGACAATGTACTTTCTGTAGGTCACCTTTTTCATACATGTGTTGTCGTGTATTTTAATTAATATATTGCTACAGGTGAAATTCAGAAATTACTATTTAACATGAACAATAATTATTTTTAATTTTATTTATGATTACAATTGCAAGAAACCTAATTAGAGTAACGCAAATTATAATATAATTAGCATTAATAGGTATATGATTTACTGAATTTCAGTTAGTTAAATAATTCGTAATTTCCATATCTTTGTTTGTGTTATATTATATGTCAATGACTAAAGAATACAAGAATACGTAACGCCCATATAACGGGCTGCAGCCGAATTTGTGATGTTAGACGCCATTTTTTTTGGTTGTAACGAATGAGTCATCATCTGGCCATCAGTGACAATTTTAGCGATTTTTAATAGTTTGTGTGTGGTAAACTTTGTATAAACTATATTACAATGATGATTAGTTGTTCAGCTTTCAAGTGTTTCAAAGCCGCAGCGATAAGAAAAATAATAATATAAGAAATTTTAATACTTTTTTTTACGTAATTAATTAGTATGATAACACCGCATACACCATCGGCGTAGTCTAAACATTTATCAAAAATGTCAGTATCTCTTCAAGCTATGTTAAGAAAAATATGTGCCACAGCACTGTTTGGAGATACCTATGATAACAATTTAGTCTCGGGTGTTAGTCTTAGTCCTTAGTCCTTAGTATTCTTTAGTCATTGTTGTAGTGTGCCCTACCAAGCCTTTTGTACACATACCAGCAGTCATAAGACCTGTCTCGTATTTTTTTAACGAAGCTTCATTGTACCTCAGAATTGATCTTGTTACAACATATTAAATAATCGAATATCTAGGTAGATACACACTGACTTCCGCATGCAAGTGACTGTAAGACGGCCGGCTGGTAATGAATTGGCTGTATTTATATTTAATGTGTCTACTTTTTAGAACCATTGCAATGTAATGTTACATTTTTATATACATTAGAATTACTTCGTTTAAAAAAAGTTGTTGTACCTACAAAATTTAATAACACTCTAAGTTAAGAGTATCAAATATAGTTTGGTTTCGGTTTAAACGTGATCTTAATAAATATATGATTACTAATAAAGGGGAAGACCGGTTTTAGCAAAAGTAAATTTGTTTATTACATTGTCAAAGTTTAACTTAACTTCTGTATGACTATGCAAATCGAACATATCAGTCTTGTACCATTGATGAACGTAGCCAAGTTTTCAAAGTGATAAAATCTTCTTATTCACAAACTATTAAGCAATATTATGTTCTAAAAAATAAACTTTCTAGTAAAGCCGGTCCTACACGATGCGTCCAATTTTGGTTCCAACGTTGTTACGATGCTTCCAACGTTGGGAGCACCTTTGACAAGGGTGAAATTTACTGCTAAAGGGCCGAACGTGGTATGTGTCATGTGTCCAACGATGAACACCCACACGATGTGGTAAATGTCTGTGTGTCCGACGTTGGAAGGTGTGTTTCTGTGTTTGCCTCATCGTGTGGAACCGACTTAATCAAACACAAAGTACAAGCGTACCAATGCGCCGATGAAACAAGTGCAGCAAAACAAACAAAATGCTTGCTGGGGGCAAAGTTTATGTTTTGTAAACCTTTCTTGTAACGCTTCGAAGTTTCCAAGAAAATTTCGAAGAAAAATTTTAAAAACCGAAAATCAAAATAGAAACATCGAAAACGTAGCGTAGAAAAATAAATAAAACATATCATATACAATGTTTGTATTTGTTATTAACATAAGGTTTATCTTTCTAAATGTTCTTATCAGTAAAACCCGCAAAGTTCAAATATTCTCTGAAAAAAAAATGAAATGTTAATTAATTATGCGAGATTAGTGTATGAAATAATTAAAAAATTATTCCCGAGAATGATGAATGAATATACGGACATCTACACTTGTAAAATATTTTTATGAAACTATTAAAATGAACCCAGGCCTTGTTACATCTAATATTCACCTGTTATAAAATCTATTTAATTCTTGTTTTAATTGGTATTAATTTATTTTGTCTTGAATCAGTGACAAAAAAGTAAAACTTAATAAAAATTTACACACAATCGATTTTTTGATAATTTGCCAACAAAGAAGAGGTAGGCAGAAAATCAACACTTTGTAACATTTTAAGTACTTTGTAAATTAAACTTAATAAAATATTAAAAAAAATAGTTTTGTTCCTGGGAAACAAAATAATTTATTCTCCCATGTAATATTTATACCGTATATATTAGTCAGTTCTTTTAAACAATTATTCATGCTAATATTAATGTAAAGACGTGAATGTACTTGTGATTCACCGATTTGTCTTTTCTCTATAGCAGATATATTCCGATCAGAAGTTTCATTCGAGACATATTCATTTGCATTAGCAACAAAAATAATTGAAAATTTCGGTGTCTACATTTGGTTGTAGTTAATTGATACTTAAATGAGACATTATTATGTTAAAATTATCTACGTTTTAAATATTTTATGGACAGGATGTATCAATTCGGTAGCAGTTTGGTTCAATACACTCCAATTAGCTAAAAAATACCATTACTTGCTACACAGGGTGTCCGAATATTCCGTGGACATTCCTACTACGTATTTTTGAAATCAAAATAAGTTTATTGGACACAATTTACCTCTAAACAAAACTGCTTCATTTGTCCGTTAGAGGGCATCAACTTTAAAAAAATATACACATTTTTAGGATATTTTAAGAACCGTTATTCCGATTTGAATGAGATTTGGTGTGCTTATGTTTTGCTAAGTGCTTTAACATTCGACTTTCACAAAAATCAAAAAAGTACGGGAAAAAAACGGGCTAAAGTTATATGCGGAGAATAATATTTTATTATAAAAGAGAATGGGCATATTATGATCAATACGAAATACCCCCCAACTGGATATTTTCTTAAAGATCTTTCATATAAAATAACGAAATAAATACACCATAGAGAAATACTTTAATATAATACCAAATATAACACAGGATAATAAATGATATTTCACAAAATTTTCTTTTCAGGAATGTTACGTATTATAAAAAAAATTCGTAAATGTTATATTATATACAAGGTGTCCCAGAAATAAGTGCAAGTATTTTAAGGGGTGGTAGATCTCGATAAAAGAAACATATTTTCTCTTTACCGTTTTTAAAAAAGTCCAAAATAACGGAGTTATTTTACTTTGAAAATTTCCAAAAAAATGATTTTTTGCTAAAATTTTGAGAACCACTGGATCTTTTCTGGACTTTCTTTCTTGTAAATTTAATCCAATACCTATGTTGCCATATTATCAAGAAATTATGTTTTTTGACTAAAAACTAAAAAAAATTCCAAAAATTTTTTCAGAAAATTCCGAACTTTCAAATTTTTTTTCGCAAAAAAAAAACCTGATAGGCGTGTTTCTGAGGTTGAACTATACTACCAGTTCAAATACTTGCACTTATTGCTGGGACACCCTGTATACAAGGTGTGTCTTAAATAAGTGCAAATATTTTCAGGGCTGGTATTATAAATCTCGATAAAAGAAACATATTTTCTCTTTTCCGTTTTTTAAACAACTCCAAAATAATCGAAATATTATACTTTGAAAATTAAAAATGTTTCGCTTAAATTTTGAGAACCATTGGATCTTTTCTGGATTTTCATTCTTGTAAATTTAATCTACTACCTACCTATGTTGCCATATTATGAAGATATATGATATTTTTTTTTAAGTAAAAATTAAAAAAAATCCAAAGAATTTTTCAAAAAATTCCAATTTTCAATTTTTTTTTCGCGAAAAAAACTCATAGACGTCTTTCTGGGGTCGAAAGATATTACCCCTAAAAATATTTGCACTTATTTAAGACTCACCCTGTATAATGTATATTTCATATGTGACACTGAAAAATGGTAAATAAATAGTTTCGAGAGTAAATATATTTATATTCATTTAAATTTTTATTTAATCGCATAATTAAGCTCGATCAAAGTATAACAATAAATAATTTTCGAAATAAATCTCTTCTGTAGTATTTTAAAAATCATTATCACCAACTCTAAAAAGGAAGAGGTACTTAAAAAAGAGTTTAGTGACAGATGCGATGACAAGCACTTTTGTAGCACTAACCAAATGAAATCGATCCAGTTCAGTGACGGTGTAGTCTCGATGAATGGGAAGTTAATATACGTCAGTGAGTTAAAAATTAATTAATTTAAAACAATATTGTCGATACTTTTCCGAGTATACATAAGGTGAGTCATGTTCGTGTTATTAAGAAGAATTATAAAAGATGACAATTTTTAATTAATCCATGCGGCTATGTAACGTTAAATATTTATTTATGTACAGGATGGCCCAGTATATGCTCGGGAGAAGCTTCATATATATGTTCTTATTTCATATTTTCGCTGCAATCTTGGTTTTCAGGTTAATGAGCGTTAATTATTAATCTTGTTAATAACCTGTCAGTAACAACAAGGTGGAGGGGGGTTAATCACCGAGACCTTACAGATCTATTGTGTCCCCTTTCTTGAGTTATAACTCATCATACAGTCCCAGCGCTTTGACAAAAGCCAGTATCTAAGACGGTTTTACAGAGGTTATTTCTCCATCTCCAGTATCAGTCGTACCAAAATTTATGGCACGAATGGTTTTCGTCCCGGCGCACTCAGTGATGAGGTGTTCTGGTGTTTCCCCATTTTCCCCACAGAATCTGCATTCGCCGTTTTTTCTTAGCTTCAAAATCTACTGAGGTGTTCACTGAGGAGACAGTGTCTAGATAAAAAGCCCGTGACAATCCGAAGATTGGCATTGGTTTTGAAAGCATCAGTATACGAAGTTATGGTATGGCCTTTTAACTGCTGGACAAACGTTTCTCTCTTCCAATTCTTTTTATTGCTCAATACTACATTGAGGTGTTTCTCAAACTTGTACATTCTTGATATGTCATCCACTGGGAGGAAGAATTGGAATTGGAATTGGAGGAGTGGTATTTCCTTTTTGAGGGTGTTCCAAGCCCCTGATCTGACAATTCTCCCAGAACTGATTCCGTTAGTGACCATTCGAAATATTGTCGCATTGACATATCTACCGATGCCATTTATACATTCCGTACATGTATACGGCACCTAGCACAATCCCATTGGTCAGATTTGAATTTTAAACCAATTAAACTCCGAGTACCATACGCGAGTATGGAATGTAAGATAGTGCCATGCGCACTTACGGAATGTACCTGGTAATTATGCTTGCAGCAGAAAGTAACCCCTGGCTATAGCTAATCTTGCAACAGTCGCGCAACGAGAGGTCCGTGGTCCAAATCTCACGCCGGACCATAACTTTTTTATTTTTTTACAACTGTTTTTATTTTTTAAAAAAGCTGTAAATATTTAATAGCAATCAAAATACGGATTGCGTTGGTTTCACTCTTTTTGGTGGGGTTAGATTGATTATTTGGTGGAGTTAGTTGCGTTGGTTAAGATGGTTATTTGGTGGAGTTGATTACGTTGATTAGGTTAGCTATTTGGTGGAGTTGATTTGGTTTTGGTTGGAATGCTCTATAACAAAGCGTTAATAGTGATGTGTGATGTCTAAGGTACATTCCGTAAGTGCATATGGCACTGTCTTACATTCCATACTCGCGTATGGCACTCGTAGTTTAATTGGTTTAAAATTCAAATCTGACCAATGGGATTGCTAGGTGCCGTATACATGTACGGAATGTATAAATGCCTACCGATGTCAATGTACAGTGGTGTTAGATCTAGAATGGGCTCGATTGCTGCTGTGGGACAGGTTGTCATAGCTCCTGTAATGCCGTCCAACCTAAATGGGCATATAAAACATTGATCGGTTATTACACTTGAAAGCCAACTTTACATCTTTCTCCGTAACATATCTAAAATAACAGTAATAAAAATTGATTCACTCTGTAGTCATCTATATATTTCAGCTAGCCAACAAACTTTTCCCATAAAAATACCTTTTTTTAAAGAAAAGAATAAACTTTGAAATCAGGTCAAAGAATGCGCCTGACAAAAGTCAATAGCGGAAAGAATATATCAATGGCGAGACACTTACACGAAATCTGACCGGCCCGAGACGATTGTTGGGAGAGTGACAGGCCGACAGAATGACTTTTAGATAAATTGCAACTGTTGACAAACTAATAATAGCGTTCCCTCCTATTCTGTATTTCGGCAAAGTCGGTATTGGAAACAGGTAGATTTCTTTCGGTTCCAAAAACGACAGGAAAAGAATCACAAACGGGAATATTTCCGTATTTCTTAATTTAAGCCAAAATAAAACTTGTTTTCTTTCTTGTTGTGAGTTACTAATTCACATTTCCTATTTGGAAATAGTTATTTTTTTATACAAGACGATAAAATGGTATTTTGTCGTCGACCGAAAAGATTAATTCACAAGCGATGAAATCGCGAGTGAATTAATTTCGAGAGACAAAAGAGAATAAAACAATATTTTTTTTCCATAGTGAGTTACGTTTTAAAAAATATTCGGAAATTATTATTTCAAGAAATTTATTACCAGTAGAAAAAATATTGTGCTGGGTTGGCGTTGGTTTCTATGTAATTTGACAAATAAATAAAGCTGTCTCTTTAGTTGTCAGTTTTGAGTCAATATTTTTTAGTTGTCTTTCGTGTCGATTGCTGATTGAATTGGAGCCAGAAATGACTCAAAACGAACTAAGTAAATTACCAACAGATATTCAGGCTGAGGCGACAAACGCCATACCCAAACTACTTCCATTTAAATCCCGAATAGCTTATGAAAAGGAATACAAACATTTTCAAAAAAGGAAGCAATTAAAAAACGTGCGAGAAGAAATAAAGTTCTTATCCTATCCTCGCTGTTAAAGTATCATTTAATCTACCCTTGCGGTTAAAGTACTATTTTATCTACTATTTTTGATAGATATAAGGCAATTTTAATAGTTACTATGGAAAAAAACAAATTAATTATTAACTGCAGTGTCAGACCTAAATTACCATTTTATATACATATAGAATCTTTCTGTAGCCCGTAGCCCTACCAAATACGTCCAGAAAAAAGAAAGTGACCCAGGGGAACGAGAAACAGGGTCAGCCCGTGGACCGCTGGCTATTTTCACCCTTTGGTCCTGCCCATATAGACATGCCATAAGGCCTATTCCGGGCATTATTATGCAAAAAGACCCGTTTGCGATGAATCGTCATGGGCGTGCCGGGCTTATTTCGCCTCAATAGCGGACAATGGCAATTGTTTTCCGCCTGACCAATGGCCTACTTTCCGATAAAGCCGCCTTTGATATAATAAAAAGAATGGAAGAGCAACAGAAGCTGTTTTTGTATTGTTGTTACAGTTCGGGTAGTTTCACTCGAAAAGCGATCCTTAAAGATTTTCGAAGAAGTGCTGTGACACACTTTGGACAGGTCTTAAGAATATACAATAAATAAATCGTTGAGATTATTGAAATTTTTTATTGTTCATCAGAGCTGTATAAGGGACAATAAACAATGACATGCTAAAATGAAAAAAAATGATTTAAGTTCCACTAATGAATCTTTGTACTTTTAAAACATTTTTATCATAGAGTTTTTCGAAATAAAATTTAGGAATACTTATTAGAGAAGAAAAGCACTCATAAAATATTTTGAGCATATTTTTTATAGCTTTGACTGTGGCTTTGATATGAGAAGTCATGATAATTTCTGTTGATGGGAATCGTATATGTTAAAAAATTACATAAAAATTTAAAAAACACATTTCTTTGCATTTTCCATTTATACTCGTATATTAATTTTCGATAAGTTTTTCTGCCAAAGTGTCAGTATCATATCGGGGTCATGCACTTATACAGGGTGTTTCAAAAAGATGTGCCATCTCTCGTGGGGAGATTCCTCACGTAAAAATAAGATTTATTTTTCATATCAACAGAGGTCCGATTCTGCTTTGTATCGTAGCTACAGGATGTTAAAGTTTTAATAATCCTTCGATTTATTTTAACTTTCTTTCAAGTACTTTTAGTGATTCGAATGAAATTTTGGGGGAAAAGTTACTATAAGTGCTACATATTTTAATGCTAAAAAAGAGGATATGGGTTATCACTGGAAATCAGGGACGTGAATATGGGTTATCACTGAAATATTTAAAAAAAAAAACATGTGCGCACTGACTTTTTTTCTTTAATTATCAAAATTGGATAGGCCGTTTAATGACAATTAAAAGTTATCTCTTAATGTTTGTCGATTTCGGCCTCCTTGATAAGATAAACGCAATTTTATTAATCACCAATTAATAAAATAAAAATAAAAATAAAATTAAAAAAAAATTATTATTAGTCCAACCTACAGCAATTTCAAATAAAAATTAATGGTATTTAAGATAATTACAAAAAAACCTAATTTTAAAAAGTTTTTACATCCTGTAACTTTAAAACTATACGCATTTTCATATCCATATTTATAGGAACTTTTTTCATATTTCTTGATGAATTCTGTTTTTTAAAGTTGTTTTTAGACTTGGGTAGGGATTTTCGGTCCTATAAGATTTCAGTACCGGAATTCAGTACCACGAAGTATCGGCCTACAACCGGTATACTGATTTGAACAATTAGATCGCTGGAACCGATACTGTACCGGTATACCGGTTGGACCGAAAGACCGGTAGGACCGGAAGACCGGATGAACCGGAATATCGGAAAGACCGAAATAACAGTTTTGGTTGTTATGCCAGTGAGCATATATATAATAGAATAGAAAGTTTCTAACGTTAAGTAAATACGGTATTTTGAGGGATAAATTAGATTTCTCTGAATATATCGTAAATCTATCCGCTAACGTTATAATGTCATTGATCTAACTTAAGATTCTCATTGTTTATGTTCACATTTCCGGCATATTCTTGATTTCTTGTCCAACATTCTCTTTACTTATGAAAAATGAAAAAAGTACAGGAAGCTGCGCTGTTCTTGCAGATATAAATGGAGCGGAAATAAGATGCTATTTTACATATTTTAAATAATAGAGTAGACGCTATTGAATATCAACCTGAACTTTACGGACATTTTAATTTATATAATATACACGAGTGATCCATGAGTAAGATGCTTTACTTGAATTTTAGTTGTACTAAAAAAAAAAGTAGACTAGATTACTAGATCAAACTAGACTAGCATATGCCTTAAACATACATCAAAATAAATTACATCGCATGTTCCTGACCCTATTATATCGAATGACAGAAAAAAAACGGCGTCCAGTTGGCTTGGAAATGAACATCGATTACATCCCCATACAATTTTACATATAAAATGAGAACGATCTTCGTTTCATAGCCATCGCTGACGCAGTTTTTTTTTCGATCATACGGTACCTTGATACGGTAATTTGATTTAATTTAAACTGGACATTACATGATGTCATTAGAACATTATTAAGTCGTGTCTGTGTTAAATCAGGTGAGTGTAGAACAAGGCGTATATTTGCCACTGTCGTAAAAAATATAAAAAAAAAGAAAAAGGAAAGAAGAAAAAGTAAAGAAACTGAAAGGATAAAATTCAAGTATAGAACACACATTTAAATTATTAATAACAAAAATACACATACTAAGAATACGAATACATTTCTTAATAAAATATTTTTCAAAAAAACGTTCCCTAGTCAACAAGGTTATAATATAGTCAAACGCAGTAGTAAAATTTTAGACCAATAGATAACTATTTAACCTCTACTCATATACTTCTCCGAAGAAAGTCTTAATATGACAAGATAAGATAGATTAATAAAGAACTGAGACATTAAAAAGCAAAACGATCTATTTCAAATCTAAATTACAAAATCTACATAAATAACATGCAGAAAATGTGTAAATTAATAATAAAAAACTGCAATTATACAGGGTGGTCCGAACTGTATTCCGGAAACTTCAGCAGCATATTCTGCACATAAAAATAAGTAAAAATGTTCGTATAAATATATGTCCTAAAACGGCTTTGATTCGTCGAAGTTTCATTTTTATTTCGATTTTCTCCAAATAATTTCTGAAGTAAGGTAAACATTTGGATAAAAATTGGTGTCTGGGAGTTTTTTCACATGAGAAATTTGATTTTGCTGTCAATATGACTCCTACTTGTAGAGGGCGCTACCTACATATTTTTTAACTGGTTTGAAGAGTAATAACTTTTCGTCCGTACCTGTATAAAACTACTGAGTAAAAAAAGTACACATTTACGACATTTTTTACGTAAAAAGGTCCCTTGGAAAAAATCGCTACGACTAATGGTTCTCGAGATATTTGGAATCGAAATTAAAAATAACTGTCATCATTGACATAAACATAAACATGTTGACTAAATAATTATTAGACTGAAATCATAAATTTGAAATGTTTTTGTGCCAAAAGTGCAACAGAAACTGTTTTATCGTAGAAAAATTTTGGATTAATTTAAAAAAATAAAAATTGCCCGAATTTATTATTTCAGTCAAATATCTGCTCAACTTGTTTATTTTTTGCAATAATGACATGTATTGACTATTTCCATTCTAAATATCTTGAGAACGGTTACCAGTAACGATTTTTACCAAGAGACATTTTTTACGTAAAAAGTCACAGAAATGTATAATTTTTCACTCAGTACTTATATACAGGCACGGACGAAAAGTTATTACTCTTCAAAACAGTTAAAACACATGTAGGTGGCGCCACCTACAAATGGGAGTCATATTGATATCAAAATCAAATTTCTCATGTCAAAAAACTCCCATACACCAATTTTCATCCAAATATTGCGTATATATATACGTTACTTCAGAAATTATTTGGAAAAAATCGAAATAAAAATGAAAATTCTACACCCTGTATCTCCGAAACTAAGCATTTAGGACATACATTTATATGCATGCATGAACTTTTTTACTTACTTTTATCTGCAAAATATGCTGCCGAAGTTTCCGGAATACAGTTCGAACCAACCTGTATATTTTTTAATGTTTCTAACAGAAACTAACTAATGCATTAATTTAAGATAATTCAACTTAATTTAACAAACAAGGCTATAAACATATTCCATTTACAAATTAACGAAACTACCTCATTAAGTCCGGAAATTAGCCCCGAATCACCCGGAGGGGGCTGAAATTAACGACTAGTCTTAACCGGAGCCTTCTTAGGCGCGGAGCTGCGCCACACAGGGCGATCCGAGGCTTCGCTCTAATTTATGTCCTAGAGCTGGGCCTTTGTCGTCAGTTGCCAGGCGAGAACAAGGCCCATTTAACTGGAGGGCTTTCGTAAATCTTCGCTTGTCATTTTATTGTTTTTGTGCTGCGGACGGTTTTGGTTTCGCCCTCGGGCCCCTCGTTTTATCGTGTATTTTTTGGGTCTTGTATTTCGGTGGATTTTGCAGTTATGTAAACTAGGTTTTAATAAGACTTGTTTATACATATAATGGAGTCAATTATTGGCTTCCCTAATTATTTTAGAGAATAATTCTATTTAGGTTTATTGAAGAGCACTAAAACCCACATTCAAAAGAATAACTTTAGATATTTTTGATTAGCTCGTTTACGAGTTATCGCCGATTTCTTTTTAAATATTTCTTCTTTTTTATGGCGCTGTATTTACTTATGAGCACCAATCAAGGTAAAAGATAACTATCAAATGAAGTTGTCATTTAATAGTACCTAAATTAATAAGTTATTGAATGTTGTAATAATACTATAATTAACTTTGTAATTGATTACTTTATTTTACTTTAACTCATATTAATTTGTCTTTATAAATACATCTTAAAGATTTCCGATGTAGGAATGAGTTTTCAATAATAATAAAGCACTAAATAGGTAAATTTCTGAAATGACATCTTCATTTGACAGTTATCTTTTACCTTGACTGGTGCTCATAAGTAAATACAGGGCCATAAGAAAGGAGAAATATTTAAAAAGAAATCGGCGATAACTCGTAAACGAGCTAATCAAAAATATCTAAAGTTATTCTCTTGAATGTGGGTTTTAGTGCTTTTCAATAAACCTAAATAGAATTATTCTCTAAACTAATTAGGGAAGCCAATAATTGACCCCATTAAAATTTACATGGGATTTCCTATGTCCCGTCTGACTATGCAACACCCGGTGTATGTATGTATGATTTTTTAAAAAATTTCAAAATATGTATAAAAAACAAATAAATTATGCTTGTCCAAGCGTTTTCCCGAAAGACTAACCGTTTTTTAAATAACCGCGTTTTCACCCTCTTTTTTTGAGAATTTGGGATTTTTTTGGGGAATTTGAAATTCGAGAAACCCCTCCTTATCGAACCTCTACACTCCACAGTCAATCCGTTTGCCAAAAATCAGCTTTAAACGTCAAGCAGTTTAAGCAGAATCGTGATTACTCAATGGTCATATTTTATGAAACACCCTGTATAAATTTATAAAAAATCTTAAAATATGTAAAACAACAAAATAAAATATACGTGTTTAAGAGTTTTTCCGGAAAACTCACCGGTTTTTAAATAAAAAATATTTTAATATTTGAGGGATAGTTTCACCCCCTTAGAATTCGAGTTTCGAAAAATCCCTACTTATCGAACCTCTACACCCTAAAGCCAATCTGTTTTCCAAAAATCAGCTTTTTACGTCAAGCGCTTTAAGCAGGATCGTGATTAATCAATGACCAGATTTTTCAAAACACCCTGTATACATTTTTAAAAAATCTTAAAATATGTAAAAAGACAAAATAAAATATACGTATTTAAGCGTTTTTTTTGGAAACTTGACCGTTTTTTAAATAAAAAATATTGTAATATTTGAGGGGTGGTTTCGCCCTCTTAGAACTGGAATTTCGAAAAATTCCCATCTTATCGAACCTCTACACCCTAGAATCAACCTGTATGCCAAAATTGAGCTTCTTACGTTGAGTGGTTTGAGCAGGATCGTGATTAATCAGTATGTCAGTCACTTAAGGATTTTATATATTAGTATAGATGAATCAATGGGTTCATAAATTTGGTATTTCTAAAATATCAAAATGTCTTTGGGTTGGTTATAAAAAAGTTTAGTATCTAACACGAAAATGATGATCGACTGTAAATACCAAAATGCCACAGACTAATAAAAACAAAAACTACAAATCACCGAACTTTCTGACAAATCAGGAATATCTGAATTAATAATTATTTAAATAATGATTTAAAAATAACTTGATACTAACCATCTATCAAAGAATAAAATCGGAATTATATTACCATAGAAACGCTTTTTAATTTTAAGGACTTTTAGGAAAAATTCAACCATATTTTCATGTTTTTTTTTAATTTTCTCTAAAAGCGTATGGAAAAAGTAAAATTGGAAATGGTATAAACGGGATTAACCATTTTAGAACAAGAAAATTTTTTATGTAGAATGCACTTTACCTCAAACCGTCTATAATAAAAAAACTCAGCAAAAACTATATCAGCAAAACTCACTCAAAACTATATCAGCAAAAACTGAATAAAAATCCAGTGTTTTTAGTCTCTCTACAGTTTTAGGGTCAATTGAAATAAAAAATGAAAATAATTTCCACTCCGTCATATTTTCCTCTACAAAACGACAAGTTTAATTTTCCAATCTGACGTTTAGGGTTCAAAAAAATATTACCAACTTTTTTACAAACAATTTAAATGGGTACATGGTTCGTATCATTATCCAATACCCTTCTTAACTTAAATAAATTGTGATATAAACGTCATAGAATACCACTTAAGTTTTTGAGAAAATCATTATACTTCAGATATACAAGTTTGTCTAAATTTACGTGTACCGTTTTGAATTATTTTGGTTTAATTAATGTAGGGTTACCAGATGTCCGGATTAATTCGGACATGTCCGGGTTTTCACTACGTCCGGTTGAGTCCGGGCGGATTTTTCATAAGCGTCCGGATTTTAATGTTCCATAGAGAAATACCACAATAATGCAAAATGATATATTAGTTTTAATAAATTTAGTTACTTAAAAAATCGTCGATAAATTCAGCAGTGTAAATTCATTGTTTTACTTCGAAAGTTTTAAGTTTTGAAAGTTGTAAATGTATTTTTTTCAAACGTCACAAAAGTATTAATTTTTGGGACGTAATTGACAACATAAAAAGTAATTATAACGCCTAGGCATAAAACTAAATCACTTTTACGCAAAGCTTTTACGCCTAAGCACAAAAGTATGAAATATATTAAAACTGACATAGTGTCAAATTCAACGAACGTAACCATAGTTTCTCGATATACGTATAAGTACTTACAAGGTATTACCAGTATTACTTTTAAATCTTTTTATATAATTTGGAACGTTTGAAATTCTGTAAAAAATTACTTGTGGCGTATTCGGAGTAAAAATTATTTTTTGTGGCTCGTCTGTATGCCAAACTTCCACTCCACAGCCTTGCCACAAAAAGTATCATTTTTACTCCTAATAAAACAATATACTAGTTTTGCTCTTATATCGTTAAAAAATTGTGACGTCCGGGTTTTGTCCGGATTTTTCGGAAGGCTTGCCCGGAGTGGATAAATTTTCATCTGGTAACCCTAAATTAATGCAACCGCTACCGCACAAAATGCATAGTGTACATTGGAGACTATATAAATAATAGTCTCTATCTCCAATAAGTAAATAAGTAAGCCTGCATTTATCACACTTAATATATCTAATAACCCTGTACAATGTATCTAGTAATATGGTAAAATAAGTTATTAAAAAAATATTATTCACGCAAACTTAGTTCTTTGCTCAAAATAAATTGTTCATTATTTCATACCCCATCATTAAAAGTAATAAAATGTGTGATCCAGACTGTACAATAGTGTCGACTAAATGCACTATTTTATTCCGAAATCAATTCTTTTCAGTTTATTAATATCGACAGATCAAATAATAACAAATACAAATGAAAGGTGTTAAGGGGGCCCCCCACAGTTCCATTTACTGTTCGTCCCCATCCAGATGGCGTTACAAAACTTGTTAATGTATTATTTTTCGCACGCACTATACCGGGACTTGTTAAAAAATTTGTATCGTGGCGTAGATTATATTCGGTCAAAAAGTTCATTAGTTTAGGTTAAGTATTTGATTTGGTATTCAAAGAATTTCAATTTTAGAAATTACTCTAAAATTATTTCCGAGTATTGTATTTTGTAAATATTGTAATTTAGTAAAACAAACATGGGGCCAGTGCGTGTGTTTAAATTATCAATTAGTTTACATTCTTGTTATTTTATTACAGAATAATAGATATTAAACAAAATATTTTTCTGATAAAAATAAATCCAGTATGATTGCATTTTATTGACCCCCAACAAATCAAAATAAATCACTAAATTACCACAATACACCAAAACACTTTTACTTTTACACTGGACGCGCGTTTCGCTAACCATGTTAGCATCATCAGCAGATGATTATAAACTAGCCCAAACAAATTTTCTGTCTCACAATGTACCACTTGTGTCCAGGAAGAGTTCATAGTTTCATAGTTGTCGATTTTCGAAAGAAATCAGTACATGCATATTATTTCGTAAATTTTTCATTTTATTGATTTTATGGAAAGTACTGTTCATGAAAATGTTGTATCCTATGTTATAGGCTTGTTTCTCTCTATAATTTTCTGTCTCACAATGTACCGTTTGTGTCCAGCAAGAATTCATAGTTTCATAGTTGTCGATTTTCGAAAGAAATCAGTACATGCATATTATTTCGTATATTTTTCATTTTATTGATTTTATGGAAAGCACTGTTCATGAAAATGTTGTATCCTATGTTATAGGCTTGTTTCTCTCTACAATTTTCTGTCTCACAATGTACCGTTTGTGTCCAGGAAGAGTTCATAGTTTCATAGTTGTCGATTTTCGAAAGAAATCAGTACATGCATATTATTTCGTATATTTTTCATTTTATTGATTTTATGGAAAGCACTGTTCATTAAAATGTTGTATCCTATGTTGTATCCCATGTCTCTCTCTACAATTTTCTGTCTCACAATGTACCGTTTGTGTCCAGGAAGAGTTCATAGTTTCATAGCTGTCGATTTTCGAAAGAAATCAGTACATGCATATTATTTTGTATATTTTTCATTTTATTGATTTTATGGAAAGCACTGTTCATTAAAATGTTGTATCCTATGTTATAGGGCTTCTTTCTCTCTACAATTTTCTGTCTCACAATGTACCGTTTGTGTCCAGGAAGAGTTCATAGTTTCATAGTTGTCGATTTTCGAAAGAAATCAGTACATGTATATTATTTCGTATATTTTTCATTTTATTGATTTTATGGAAAGCACTGTTCATTAAAATGTTGTATCCTATGTTATAGGGCTTGTTTCTCTCCACAATTTTCTGTCTTACAATGTACCGTTTGTGTCCAGGAAGAGTTCATAGTTTCATAGTTGTCGATTTTCGAAAGAAATCAGTACATGCATATTATTTCGTATATTTTTCATTTTATTGATTTTATGGAAAGCACTGTTCATTAAAATGTTGTATCTTATGTTATAGGGCTTCTTTCTCTCTACAATTTTCTGTCTCACAATGTACCGTTTGTGTCCAGGAAGAGTTCATAGTTTCATAGTTGTCGATTTTCGAAAGAAATCAGTACATGTATATTATTTCGTATATTTTTCATTTTATTCATTTTATGGAAAGCACTGTTCATTAAAATGTTGTATCCTATGTTATAGGGCTTCTTTCTCTCTACAATTTTCTGTCTCACAATGTACCGTTTGTGTCCAGGAAGAGTTCATAGTTTCATAGTTGTCGATTTTCGAAAGAAATCAGTACATGTATATTATTTCGTATATTTTTCATTTTATTGATTTTATGGAAAGCACTGTTCATTAAAATGTTGTATCCTATGTTATAGGGCTTCTTTCTCTCTACAATTTTCTGTCTCACAATGTACCGTTTGTGTCCAGGAAGAGTTCATAGTTTCATAGTTGTCGATTTTCGAAAGAAATCAGTACATGCATATTATTTCGTATATTTTTCATTTTATTGATTTTATGGAAAGCACTGTTCATTAAAATGTTGTATCTTATGTTATAGGGCCTTGTTTCTCTCTATAATTTTCTGTCACACAATGTACCGTTTGTCTCCAGGAAGAGTTCATAGTTTCATAGTTGTCGATTTTCGAAAGAAATCAGTACATGCATATTATTTTGTATTTTTCATTTTATTGATTTTATGGAAAGCACTGTTCAAACAGGTTCAAACAAACCCAACAAATAACAAACAAAAGTAATTACTTATAGAGACATAATAAAATTATTAAATAATATTTATAAATAACTTTAAATCTGTATAATAGAATAGAAATTTTGATAATTTTTATAACTTCTTTATAGATATTTCTGAATTTTTGAGATTGAAACTATATACTGTAAACCCGCTATATTAAGTAGTGTAGCATAATCTAAAGAGGCTACCTACGAACTCTATTTACTGAGATACTGAGTGAACCGAAATTTTCAGCCGGGCAAAAAAAAATTACTCGATATGCTGTAAAAACTTATTTATTTCCGGACTGAAATCGACTAAATAAATGTGTGTCTAAGCGATTTGGATAACTAGTACCTTAAAAGAACAAATTAAACTTACTATGTTGCTGGGCACTTCATCTGCATGGTCTATATTTTAATGTATGCGACAGAGATAAATATAAATGACCGGTTGACAGATAGAGAGAAAAATAAAAAGCGGCCATACAGTGTTGCCGGTTTTTACGTGTGCGAGAAAATGTCTGTAGAAAAACATAAACTATTTTAAAAACTCTCATGTATACTACTGAAATGCAGATACTATATCTAAGCTAAGTAGTAGCTAATTGTGCGGTTTGAAATTTTAATGCAAAATCAGGCAAGATCGCATAGAAGAAATGTATCAACCCAACTTTATCTCTTTTTAATACATTTGATTTCACAATCTCGCTAACCTTTTTTAATACATTTGATTTTTCATTAAACTGTCTACATCACTGTCTTACACATAATAAAATAAGGCTAAATATACATTTTTAAAGTTCTTCGTGTCAAGACACATTTTGATGCTTTTAAACTAGAATATTTTGACATGTTGACACCACTTCCAATTTAGAGCCAGAGCCAAATAACTTGTTACATCAAATATAAAGTGAAATGTCTTTGGAAGTATTTCTCTAGCATTTTAGTGTTTTTTTTTATTTAGAAGTCATTTCATTATATGAGCTGTTAATTTTTAATTACTTACAAATAGTCTTAAGTATTCTACAATATTATACTATTCTACAATAATTCATTTTATTTTATATTTAATATAAAAATCAATTTATTGAATAGTGTAATGTAGATATAACATTTAAAAAGCAAGATGCTTTGGTAAATTGTTAACTTGCATATGTTAAGCACATGATTTACTAATGGTAAATATAAAATAATGGGAAAGATAGTTTAGTATAAAAAGAATTTTACGAATTTCCAAAATAAAAAAAATATATTTCATTTAAATTTATATTAGAATCACATAAAATATTAGTATATATATTATGTAATACAAAATACTGCTAATTTTAGTGAGGATGCAGTCGATAAGCACCACATAAGCTAATAAAACTACTTTTTAATTTGTCAAGCTTTCGAGAAATTTATTCCCATCATCAGGACAATTTGAATGAGTTAATCAAAACAACTGAACACACCTGTTACTGAAAATATATAAATATTGGGTATTTTTTTTAAATCGCTCTCCAATTTTCAAAAACTTTGAAAATTTGAATAAAGGTTGATTCTCACTAAACCTTCCGTTTTCATTCCATATTTATTCCATATTCGTTCCGTATTTTTATTGTATTGACGCTATACGTAAGCTTCCGTTCCGTATCAGTTCCATACTTTTTATTGTACAATTTATATCATTACGAAAGTTTTATTTTAAAAATTTGTCTCTTTTGAAAAAGGTAGGTAATAGATTTAATTAAGAGGTGAAAGAATATATAAATATCAGCAAAATGCTAACAGAGCTGGTACAAATGTAAGAAATTGACAACGCTGTTTCCGATACGCTTCAGTCCGTCCGTCAAAAAAATGTATGGAAGGAAGGGACATGGAACGGAAGGGAAACGGAACGGATAGTGTGCATTGTCCTATTCATTTACATGATATAATATTTTATGTAAACGGAAGGGAGCTGATATGGAAGAAGTGAGAACCAACCTTAATACCTCTTAAATAAAAGAGGCATTATTCAGATTTTCAGATTTCGATTGGAAATAGGTATAGGACGTCATTTAATCTGATGTCAATTCTATTTAAATAATACAAAGTTACAATTTGCATTATTCCATATTCAAATATGTATAAGAAAAGTACATCCGAAAAAATAATTTTAGTAGCTCCCCGGTATAAAATGTTGCAAAATAAAGTTACAACACGATTAAAGGGGTTGATGGCCCCATGGCGACAAGTTAGGCCCAGCGAGACATAACTTTTTGTTCCACACGGGCCCCCTTTTGCCGGGGCTCACGCTGTGAGGGCGTCTCCTAGCGAATAATTGAATTATTGGCTTTAATGCGATTTCTTTCTCACTGTCTACCATCCATCACCAGTGGTGTGAGCTACGTTGATCGGCTAAAAGGGCCTAAATAAATCTAAAATAGTAAAAGAACTTTCTAACACAATTTTGTAGCTATTTTAATAATGAAGAGTTTTATTAATTTATTCTGAAGCAATAAAATTTATCAAATAAATGAGATTATACTTCACAGACATTTAATCCTAGGACCAATTAGATAATATCTGTTTAACATATACCAATATATTGTAAGAATGTTAAAAGAAATAGTCACTATTTTTTTTGTTATATTCAAAAACTTCTTTCCATAAAAAAATTATGAACCGTTTTTAAGAAATTTTACTGCACCGAATTTTATAATGTATTTTATCCCATAAAAAAAAGAAAATATTATGATCCCACAACAAGAAATAAATAATCTGTTATTGTCAATTATGTTCTTTACTAAAAAGACTACCGAATCGTTTCGACTTATAATCGATATTTTCTTCGGAAAGGATCGACGAAGCATTAAGCACCGATCCACTGGAGATGTACGCACATATCGATAGTTTTGTTTAAAGTTATCGAGAGTCTTTTACCATATTTTTATACCGATATATTTATGTCGAATAATCCTTTTTTTCGCCCTGGTATTGCATGAACTAAGAAGGCTAGGACAAATCTGAGCAGCCACTTTAGATTTATAAAAAAAATACCATAGTAATGTAAAAACTGCATCTTTGTATTTCTACTCATAAACGAGAAACCCTATAAAACACATAAAAATGGTCCAGCCTGTACAAAGTGTCCAATAATGCAATACAATGACCTATGTGCTCCATTTGGATTTTTCTTACTCCACCGAACAGAACAGATAACAGAAAGCAATTTGCAGTATAAAAAATAATATACACTTTAAAAAAAAGTTATGAAATAAATCATAACAGTTCTAACTAAATGAAAATTATAAAATTTCAAGAATATTTTGTTAAGAAAATACAAAATATGAAAAGTCGATAATTTTCAAAGCTTATCAAACTGGTATAGTCTGTCCAACGACAAGATCCTTGACTGTAATAGATGTGTCTGTCATTTTATTTTCAAAGTAGTATATTTTATTTAACAAAGAAATAAGTTGGTACAATTGGAACGCATAGCAGAAAATTAAATATAGGTATTTAAAATTTGAGTGACAGCGATTACTTCAAAATATTGTGAAAAGAAACTGTATAAAATCAGAAAATTGAAAAAAATCTAATCGAGTTATTTTATTCAAAATAATTACAGTATGTGTTAATACTAAACAAGCAAGGATGTATTTTAAAAAACACCACATACCAAAAAAAGATATAAAAAATATTTCCTGCTTTCAAATCGTGTTTCAAGCTCAAGCTCAAGCTTAACTGTCTCTGGCGATCTCTGGGCACCGAATATTAACTGTAAGCTATGGTCTGGGTCAACACTTAATTTTCCTCCACTTAATTTTAAAAAACACGAAACACACGTAATAACACGGTCCAAAATGCAAAATGCAAAATATTTATCATTTCTGATGACGCATGATGGATTTATACAGGGTGGCCCATCGAAAACGTTCCGCAAGGCCAGGGTAATTTTTTTTCAGAAAATTCAAAAACACGTCAATTTTGTTTGTGAGTGGGACAACTTTTGCCCCAAAAATAATTGCAAAATCTTCAACCCTCTAAGCGGGGGTGTCATCCACCAATTTTTTTCAAATGGAAAGGGGGGTCACGTGATACCGCAATGAAAAAGGCTTTCTATTCTCTATACTTTCCGGGTTCGTTTTTGAAAATCGGTCGAGTCATTTAGAAAATATGAAGGATTGAAATTTGAAAAGTTTATTTAAACATTTATCAGAGTAAATGATAAGGGTAAATTCCTTCGACCAATTTGCTGTTTTTTCTAATTATTTTTGGATGTTTACGCATTTTTTCACTTGCCACAAGGTTGAACGATCAGGTGAGGTAGTTGCTAGATAGCTGTTCTGTGACTTATGAGTTGAAGTTCTTCTCAATATAGTTTAACTTTTTAACAATTATTATGGTGTACTCACTTGCAGAAAAAGTGGAAATAATCGAACATTATTTTAAAAATAATGAATGTGGCAATCGGTTTACGCAGATTTTGAATGAACGCCATCCTGAACACCTTTATGGCAAAATTGTACGCGAGTTAGTAGCAAAATTTCGAGAAACTGGTTTTGTTATGAATAAAAAAAGGTAGAGGGAAAATCCTGTAATAAATGAAGCTATGGAGGTATTCGTATTGGGCCAAGTTGCCATGGATAGTACGCTGAGTACAAGAAAATTAGCCAATGAGACCGGCGTGAATCGTACAAATGTCCAAAGGATATTAAAAAAACACAAGTTCCACCCGTACAAAATTCAGGTGGTACAAGAACTCAACGAAGACAATTTTGATCGTCGCTTGCAATTTTGTGAAACTATGAGTGAACGAGTGGCGAATGATAATAATTTCCTATTTAATGTGTGTTTTTCGGATGAGTGTACTTTCTTTTTGAACGATGTAGTTAATCGGCACAACTGTCGGTACTGGGCTGAGGACAACCGCAGGGTTTTTCACGAGGTGAACACACAAAACCCTCAGAAATTGAACGTGTGGGCTGGTATTTTTGGAAATTCTATTGTGGGTCAGTTTAACGATATTGAGAAGAACTTCAACGCTCAAGTCACAGAACAGCTATCTAGCAACTACCGCACCTGATCGTTCAAGCTTGTGGGAAGTGAAAAAATGCGTAAACATCTAGAAATAATAAGAAAAAACTCAAATTGGTCGAAGGAATTTATCCTTATCATTTACTCTGATAAATGTTTAAATAAACTTTTCAAATTGCAATCCTTCATATTTTCTCAATGCCTCGACCGATTTTCAAAAACGAGGCGGGGAAATATAGAGAATAGAAAGCTCTTTTCATTGCGGCGCCACTTGACCCCCCTTCCCATTTGAAAAAAGTTGGGGGATGACACCCCCGCTCAGAGGGTTAAAGATTTTGCAATCATTTTTGGGGTAAAAATTGTCCCCCTCACAAACAAAATTGACGTGTTCTTGGATTTTATGGAAAAAATAATACCCTGGCTGTTATGCCTTGCGGAACGTTTTCGATGGGCCACCCTGTATATAAACCCATCCATAGTTAACTTAAGAAACATTAGAATTTTTTTTTTAATTAAATAAATTGATTGGTATGAACGTCATCTGCTTTTTTTCTGTCATCGTCTGTCGAAATCTTATCTGAGAAAAAAAAACAGAGTATACATTGCAGTAATTTTAAATATCGATACTTTTTGAAATACGACATCCCTAATATCGGCGCGTTTCAAATGAGATCACGTCTCAAATGAGGTTCCGTGATACGGCAACTTCAATTTCCGGCTCGGATTGATTTCTTTTCCACCGATTTTATGCTCCGTCTTAATAGATTTTTCACGTAAAAAATACCGACTGAATATTTTGTAGAGAAAGTGAGAAAAAATCGCAGTAAAGTGTTTAAAAAGGACTTTGACAAAAATTTACAACGAGACAATTAAAACAATAATTATGAATAATAGATATTTTAATTAAAAGGTAGAATTTCAAAAAACAATGTATGTTTTATTAGACAAATTTTATCTAAAAAATTGCTAGGATACGGTTTAGTTGCATTAAAATATATTTTTAGCGTAGCTTCAATAAAATACGATTCCTGTCAAGTTCCTATCTATCTACTTACCAAAAAGGATTTTTTAATTTAAGTAATACGTCACTCACCTGAAAAGAAAAAAAAAAGATTTAGTAGGATATAAACAAAATGCATAAAAATAATTAGCCTTCAATTTTAGTACATATACAAATGAATGTACATGAAATATATAGAGTTTTTTTCTTTCTAAATAATACCTTGTCTTCATTTAAAATTTTTAAAAAATACATACTGCTATCAGCTAATGATCTTAGTCAGCACAATATTAATAAACCTTTAGGTGTCACCGTAGTTTATCGTATAACTCCACATGTCTATTTTATAGTGGATTTGAGATTTGAGACTTTTCATTAGTAGGTACTATAAATTCTAACATGAAGGATAATATAAAGGTGTTTCCAAACAGTGGATCGCCCTACCCTATATACACTGTTTAAAAGCATCAAAAATATGTGTTAATAGTTATTTTTTATACAAGACTCGCGATTTCATCGCTCGTGAATTAATCTTTTCGGTCAACGATAATGCAATTTTATCGTCGTGTATAAAACAATATTTTTTCCATAGCGAGTTACGTTTTGTAATTTGACAAATAAATAAAGCTGTCTATTTAGTTGTCAGTTTTGAGCCAATATTTTATAATTCTCTTTCGTGTCGATTGCTGATTGAATTGGAGCCAGAAATGATTCAAAACGAAATAAGTATATTACCAACAGATATTCAGGCTGAGGCGACAAACGCCATATCCAAGCTACTTCCATTTAAATCCCGAATAACTTATGAAAAAGAATACAAACATTTTCAAAAATGGAAGCAATTAAAAAACGTTCGAGAAGAAATAAAGTTTTTAACCTATCCTCGCTGTTAAAGTATCATTTAATCTACCCTTGGGGTTAAAGTACTATTTTATCTACTATTTTTGTTAGATATAAGGCAATTTTAACAGTTGCTATGGAAAAAATATTTTTTATTTAATATCTTAATGAGAACTTTTTTCTTAAATATATAACATTCTCTATTAGCCTGCCAAAAGCATCACAGCGTAAAATTCTAAATCTCTCCCCTTGCTGCAGGCATTCTAGCGTAATGATCGGTATTGACAAGCGGCATCGTGTACTACACCCGGTTTGTGCCGAAAAGGAGCCCACCCCGGAGACCCCTGCCCTCGTTCCATTGTGCCTCTTCCTTCCCCTAGTCATAGATATCGGAGCTCATCTCCTTCTCCCGCCGTTCAGTTGTAGGTACTTAGTTAATGCGTCAATTTACATCTTCATACATAAGTTGACGTTGTTACGGGCGCTTGTCAAAAGAACAGTCAAACACGGATCAAACAAGGGGAGGCAGTAGAGATGCAGAGGTAAAAAAAGATACAGTAGGGATACGTTTTTTAACTGTTTATGCTAGAATTTACTGATAATAATTGTTATTATTCAAACTTCAAACATATCATCTATTCCATTTCCTAAATATTAATGTTTAACATGAAGTTCCATTAATAACTGATGAAACGATTATCATTGAAACTATCAAGAAAGTCAATTGAAATTGCGATTGCGATTTAGTAATCGTATTTATAGTGTACTAGGTATATAATTGTCTGTGTATGTAGATACAGGTTGCTAATTTGTTTATTACTCGCGGCAAAAGCTTTAAGGTTGAAATATGGTAACATCGGCCCACTCGTCGAGAGACAACGCGACGGGACGAGTCGGCAGCTTAGCTTAGTACTCATTTGGAATTGGATGCAGTGTTGCCATTCTGTTCCCCAATAAGTAACCGTCCAGTTAACAATCTGTATAGCTTAACAGTTCAAAAGAATTAATAATAATCAGTAATTTAGTTTTTAAGTTTTTTTAACATGTGCAACACATTATAGGTATTAAAACTTTATATATGCTGCAACTGTTGCAACTACATATACCTACTCTTTTTTACAGTTTTCAATTATCTAATTCTTTACCCAATTCTTAAAAAATCTAAAATAATTTCTTTTAAGATGGCTCACCCCTCACACCTGCGTAAAAAATGATTTTTTTAAATATGCCAAGGAGCCACCTTCTTTCCATTTGAAAAAATTGAGATATGATTAAATAAACGATTTGGGTATCTTTTTAAAAAACATAAGTATAGTTAATATCTCAAAAAATATTTTTTTCGATAAAAGTCTGACTACGCCACTGCATTCTACACAGAAAAGTGCCTTTATAATGTATAATTCATTTTTCCGTGGTTGCTGAAATAAACAAACTATCGAACATCTTCAAAAAGTACAAAATTTGAGAATACCCCTGTAGCTTCGAAACCGATCAAGATAGCCACGATCCGTTTGCGCCATTGTAATTTTTTCAAAAAAAGAACCCGAGACTGCAGTATCAAAATTTGAATATTTCTCACGGTTTCCTAGATACCCTATAGAAACAACGAAAATGGTCCACCCTGTACTTGTACAAGTTACTTAGTCCAAGTTGTCATCCAAGCATGTACCTTAGTACCAGGTCAACCGGGATATAAGGAGATGATTTTTTTCAATTACCTTCAATTACAATCAAGTCTATTTCTTCAACATATTAAAAGAATAATAAAAAGAGCTCAAAAAAGCCCAGAAAAAGAACAGCAAAAAATAAGCGGAACTATATTTTCGAAATATAAAAAACGTTCAGATCGCGTGCGTTCCTTGGGTAGGAATTGCCACGCGAGGCACCATATGGGCGAGAACCGCTTTACTCGGGGCTGTTTTCTCGTTCTGGTTTCCTTCGTGGGCCTAATTTGCCCTTCATTAAGGCGATCATCCACGAAAACGGATTTCGACGGGCGTCGACTCGTTGAACATAAGGCGTGGGGCCATAATTATACCGCGGGACGGTTGGAATTGGTGTAGAGGGGTGCGGGGTTTGGCGGTAAAAAAGGGCACCTTTTAGTTGTCCCTTTACGGTATTTGAACTTAAAAGAGGATTATTACCGGTTTTGTTTAGATCGGCTTTTAATTTGGGATCAAGCGGAAACATACAAACCGTATAATTTCGATTTAAATGGAGTATAGTTGGGTAATAAAGGCATTTCGTTCATCATTTTTGAAGCTTTATAAAAATATTAATTCGATGTTAGTTTTTAATTTCCTTTTGAGTTTTGTTTACACAAATCTTCGTATACATTCTTTATGAGACGTATTATTCTTTTTGAGACGTCAAGTTGCAAAACCCGGCTTATCCCACAAACGTCGTTTCGAGATAAATGATTGTCCATTGAGTTGGAATCATTGTTTTGTATCTTGTTTTACTAGAAAAAAAAATTAATATTTCATTTTTAAACAGAAAAAAAACACAAAAATAATTCGTATAAGGCGGGTTTTGTTGCAGTATGATACATATTAGCTATGAAGAACGCTGTCATTTTATATCTAAATTTATATGAGAAATGACATCGATCATCATTTTCTAGCCAACTGGACGTTGTTTTTTTTCGATCATGCGGTATTTGCATTCTAACTTGATTTATTAAATAGGTATACTATTTTATTAAAATTAAGTAAGGATTTGAAAAGACGTCAGTAGTAATATATACTTGTGTAAAAAGCTTATGAAAAAATGCGGGATTTGTAACAATAATGACAATAAAAAGCAAATATAAATGGATAATTTTATAGGAATAGGCGACTTTTACTGCAGTTTGGGATTATTCAGGGTCCACTATATGTCATTAGGCCATTTTTAAAATAATGGATAAGGCGGGTTTTGTAACTTGACGCATTTGTGTCTTTATCTTCAGCTATTACAACAGTAACCCAATACATAGGTACTCACACATTTTACAATAGTTTTATGTCAGTACTCTTTATTCATTAAGTGAAAATCTTGTTAAATAATGATGTTATGACAAAAAAGAATAAGTCGGATTTTTCATTAGAGCCTTATTTGATTTAACATTTTACTACAAAGCAATTTGCTTAGAATATTATTCCGTATCCGATTTCCAAAAATATATCATACATTCCCTTTCTTTATAATAGTTCTACCGAAATTTGACAAAAAACTACATAAATATTAATATGTTTGTTGATTTTAAATTAGACATGTAGTGCGGTAACATATACGAAATGGCAAAATAGATATTGGATACATGTAGCTATAGATTGCACCACACGCACCTAACTTAAAAAATTGCTGATTTAGAAAAGGCTTTAGAGGAATCTAATGATTTCCACCATGAAGATGTTAAATGTCCTACATGAATCACATATTGCCGAACTTACTGAAGAATAACTCAAAGAATTGAAGCATAAAAATCAAACTGAAGAAATAAATGAAGAAAACTAGTGAACAAAACTAGCGAAAGCTCTACACAAATGTCTTACCACAGCACACGATCTTTGAAAACTGAAAAAAGAAGTTAAAATATTAAACGAGAGGTTCTCGAAGAGGTCCTTATGATGTTACTGTCGTCATACATTTATGTTCATACATACATGTTTTTATAATTGGTAGGTACAGTATGATTGAAAAAAAACGGCGTCCAGTTGGCTTGCAAATGACGATCGATGACATTCCCCATATAATTTTACATATAAAATGACAGCTATCCTCATTTCATGGCCATCGCTGATGCCTTTTTGTTTTCGATCATATTGTGTAATGTTCATATATATAGGAGGTTCTAAAAATATTCTTCATAATACAAAATAATACTTATTTACTATACAGGGTGAGTCTTAAGTAAGTGCAAATATTTTCAGGGCTGGTAGAACTCGATTAAATAAATATATTTTCTATTGAAGTCCAAAATAGCCGACTCAGTTTACTTCGAAAATTTGGAAAAAAAAATTGTTTAAATTTTGAAACCCACTCCTTGTTTCTGTTATTTCCTTCTTCTAAATTTAATCTACTATCTATGTCGCCATATTATCAAGATATCATTATTTTTTTAAATTCATTCACCATTTGCCAAAAATACTTTCCAGAAAATCAAAATTTTCTTCCCGAAAATTTCGTTCGAAACAAACCATCACTAAATTATTTGCACTTATTCAAGACACGCTCTGTATAGTTTATGTAATAAAAGTTTGCTTCCATATACGCGGTTTCCATTTACACGGTGGTTTTAAAGAAAAATGTAAAAATGAGTAAAATTAGGTGTTTTATTTTGTAATGAAGATTCCAGCACAAAAAATAATGTCAGAAAAATGAAAAGTTAATAATGTACACACACAGATGCAATAATAAAATTCCGGAAGTTTGTTTCAGTTTGGCAGAAACAAAAATAAATAAAGATTTACGGAGATATACACTGTATAAAATACACAGTAAATGCAACAACTCTATACGATTTATACAGGGTGTCCCAGAAATAAATGCAAGTATTTTAATGGGTGGTAGATCTCGATAAAAGAAACATATTTTCTTGTTATCGTTTTTCAAATAAGTCCAAAATAACCGAGTTGTTTTACTTTAAAGATTTTCAAAAAAAAAATGATTTTTTGCTCAAATTTTGAGAATCACTGGATCATTTCTGGATTTTCTTTCTTTTAAATTTGATCTACTACCTATGTTGCCATATTATCAAGAAATTACGTTTTTTAGCTAAAAACTCAAAAAAATCCAAAAATTTTTTCCAAAAAAAATTTCCGTTTTAACTTTCCGTTATTTTTTCCAAAAAAAATTTTTCGCGAAAAAAATCTCATAGGCGTGTTTCTGGGGTTGAACTACTACCAGTTAGAATACTTGCACTTATTTCTGGGACACCCTGTATACAGGGTGTGTCTTAAATAAGTGCAAATATTTTCAGGGCTGGTATTATAAATCTCGATAAAAGAAACATATTTTCTCTTTGTCGTTTTTTAAATAACTCCAAAATAATCGATATATTTCTGGGACACCTTGTATAGTTACAGATATACCCCCTTGTTGGAATATACCATACTACATCAAAGAAAGATAATAAATTAAACCAACAATAGTGGTGCATTGGAAGGTAGCGGAGTCGACTCGACAAACGCAGTGCAAGAAAAAAAATGGACCTTTCTACACTGGGCGCAAAAAAGCCCATGTCCACGAATTAACGCCAGTCGCTATTGTTTAGGGCCCGTTCTTTGCCGGTTATAAATGTTGCCGGATTAAAATATTATAGGGCGCGACATACCCTTATTAACAAAGGGTCATTTTTTGGTGACGCCTTTCGGGAGATATTAATGACTGGTCCCGTTTAAAACTATTATAAAACTTGTTGTCCATTTGTCACGCTTTGTTTTCGGACGGTTAGAGATCTTGTTTGTTTTTGCCATTTGAATGATAAAGCTCCCGAGCTAAGGAAGGGTTAACAAGATTTTTTCTAACCATTAAAGTAAAAAATGGGATACGGTTTATTTTTTGGGACGAAAAATTTACTAAATTTCTTTCATCCAGTTTTTAAAGGAAATACTGTTTACAAAAAATGAAAAATTAAAACCAAACAGAAGAAATAGTGGAAGGATTGCGACTAGATATAAGAAAGTAGTAACACATTGTATTTCAATTGGATAACAATTAATATAGATTCAAATTGTATATAATAAATACAGCAGAGCTACCACTGAACTCCCAGCGCGAAATTTAAATTCCAGTTAGTCAGCACGGCGCCGAATATGTCCATGGTTGATATTAAATATACAATTGATATTAAATATACAATTGATATTAAATATACAATTGATATTAAATATCAATTGTATATTTAATATCAACCATGGACATATTCGGCGCCGTGCTGACTAACTGGAATTTAAATTTCGCGCTGGGAGTTCAGTGGTAGCTCTGCTGTATTTATTTCCTGACATTGTCATTCGTTTTGACACTCCGTATTACGAGTTTTTTGGTTTACATAAATAGTGTTGTGATAATTTAAGCTTAACCCCTTTTAGTGCGAAGTGTACAAGATAGCTTAATAGCCGTAAAAAACTCATCGCAACTTTATTAGAATATTTAGAACGGGAAAGCAGTAGTAATGGCCCTTTATGTCCCTTAAATGCTCTTAAGAAGGTCAGTTTTGTTGATGTAAATAATAACTGTTTATACATTTATAAATAATTTATTTTTGTTTCCTAAAATATTTTGATTAAAAGAAAATATACAAAAGTGGGCAACGCTGTGCCGGTCAAGCTTAATCACGTGACTAAAAGTTTATTTGTTATGAACTGTATTTCAAATTGGTTTGCTTTTCATTTTATGGTTTTATGTCGTTAATTTTTTACAAAATTACGCTTTGAAACTAATTGGGCGTTAAGAATTTCTTTTAAGCACAGGACCTTGTGATGTCATTCCGTAGTTTTGTGTTACGGCAGATTCGGATTTAGAAATTTGCTTGTGAAAAACGTAACAACAAATGATTTTGATATTAATTGCAGCAATTTCTTGAGAACACTTTTTTACCAGCAGCAGGAATCTTAGAAGTTCGTGAGCGACATGACATAGGAGTGTCCAAAAAAGAAATAAGTCTAAGAAAAACATTTCTAAGAAAAACGGGTGGGTTTTAACTTTCCGTTACCCGCGCCTCCATTTTCTACGTAAGTACTCTACGTAAGTAATACCCCAATTAGTTTTTGATGAGAAACATGAGAAAAAATAATAATTTGAATGCTGTATGAGTAATTATGTAACAAATACCATTTATTCTAAATTTTAAGAATTGTAGACATTGACAAACTTGTAAATTGTAACTAGATATTATCTGAATTTTCGAATTCAGAAACTCCTCTAGCCTTATTTGCTAATCCATTGTTGATGAGTGTTCACATATCCATTCAGTGCACTTTATTTGGGGCATTCCATGATTCATGATTTCTGAGACAAAATAACACCTTCCTTAGCCAATTTTGGATCTTTTTTGTGCATGTAATGTTTCAAGATAATGTACTTTAGTAGATCTTGTTAGTTTTTCGACATCCAATAGAAGTATTTTTTAAATTTTAGTAACATGATTACGACTATCTGCTAGCACACACACCTTCACACTTTAGTTAAAGAATACAAGAGGCCCCCGGCATGTAACTTTGATATTTCCTCCTTTGAAAAAGCCTATCTATTTTCAGTCACTTTGCAAAAAGCCTAATTAGAATTAGGCATATTAAACAATGACGATATTTTCTGTACACAAAAGAGTGCCTGTTTTCAGTCGTTTAACAAAATGCCAAATCGTGGCTAGGCAGATTAAAAAATTGTTTATATAAATAATATTTGTATTCCTTTTCATAAGTTATTCGGGATAAATGGAAGTAGTTCGGATATGGCGTTTGTCGCCGCAGCCTGAATATCTGTTGGTAATTTACTTATTTCGTTTTGAGTCATTTCTGGCTCCAATTCAATCAGTAATCGACACGAAAAAGAATTAAAAAATATTGACTCAAAACTGACAACTAAAGAGACAGCTTTATTTATTTGTCAAATTACATAGAAACCAACGCCCACCCAGCACAATATTTTTTTCTACTCATAATAAATTCCTTGAAATAATAATTTCTGAATATTTTTTAAAACGTAACTCGCTATGGAAAAAAATATTATTTTATACACGACGATAAACTTACTACCTACCGAAATCAATTCACTCGCGATTTTATCGCTCGTGAATTAATCTTTTCGGTCGACGATAAAATACCATTTTATCGTCCTGTATAAAAAATAACTATAGATACGCCAGTATTTTATAATATGCCCAGTCTTTTTGCAAAATGCCGAGTTATTCGATAAGCCCCGCCTACATCATAGCTAAAATGCACCGCGCAAGTATCTACTGGATGGTTAAAGGAACGAAATACAAATACATATTATAAATATTCAAGTATATAAGTATCTCACAACTGATTAAAACCTCCTACAATCACCTAATTTATATTTGTAATGAAAACATATTTTTAGCTGAAATTTTATCATCGTTCGGTTGGATTAATAAATCGATATTAAACCACCAGGACTGGCGTGTCCGATTATTTTTACCGAAAGCCGATACGCACACACCGATATTAATACTAATTATAAACAAGTCAGTGAGCAATGAAGAGGAAACGGAAAACCACTGAAAATGTGATATTCCACGGACAAGCCAACCGCAGACTCGATATCTAATACCCTTATTTTATGCTTTTATTTGGAACAGTTGCAGATTGCTGGAAAAAATAACGCCGAGTGTCGCTCGAACCGCAACTAAATTTGGATTCTCTGAAAGAAAGAAATTATAAAAATACAGGTTTATTTTTAATGAAGTTTTTTACTGTATCATTCGTGTAGATGATACTGGGTGTAACGTTATACTTTGACCATATCTTTCTCAAAGAGATTATTTTACATCGTTGTTTTACGTCGGACATACTTACACTTTCGGTTTTAGGGCTTCCTGTATAAATGGATTGTATTTTATTAACGGTTATACCGACCAGGTCAAGTTTATCAACTTTTTTAGACATATCGTGTATCGAATTTTTGGTCTTAATTTTGTATACCAACTATTTTCTGTATTTAAACTAAGTTCTATTTCTAATCTGATAAGTGTTATACATAGTGTATTTTTTTAATATGATTATAAAAAACTTCTTCAAAACCTACCCTCATACTTTTTTTTTCAGATCGCAAAGTATTTGATTCCCTAGATGAGTATAAAGTATAACTATTACCCTTTACAACGCCGGAATTTGAAAAAATATACGGGAAATCTTGTTGTCTTCTTATCTTCAAAATATTTTAATAACTTCCTTTTTAACTGCATAATTTCCCTTTTTAGTGTTTATTAAAAATGTCTTTTTATCCAAGCGATTAAGAATATCACAGTTAAGTGAAGGTGACAACCAAAGTTTTTTTCTCAAAACCCAAAATACACTTAGATCCATTTTAACCCACACTAAACCAATGAACACCGGACAACAAACAAAAAATGTAATATATATACAAAATACCATGTGAATGTGATAAAATTTATATTGGTGAAACATCTAGACCCTTAAATATTCGAATTAAAGAACAAAAAGATTATTTAAGAGTAGGCGATTTTCACAAACCTAAGATTTGTCAGCATTCATGGGATACAGGGCACAGAGTAGACTTAAGTAGAAAAATTACACTCTAATAAAAATAAATGTATTGCTCATGCATCTGAAGAGGTTAATAATGTATGGCAATCGTTTCTTTGGTTTTAAAAAAACATATATTTTTGAATAACATAAATAAACATAACATAAGTAAAAATTAAAGACAAATTAAAAAATAATAATACAGAAAGTTTGAGGCTTTTTGGTTTTACCTCATTAACTATAATTGTTATCAGGTAGTAATTATTAATTTTAAAGTTTAACTTGATATGTCATTTTAACGGAACGTCAACGGTTTTTATAGACGTATCTGCTTTGAAAAAAACTAAAGTGTTCTCGAATAGTTGTATTTAGATATTTTAAATAGTTTTTTTCTTTGTTCTTTAAGTTTTTTGCTTCCGACGACGGGAAGAGATATACTTTCCAAAACGTTAAACATTTTTTTGTCCGTTAGGCAAATTTGTTTATTAGTAAACCACTGTTGACAATTAGTCTCTGTTGGATTAAGGCAGTAGTGTTTACAAAAAATAACTATATTTTATTTTATAGATTCTCTTACAGTGGCGAAATACCCATAGGACTTTTTTGAAGAAACCAAAGGTTCATGGATAACAAATTTTGACCATTTTTTTATTCCTCATTAGAAAGTTTTTCTTCCATGCTCGTTGACTTGAGCATCCATAAACCTAGAAACAAAGGTTATGCTACAAAACGTTAAACAAGCTATAATAATAATAATAATAGCTACCATAAGCGAGTCCATTATTGGATATGTCGTTTTAAATTAACATTTTTCCTCTGGCAATCGAGTTGAAGTTGATTCCGAGGCACGTATCAGACTTGTAACGGCCATTCTGAATGTCAAAACACGGCCATCATTACCGTAACTTTAAAGGCGAACGAGATGCGCACAGAAGCGACTGTCTGTCGATTTATATCGGGTCGTACGACAGTTATCCGAGACGAGATTAAAAGGGATTTGACGGGACATTTCCAAAGCGTTTACGTCGCATATTTCTCCTCGGAAAACTACCTAAAAACGTCGTAAAATCCTTCTCCTGTTCAGTTAATGCGGGATGAAATTTATATTATTAGTTCGTTGTTTGGTCGATGTTAAATTAAGCTTTAAATTTCGAAGCTAAGGAGAACAAGAATAATAAAGTATGAATAATTAGGTGACGTATTTTGAGGCAAAGGGAGTTTTTGAGTCACTGCATTGATATTTTGCATTAAGCTTCATTCAGAACCTCGTAGAATAAATTATTATATATTGGTTTCAATTGGTGTAGAAGTTTGTTCCTCTAATTTCAATGTAAACGTTCAGAACGTCAAAATTAGTGGCAGGAATTTTCAAATAGTGGAAAAAGTTAACTTCAAAATTTGCGAGTAAGATTATTACGCTCAAATAAACAAAATTGCCGCAACTATATTTATTTAATAATAATAATAACTGATTTTGGAGAAGACATTACATTCATAAAATAGATCGTTTATATCTCAAATTAAAGCTATTTTTATTCTGTGCATGATATTATAAGGGTGCCTATCAAAAAGTTGACGCAAATAGGGGTTGCAACGGTTCAAAGTCGTTCCTAATACTTTACAGGGCCGGGCAACAGTGCGTCGGGCATTTGTAGCTCCTATAATAAAGAACTTAGGAATTTTGTATAAGTGCCAACCTAAAGTATGTGTTTGGTTTGGTTGGTTTTAATGGTTTCGCAAATATTCGCGTTTTTATTACATATTATTATATATAAAAAATTATATTTTAATGATAAAATACCAGGATGATATTGACATAAGATAAAGAGGTTACAGAGTTACATCAAAGTGTATGGCACGACCGGTGCGCTTTGTGAAGAAGTATTCTGCAGTGGCGGACTAAGCCTGTCGGGGGCCCGGGGCGGCGAAGCTAAATGTGGCCCCCAGTCTGTTTAGATAATGATATACTTCTAATGCATATTTTGTAAACATTGAATGACATATGTATAATGGTTGACAAAATTCAAGTATTTATACAGGGTGTCTCAGGCTGAGCCTGCGTTAGAAGTTTCTAGAGAACTACAATATCTAGATATGAGATTTTATGGATATCATTGTTTCACAATGAGATCTATCGATTAAAAGCATTTTCAATATGGCGACACTTTCGGAAGTACCGGAAGTTGATAGCAATTTTCTTATTTTAAATGGGTGACCCCATTTTTTATTACATACTTAAATTCTCTGTAAAATTTTATGAATTTTGATATTAAACACTCTATACCTAACGTTAACCGTTTTTGAGAAAAAAAAATATTTATAATTTTTGGAGGAAAAAAACCGCCTGTCAAAAATACGTATACTCGTATAGCTTAAACGTCAAATTTAGTGATTGCCACAGCCACTGTACCATAAAAAGAAGACATGTGGCTATCTATGTCAAAAATTAAATTGTCCGAATGTCATATAATAATGGCCGCAGCTGTCATGGAATTGAGCGATTAAAAAATTATCATAAATCATTTTTTTTTCAAATGGAAATCCACTTTTTTTATTTCACTCCTAAAAAGGTTTTCTTTACTTTCGTTTTTAAAATTTGTTACATTTTGACTATACTTATGCCTATAACAGTATATTATCGATCATCATTTTCAAGCTAAGTTGGCGCTGTTTTTTTTTCGATCGTAGGGAACGAAATGACAGATGGAAATAAATTGTCTGACTGTTTGACACTTAATGTCAAAGGAAGCTAGATAAAATCAAGAAAAATATATACGTCTTCAAACTAAATCTTAAATAACTTAAAAACGATTTATTTTAGGTATAGGGATATGTCTAGTTAAAACGTAACGAATTGGAAAACCTTTTCACGAGTGAAATAAAAAAAAGTGGGTTTCCATTTGAAAAAAAATTATTTATGATAATTTTTTAATCGCTCAATTCCATGGCAACTACCGCCATTATTATATGACATTTGAACAATTTAATTTTTAAAATAGATAGCCACATGTCTTTTCTTTATGTCACAGTGGCTGTGATAATCACTAAATTTGACTTTTAGGCTGTACAAATTATTTTGACAGGTAGTTTTTTTCGTCCAAAAATTTTAAATATTTTTTTCTTAAAAATGCATCCAGGGAAATACAACGACATAATATCGCGATTTTGTAAGTCCTCCAAGATCCGAAGGGCCCCTTCGCTGTTTCACACCCGTGGCCCCCGTTATACTAAAGGAAAATGAAGCTAGAATACAAGTTATGCTGTGCATTGGTTGTAATTTAAAATATTTATTCAGTAAAAATAAATAATGAAACCATTGAACAATAACTTAAAAGCTAAAATAAATAAATTCAGTCTCAAAATATATAAAAAAAATAATTATTCGATATTTTAAACAAAGAAAATTACCCCTTGATTTAATTTCCTAAATAGAAAATGCCATTCACAATTATTGGAGCTTGATAATTAATAATTAAGTAAATATCTGCTTCCATTTATACAGTTTACAAACTGCTTTATAACTACTGAACACAATATTGGCCTTGTTTGCCAGTTGAATAAAAAATTACTTATTAGATTCGGAGGCCCCCTAAAAGACGGGGCCCGGGGCGGACCGCCCCTTCCGCCCCCCCCCCTTAGTCCGCCACTGGTATTCTGGTGATTTTCCATTTTCCCCACAGAATCTGCATTCGCTACTGTTTCTTAGCTTCAATCTGCTGAGATTTTGACTGAGGAGACAGTGTCCTGTTAAGAACCCTTTGACGATTCGAAGATTTTTCTTACTTAAATCAAGGAAAATCTTTGATTTTTCTCGGAGAAATATCTTCGAGTGTCCTAGACTGGGATTCCCATTCCAAATTACGGATGGAGTCGTCCAGGTTCTTGAGTTCCGCTTTAAGTTGGTTTCCACTCGGAAAGCAGAACGGTTCTGGTCCAGTTAGTAGAGTGTTCGCTCCTTTTCAAGTTAGATCGTTTGCTTTTTCATGACTTCTATATTATGGTGGACTGGCACCCAGAGTAGGAGGACTTAATTTTTTTGCCTAATTTATTCAGCTACGCTAGGCGTTCTTTAACCAACTTCAAATTGATGGTAATTAAGTTGATCTTTTAATGCTGCTTGACCCAGATAAGATTCTTATAAAGTATGCAATATGATGGAAATAAAACGGCGTCAGAGATGGCTATGAAATGAAGATCGCTGTCATTTAATATGTAAAATTATATGGGGAATATCATCGGCCCTCATTTCCAAGCCAAATGGACGCCGTCATATATATTTTTTTAATTAATTTTATCATGTTCTGTATACAGAGTTTGAAAAAATAAAACATTAATAATACATTTTTAAATATATATTGAGGATGTCTAGAGAGATGTCTTCTTGTCTTCCTTCTCTAATAAATTACTAAATACTAATTGAATGGAACACCGTAGTATAGTTTTATATTAAATCATTACTTATAAACATCCTAGAGCAAAATCATTTTGTCAGAAGACAAGACATTTAAAAACCGCCGGTCTTTAAAACCCCATAAAAAGGACAAAAAATTCTCGCCAAAATCAAACAAAGGAAGTAAACCCCAAAATAACGAGAGATAAACGGTAAATGGGATCAAAAACGAAATTAATTTTACTACTGGAGGCAGAAAACGAGGAGCCGAACCCAACTCTTGGCGGAGGTATTTCAAAGAGACGAAACCTGGACTATAAAACTATGTTTATTGTAACTCCGCCATACCCTATGCCTTTGTAAATAACTGTAAACGGTTTTATGGCTAAGCAGGCGCCTTAATTTTCCGACTTGGTTTTGATCACCAGGACCGAACTCCATCTCTCCATTATGCCCAATCAAAATTCGAATTATCCTATAAAAATAAGCCAAATTCTAGCTTTATCAACAGCTATTACAAGTCATATTAATTCATTTAGATATAGCTTAAAAAATCTTTAAAATTATTATACTAAAATCGGGTATTAAGTATTTTATAACTCGATATTTAATGAAAAAGATCTGGATGCCTCCCTGGTTTGTTTAATTTGTCTTTTTCGTAAATAATCAGTGGTTAATCCTAACAATAGACGGTTTTATGTGATGAGTTTTATATCGTTGGCGCGACTTTGATATGTGATAGCCCGACAACTAGACTCCTTTATAATTTTCTCTGTTTACATTAATTGGGATTCTTCTTATATGATATGTATGTTTTACTCTAATTATTTGCTTTTACTGTAGTTTTATTTTTATACTAGCGTGTACTCGCGACTTCGTTCGCGTCGAATTAATCCATTAAAACCATTTGTAATGGTGATGATAAAGCTTAAATTCCATTAACATAAAAACTGGTTAAATTTTCTCACATTTATGTCAGCATGAGAAAAACAATATGGCGATATTATTATATAACTTAGTAATATTTGAGGGGTAGATTCATCTCGTTGGAATTTGACTTTCGAAAAATCCGTTTGCCAAAAATAAGCTTTTTACGTCAAGCAGTTTAAGCAGAATCACAACCCTGTATGATTTTTTAAAAAAATTCAAAATATGTAAAAAAACAAAATAAATTATGCGAGTCCAAGCGTTTTCCCGAACAACTAACCGTTTTTTAAATATCAAATATAATATTGTAATATTTGAGGGGCGTTTTCACCCTCTTGGTATTTGAGATTCGAGAAACTCCTCCTTATCGAACCTCTACACCCCGCAGTCAATCGGTTTGCCAAAAATCAGCTTTAAACGCGAGTAGTTTAAGCAGAATCGTGATAACTCGATGGTCATATTTTATGAAAAACCCTGTATAAATTTTTAAAAAATTTTAAAATATGTAAAACAACAAAATAAAATATATGTGTTTAAGACTTTTTCCGAAAAACTCACCGGTTTTTAAATAAAAAATATTCTAATATTTGAGGTGTGGTTTCACCCCTTTAGAATTCGAGTTTCGAAAAATCCCTTCTTATCGAACCTCTACACCCTCTAAAGACAATCCGTTTTCCAAAAATCAGCTTTTTACGTCAAGCGCTTTAAGCAGGATCGTGATTAATCAATGACCAGATTTTTCGAAACACCCTGTATACATTTTTAAAAAATCTTAAAATATGTAACAAAACAAAAAACAAAATAAAATATACGTGTTCAAGCGTTTTTTCGGAAACTTGGCCGTCTTTTAAATAAAAAATATTGTAATATTTGAGGGGTGGGTTCACCCCCTTGGAACTGGAATTTCGAGAAATCCTTTCTTATCGAACCTCTACACCTTAGAATCAACCTGTATACCAAAATTGAGCTTCTTACGTTGAGTGGTTTGAGCAGGATCGTGATTAGTCAGTGAGTCAGTCACTTGATTTTATATATTAGTATAGAGTAGATTATCAAACTTTTCTTGTTAAAGAAGCTCGTATAATTTAAACAAGGATGTTTTTCAAGATGTTATACATTTTTGTGAAAGAACAGTCTATGATAATGAAAAATAATTAACTGATAAATATTAAATAATACATGAAAAAAAGGGGAAAAGGTCTATTACCATCGGTAGATCAATAAAGCGTCTAGCAAGATTGTTAACTGACTGTCTCTCACCCCAGTATATTACGTTGTATGACAAATCACCGTGATATTAAAGCCCATCCCACCCTTTGTACTACCAGGTGATGCCCTGCTGTTTCTAATCGACACTCGTTTTTTTTTTCTGAAGGGTTAAGATTTAATAAAACGAAGCGTCAGCACGATGAGAATAAATCTTAGTCAGTTTCATATGGACTGTCCTTATGAAAAACGACATTTAATGTCGACAATTACAGTTTCTGATAATTAACTTTAGATCCGTGACGAGATTTATGTTTTTTGTCATATTTCACTTGGACCTCTGCAAATCTTTTGTATATACCTGGTGTTTTTTAAAAGTAGCTCAGCCAGAAAACTTTTTTATTTTTTCAGATAAAAAAAATGAAATATTTCTGTGTTAAAACCATTAATTTTCAATCAAGGAGCTTTGGAAAAAGAGATTTGATCAGTTGATTCCTGGTCGTGTCCTGGCCTGTTAAAAGATACCCAAATCGTATTTTAAATAAATTTTTAATAAACTCAATTTTTTCACATGGAACGAGCAATTATTTTTTTCTATTTTTTTTACGGAGAATTTGGTACTTGGTATCTCGACTCAAATTGTCGTTACATTTATGGTCATGGCACTCTAGATTGAAATTTAAAATGCAATTGTTTTTAATTGAAAATTTCAGAAGTTGACATATGATATGTCATTCTATTCAGAAGATCATTTTCTATCAAATAAAGTAGAAAATATACCAAAGCTACCTACCATTGTAAAAAGGCATTTCCGGTGAAAGAGGAAGTAAAGAAAACTATTTGCATACGTCAGACAATCCTCATTTATGTCATTCTAGTTGCTGTACTAACCGGGCCTTGATAACTCAATAGATATCTTTACAAAATGAGGCTGAAGTGATTCATCACGTTGCAGGGGATATAAACACAAAGACGAGGTAGTTCAGCATGTCATCAGTGAGTTCATTCTCGGCGAAGTTCACACTGTGTCCAAATAACGTTATTTTTAAATATTTTTCAAATCATGAATTAACTTCCAGTCATTGAGAATCAAAAACGTGATGGAAATTAAGGAAACATACACTGGCATGGTCCATAATAATGGAATGAAAAATCCCCGATAATTTTAATTAGGGATGGGCATTTACGCGTGTCTTTTCCTTTTGTAATTGGATCTTAAAACGCTCATTTTTTCAAAAATTGCTTGATATCTTTTCAAATCTCTAATAATCATTTGAAAAAGCTTCTACGAGTGGCATAGATATCGTACAAATTAAGAGACTTTGGCATATCCTCCCCCATCCGCAAACAATAAATGTATATTTTTTACTCAGCAGTTTTATACAGGTACGGACGAAAAGTTATTACTCTTCAAACCAGTTAAAAAATATGTAGGTGGCGCCACTACAAGTAGGAGTCATATTGACATCAAATTCAAATTTTCATGTTAAACAACCTCCAGTTTGAGAAATTATTAGGAAAAAATATCTGTATCTTCGAAACTAAGCATTTTAGGACATACGAACTTTTTTATTTATTTTTATCTGCAGCATATGCTGTCGAAGTTTCCGGAATACAGTTCGGACCACCCTGTATATCAGAAGAGAACCACAATTATAATATATCTGAAAAGGTCTCTGTAGAATAATAGGCCTATAGCTACGCCAAAAATTTAATTTAATACAACTAGTAATCATATTTAAGAATAAATCGACTTCCCTTCAGGTGCCTCATCTCAGTGAAGATTGACGATAACACCACATAACACAGCGAATTCTCGTGTTTTTGCTGTTCTGACGCGCATTTGAATATTTATTCCTGTCCAATCCCTTATGTTTCTCATTCACGACATCTTTGTTATGCCTGGACCTTGCTTCCCTTCAATTTTATCTTTGATATTAAGATATAGTAGATATATTTCCTTTTCTTTTCTTTATTATACCTCTCGAGGTCTCTGTCTTCGTTTATGCGATGTAATAAGGAGTCATTTGACATGTGCTCCGTCCAAGGTATCTTCAGCATCCAATGAAATAAGCACATTTCAAAAGCTTCGTCGTCATCATTGTAGTAATTTTCAGGATCCAGGATTCCATTAAATATAAGAGCACAGAATAAGTAACTACACTAGAATAACTTATTAAAAATCGGCTTCATTATTAGAGAATTCCCATTTCCAAGCCAGCACGGGCAAATCTGGCGTCCCGACGCGTGTCCCTTCTTCCAACATCCGTCCGTCACATCGCAACAAAGCGTCGCCTGTGACGGATGCCGCGGCGTTTGTTAATTGACGTCACGGAACAGAAGAAGTCGTCAACAGCAGCGCTAACTAGCGCGCGATTTGGACACCGCGGGGGTGGCAAAACAAAAAGCTTCCTCTTTTGTTCTACTCTAATGACATAATGGACCTTGTGTTCTTTTGTTTCTCGTTTGTCCGTTCATTAGTTTTAATTGGGTGCAGTCGTGGAGTTTTGCTAAAACAGGAGGTATGTTGAATTACTAATGAGCGATTCAATTCAAATGTTGCGCTTGAACGTAACCTTGTAACATTTCAATTAAACGTCAGCACTGTGTAATGCCGTCTTCTAGCCTGTAAGCCTGTATTTTTTTCTTGTTATTTAAGTACAAACAATCTTCGGATTGTTACATGACACTGTCTCCTAAATGAAGACTTCAGTAGAATGTAGCTAAGAAACAACGGCGAATGCAGATTCTGTGGGGAAACTTGGGAAATACAAGAACACCTCAACATTGAGTGCGTCGAGACAGCAACCATTCGTGCCATAATCTTTGGTACGACTGATATGTCAGATGGAAAACTAATCTCTGTAAAACCGTCTCAGATACTGGCTTTTGACAAAGACCTCAGAGTGTATGGTTCAATGTATGAATAGTTATAACTCAAGAAAGGGGGACACATCTATTCTTTGTAAGGGGGACACATGTACTGGACACATACCTATAGATCTATCTATAGGCCGTAGTGATTTACTTCCCTCCTCCCATACAATATACAATCTACGATTTACATTCTCCATGCCTGTAAATTGGACATTTATTTTTGACGCAATAAATAAGCTTTATTTGACGCAATAAATATTCTTCATTAGTTTCACTCTTCACCTGTATGTGTAAAACTCGGTGTAAGACGTGACAATAAAATAAGTTGGTAAGTTTGTTTTAATATCATTACTAGGATCGTCAGGATGAAGAAATTATTGGTTCTGAGTTCATAGCAGTTCATAGCATGTTTGCATTATTTAGTCTACCTGTTATTTATAGGTATACGTTAATATAAAAACATATATAACCAGCACCCCAGCGTTTTGTATATTTTTTATTTATAATTTCGCTGTTTTTACACACTCTGAAAATTACTTAATTTTGTCGAGTTACTTGGATGGGCAACTATAATAATTAAAACATATTTTTCACTGTTTAATTCGATTTGCTATACAGAAACGTGTTTTTTATTACTTGTGTAATATGTTAGTATTACTTATTTCTTGTGTGAAGCATTTTTTTTTAAGTTTAATCTACTACCTATACTGTGACATTGTCAAGATGTTTTTTTTTAATTGAAAATAAAAAAACAATTTTTTTTTAAAAATCCAAATTTAAAAAAAAATGTTTTTCAAAAATCTAATCTAATTTAATCTTGATACCACGAAATTAAATATTCCGAACCAATAGGCACCTATCTGCCCACCCCAGCATCCTTCAAGCAGTAATCTACGCTATCGAAAAATGCGTACAAATATCATAAATAGGAAATATCGGAAACAAGAAAAATCCATCTTTTCCGATAGTCAAGCAGCATTAAAAGCTATCAACTCAGTAACCATCAATTCGAAGTTGATCAAAGAGTGCTTAGAGAAGCTGAACAAATTAGGCAAACAAAATAAAGTCCTCCTACTCTATGCGCCAGCCCACCAAGGGATAGAAGGTAATGAAGAAACAAACGATCTAACTAGAGAAGGAGTAAACACTCCACTAACTGGATCGGAACCGTTCTATAAATGCTTCTCAAGTAGAAACCAACTTAAAGCTGAACTCAAGAACCTGGAAGACTCCATCCGTAACCTGGAATGAGAATCCTCTAACGGTCTAAGGCACTCCAAGAAATTTCTCATGACTTACGGCCGAGAAAAATCAAAGATTTTTCGATCTAGGATACATACTAGCGTCCTTATCACTGGTCCTGGCGGTCAAGGGTGATAGAGGATCGAAAGGGCGATTGAAGATATCTTGAAGTTTCTGATAGTATATTATCCACAACCTGCTTTTTTCCATTTTAATCCGTCTGTAATTAACCCTTCAGTACAATCTTTTCTTTAACTTTATACTTAACACACACGTTTAGATTACTGTGTTGGGATTATCCTTGGTCAAATCCCATTATTAGATATTATTATGCTTTTTTCATATATTTTCGCAAAGTACCTATTAAAATATATATTTATATACTTTCCTTGCGTTCCATCATTGTGTTAGAACTACCTGCGATAACAATAAAAATAATCCTATCTTCAGTGCGGAACAATGAATTCGGGCGTACTTGTGCACCTGAACATCCATTTAATATCGCCCGAACTATCTTATTTCTCTGTGTGTGGCATTCTTAAGATGTTTACATATTTCATAAGTTCTTATATAGAGCGAAAAATTGCCAAATAGGATTACAAGGGCTTAGGCGGTCCTTCCGCTTGTTTGAACCCTCGGATGATCCCTTTTCTCGAGAACAGATGGACGGTATTCGATCGCCGAGAATAGCTTCCTTATGTCGAACGCCGATGTTCTGTTTGTTAGGAAAAAAGATTAATTTTGAGTTATTGTATCCAATTGTGTTTGTGAAGGTTCTTTTGAATACGCGGAATAGTAACGCCAACAGATATGTAATTAGTCTTTAACTAAATGTTTTTTAGTCCTATATTCTATATTAAATTTACAATACAAATTTATTTATCCATGTTAAACAACCTCCAGATACTAATTCTCATCCAAATACCGGATTTGGTTCAGAAATTATTAGAAAAAAATTGAAATTAAAATGAAATTTCTACACCCTGTATCTCCGAAAAAAAGCATTATATTGCCTTATTGGATTTTTGTTTGGCTATGAGAAAAACATATCTTGAAACATTAAGTATTTCTATTCATTATGGAAATGCATGTCCAAGTAAATTCCCTAAAACATTGCTTCTTAATCTATCCAATGAAAAGTTAAGTCGAAATATACAGGGTGTCTCAATAAACATGTCCCATCTCTCGTGGGGAGATTCCTCGTAAAAATAAGATTTTTCATATCAACATAGGTCCGATTCTGCTTTGTTTCGTAGCTACAGGGTGTTAAAGTTTTAATATTTTTTTCGATTTATTATAATTTTCTTCCAAGTAGCGTTTCGAATGAAATTTTGAGGGTAAAAGTTACTATAAATACGACATATTTTAATGCTTAAAAATGTCGATATATTCACCAGGGACGTGCGTATGAGTTATCACTGGAATATTTTTCTAAAAAAAGCATGGACTCCACTAACTTCTTTTCTCTTGTTAGTGAAATATTGTAAAGAATTTAATGCCGATTAAAAGTTGTCTCTTGATATTTTGTCGATTTCAGCCTCCTTATTGAGATAAACGTAATTTTATTATCCTTTGCTTTTATTTTATTTGCCTTGATTAAGTCTAATAGCAACCTTTAAAAGAAATTTTTACGCACTCATTGATTCCTCATCAAAAAATATGAAAAAAAGTTCCTATAAACATGCTATGGAAATGCATAGTTTTAGAGTTACAGGATGTTAAAATTTTTAAAATTAGGTTTTTTATAATTATCTTATATACCATTATTTTTTATTTTAAATTACTGTAGATTGGACTAAAAGTAATTATAACTAATGGCAATAATATTTAATAATAAATTAAGTAAATATATAATTTATTAATTTTATTTTTACTTTAATTTTATTAAAAAGAAATAACTTAAACCGATTAAAAGAGATAATAACCGAAATAACCGATTAAAGAGATCACTTTTAATCGGCATCAAACGGTGTACACAATTTTGATATTAAAAGAAAAAAGTCAGTGGCGTACATGTTTTTTTTTGATAAATATTCCATATGCACGTCCCTGATGAATTTATCTCCACTTTTTTAGCATTAAAATATGTAGCACTTTTAGTAACTTTTACCCTCAGAATTTCATTAAAATTACTAAAAGTACTTGGAAAAAAATTATAATAAATCGAAAGAATATTAAGACTTTAACACCCTGTAGCTACGAAATAAAGCAGAATCGGACCTATGACTAATATATTGATATGAAAAATAAATCTTATTTTTATGTGAGGAATCTACCCACGAGAGATGGCACATTTTTTGAAACACCCTGTATTGTTTAAATTTTTACTTAATAAACTCTATGTTTAAATTATGTTTAAAATGGAACTTAAAAAGCATAACTATAAATTTTCTTAGTTCGTTTTAGAGAAACTAAAGAGTACCAAAATTTTATTGCTTTGAACCTATGCTTTGAACCTTCTTTGTTACCTTTTGAAAAGTTTCTAACTCAGCTAAAAAAAAATAATAATGTAACATTTTGCCTGAGATTTGGGCCTGCAATAAACTAATAAAAACATTTAACTGTACGATCCAATTTTAAACTTACAGTTTACCATTGACGGTATAAAATAAAAATTTTAGAAACTTTTTCCTGGGTCAGTTCTCTGCTGCAATACAAGTCTACGAAGCGACGACAATAAAAAAATGTGTTTATATCCGTAACAAAATTCTGCCATTGTCGCAGGCCCATCGTTATGACAGTAAAGTGCAATTTCTGTCAATTCCGAGCTCTTGTCTCGTAAATTGTCAGTAAAATGTTGCTTTCGAGGGTTGCTATTAAAATTTTATTGGCCGCACCGGTCGGAACGACTTTGTTTATTGTCTTGGTTTGAGATGCGTCTTTTATTGGTGTTTTTAGTTGTTTCGGCACATCGGCAGAAAGACATTTTGCTGCCTTTTACGGCAAAAGAGTACAGGATTTTTTACTGTTTACATATCGGTTTATATTTGCATTTGTATTTTCTCACAAATCTGGAGGTTAAAGTTAAACCTAATAAACATGCGTCTTTATTCATATCATTACATTATTGTGAATATCGTGAAAAAAAGTCACTCTATTAGATCACGTAGGTAGGTATTAAATTTAATTAATATACAATATCATTATGACACATTTAACATTGTTATTTGGATGTCATTATGGCTTTCATAATAGCACTAGTGCTATTATGAATTCATAATAACACGCAAATTTTAAAATAAGAAACAAGCAAAAAAAGGTACCTAAATACGTTTCTTTATTGTAAACATTAATTATAATATCAGTACAATTGGTTAAATCAATTCCAGACGATGACAGGTGAGTTGAATTTTTGAAAAGTAAATTTATTTCCTGAGTGCTTGAACTTGTTGAAGATCCATCATTGCCAGAAATGTTACCTAAAATATTACATGACACTTTTTTCTTATTTTGTTTTGAATTTTCTATATAGCTCTCTGCCACCATGTCTTTTAACAGTTAATAAAAATAAACTCCTGAATCTGCAAGCAACGACGCAGACGATCTACGGAAACAATGTCCAGTGTATTGTTGTGGATTTGGAAGATTTGGGAACAATGCTATTTTATACGGCATTTTCCCTAAAGTATTAATGCCAACGGGTTGCTTAATATATTTTCCATTTCTGTACCCCACAAAAAATCGAGTATGCTCTGTGTTGCTTGGCCGCATAGCTATATATATATATATATATATATATATATCTTCGAACCATTTCCACCATATTTATTCCTTCAACATTCCCTTTCGTTATAAAAAAATCTCGTGATATCTTTGTTTTCGTAAATGGAATAATGACATGAATGCATTGTCCTTCATCTTTAACATTTTGCAACTGCAGATTTGTCAACTCGATACGCCGGCAGGCTCCCACAAGTCCCACTATCAATGAAACTTTTGTCAGGAAATAAGTTTTATCAAGCTTCCAACAAAAAACGAGTTACTTATGTCTTATGTTTTGAAAGATGTTCAAAATATGCCAGCAGAACCTTTTCGTTACTACCTATTCTTGATTCTTTCTTTAAAATTTGATTTGCGTTAAATTACTAAAAATACTAAAAAAAGATTTTCTATAAAAAAGTGCCTCTAGTAAAAATTTGTTAAAAGATGCAGGACTTGCAAGTGTCTTGCAACAACACCAAGGGAGTCTTGGTCTTGGTCTTGCATTTGCTCATATTATTATTATTAAATTTCGCCACCCTTGTTGCATGATGTGTAATATATTTAATGTTACACATCTTCTTCAATAAAGACTTATTATTATTATTATCAAAGATTTTTTTGCAGATCATTGTTTCACAACGAGATCTATTGATTAAAAATATTTTCAATATGGCGGCACTTCCGGAAATACCGAAAGTTGTCAGCAACTAACTTATTTTAAATAGGCGCCCCCATTGTTTATTACATGCTTAAATTCTCTGTAAAATTATGCGAATATTGATGATAAACACTCTCTACCTAACATTCACCGTTTTTGAGAAAAAAAAAATATATTAAGAATTCTTGGGCGAAAAAAACCGCCTGTCAAAAAAATGCGTATAGTCTAAACGTCAAATTTAGTGATTACCACAGCCACTGTGACATAAAGAGAAGACATGTTGCTATCTATTTCAAGAATTAAATTGTTCGAATGTCATATAAATAGTGGCCGCAACTGTCATGGAATTGATCGGTTATAAAATTATCATAAATAGTTTTTTTTCAAATGGAAACTTTAGAAAGTGGCTGTCAACTTCCGGTAATTCCGGAAGTGCCGCCATATCAAAATTATTTTCAATCGATAGATCTCGTTGTAAAACAAAGATGTGCAAAAAATCTCCAATCTAGATATTGTAGTTCTCTAAAAACTTCTAATGCACGCTCAGCCTGGGACACACTGTATATCCATCACGATAGGCAAATAAGCATGTGAATAACTATAAGCCAAACAATAATAATTCCTAAAATACCGCTATATACAATATGATAGAATAATGGATTTTTAGAAAATGTCAACTTTTTTCTGTTTAGTAAAAACGCCAATTTTTAATGTTGGATTTAAAATATTTTTCAGAACTAGTTTGCGCTATTTAACTCATATTTCACCTAAATCAAATGAACCGACGCCGACCGACGCCAAGGTTTGGCGGTGAAACTGTATCGGCGTAGAACAGTATGGCGCCGGGACGGATCAATACTGGCGTCGGTGCGCGATTGGTTGCCGAAAAAGAGCGTCGAATTTCGCCATTTTGAAACGGACCTCGCAACCAGTGGCGCTCAGTGGCGCACAAAATATAAAATTAGTCTATAACTAAACTTTAATAATTTAAAATTGCAGATTTCCTGATTACAGTATGTCAAGAGGAAAAAATTACAAGAGGAAAAAATGCATTCTCCATAAAAAATTTTGCTTGTTCTAAAATGGTTAATCCCGTTTATAGTTTTCCAAATTTCCATATCGTTTTAGAGAAAATTAAGAAAATCATGAAAATATTGTTGAATTTCTAAAGTCCCAAAAATCAAAACGCGTTTCTATGGTAATATAACTTCGTTTTCATTCTTTGATAAAATGAATTTTCTCTAAAACAGCATGGAAATTTGGAAAAGTATAAACGGGATTAACCATTTTAGAACAAAGAATTTTTTTTATGGAGAATACAGTTGTCTGAAAATGTCAACAATAAAAAGTTTTTCTTCTTGTAAAGACAATCCGAGGACATACTGTATATTTTTATCAGTTTTTCTCTTTGAGGAAAAAGATTAAGGAAGGAGTATATCAAAAAACTTCGGTGAAGCGCGATGGGGACCTAAAACGGCCGACTTAAATTCCAGTTTATCAGTGCCGTTCTAATTTTATTCAGAACTTCCAAAATATAATGAAGGGTAGGCTCAATAATTTGCTGTTTTATTTTATTAAATTTAATATTAATTGTTTTATTTTATTTTATAATATTTAATTTAGTTCGAAAGAGCATTTAAATCTGTTCGACTTATTTTAAAAAATACATAGTGTTGTATTTGAAATAACCAAGTTTTTATGTAAAATAAAAATTTAAAATAGACCAGCAATTTGCGATACCCCTGTATACATTTAAGGAAGCAATAATATTTTAGTAGAGTATATTTCTCTGGCTTCAAAGTCAGCACAAGAATTAATTCTGAAAAGCGATGTACAAAGTGTTGACAATATTTTTTATTATAGCATGCATGTTTAAATATCTTTAAATATTTAAAAAACCAAAGGATTTAAACATATTGAAGCCTTATAATAAATGCCTTATGTTATGCCCAAGAATCCAAAAATGAAATAAAATACCGGGTGTTCAATAAGAAAAAATATAACTTTGGTATGGATCTTAGTTCTGACACACCCTGTACATTTGAAAATCATTTTAAATTATGCACATTGCCTCTCTACATATACCCATAAAAAATTTTGTTTCTACATCTTTCCGTTTTCGTATAATCAACCGAGGCGAATGAGGTGCGCCACCCTGTATATTTCCTTAGGCCGCACATCCGCTTTATACGACCCCTGAGAGTGACCCAAACAGTACAGCGTAATAGACTCTTTAATCTGTTTATTCAAAGATTTTTCTTGAACACTGTCTTTATAATACAACAATTTAAAAGATAACGGTACAAAATATGTTACATACCTTGTTTTGTTCTTTCTGGAACTCACATTGGCTTTGTGTCGCATATGGTAGGTTTTGGGAATCGAAAATCAATTGCAAATTGGTGCCAGTGGCCGTGAATGCAATTTCTGTATGGCCCTCCTGGCACGCATTTATGAATCTTTTCATTCTTTCTTCTTGAGGTCGTTCTCTGTGACCAGTGTACCGAACCTGGAAATAAGAAAGAAACAACTATTATCAGTTTTAATCATCTACTGATGATGCTAACATGGATAGAGAAAGTGTCGACCAGTGTTTAAAGTAAAGTGTTTTGGTGTACTGTAGTGAATTAATTAGTGTTTTATCATCTCTCTACAGGCTGTTGTATCACCAAAGGCTCCAACCTCCAACTGTAATGACAAAAATTAGTTAGAAGACATCAAATGATCAAAATGCTTCTTGCTCACTGTATATAACATTTTCTTTTCAAATGATCTTTATACATTAAGAGACATAATATGTGGAGTTGTACTGAAAAGTAGCCACAATTCATTCCTTCATGTTGTCGACAATAGTTGGTGGAGTTTTGTAAACATTGTCTTTAATATACCTCCATAAAAAAAGCTCAGACTAGAAAAATCAGAAGAATTTAAGTATTTTAATAATTGGTAAATGCACCGCACTGCCTTTTACCAATTAATAGAATCATATATAAATTCCCGTTTGACAGATATTTTGATGTAACGTCAGGCATATCACAGCTACCTAGCTTCTATAAAATAATAGAGTTCTTCTGACACTAAATAAAAAAAATATCTAAGAAAATCTTTGTCTGAGGGGTAGGTAACTTCAATAGTATTTTCAAGAAAGATCAATTCTCCATTGAATATCGGAATAATATACTGGGTGTTCCATTAGAAATAAATGAGTAACATGCTTTTAAAAGTGTATCACTATTCAATATTAATTTTGTCTCACCCTGTAGATATAACTTTTCGGGCCAAGTTTACATTTGATTCAAAGTACAATGGTTATTTTAATTTTAACCGCCTCATTAGGATATACCGGGTAAATTCTAACTTAGGTAGCTTTTATTGCAAATTAAAATTTATTCTTCGTGTTTAGAATATGTCAGATATGCCAGAAAGCTTACATTTTAGTCATATGCTTCCCTAATAAACTTACATTTATTTTTTTCCAAGAATCTGAAAATCAATTAGATAATATACAGGGTGGTCCGAATTCTAATCGGAAAACTTCGGCAGCATATTCTGCAGATAAAAATACGTAAAAAAAGTCGTTTAAATTGATGTCCTAAATGCTTAGTTTCGGAGATACAGGGTGTAGAAATTAATTTTTTTTTTCGATTTTTTCCAAATAATTTCTGAAATAAGGTGGATATTTATACACATACATATTTTTCGAAAAACAATTCTCTACATACTATTTTTCCAAACATTTATTTACGCACACACACCGTATACTGCGATTTCAAACAACTTCGCAATTAATGGTAATTCTATTCCACGGTTGCTTTGATTCTTTTTCTTGCCACCGCCACCGACTAAATTTTAAATAAATCCTCAAACAAACGACTAATTCGTTGAAATCGCAGCAGTTCCGACACCGACCTTGTACAAGAGTTTGCTGTGCCCATTTCTATTCGGAAAGCCGAAAGAAACAAATGCCGAGAAACGGCAAAAAGTCCGGGCATGACTAACCGGACATGCCCGAGATATTTCTCTTGCGACGACGTGCTTAGATCTGGCCGTCACTCTGGCCACTCGCTAGAAAAATACATATTTATTAATATTTACCTGCCTGAGAAGATCGCTAGTTAATGATCTGTTAATTTATAACTATTATTTCATGGCAACGATTACCAACATGACAACTTTGCAATAAAAAATTTCTTAACAGCTTCAATCAATGTAAACACTTTAAAGGTACCTATCATCTTCATTTCATTGTCGTTGTTGATAATAACCTAATTGAAAATAAAAAATAATTATTTAAGTTCAAAATAGTGTCCACAACATTACATTTTTTTTCTTGACTAAAAAAAATAAAAATGAATACACCGTGGTAGTTGTGCAACTTGGTTTACCTGTCAAATTTTACATTTCTAATTAAAAATATAGAAACGTACCCATTATTTTTTTTATAAAATTTTGTTCTTTTTACACTTTGTATTTGTCTTCCAAATCATTCTGTGATTATAAAATTAGACGTTGGTAAATGTCAAAATTAAACATTAGTTAACCACCAAAAAAATAGGTTTTCGGAGTTTCAGTATTCAGCTGATGATGCTAACATGCTTAGCAAATTGAGCATCCAATATTCAAAATCAAATGTTTTGTTGTATTGTAATGAACTGGCTGTTTCATTTTTCTATTATAACGCCAAAAGTTCCAACTTCAGCGTTATTATACTTATACCACAGTTTAAAGAATCTTATACTCTATATTAACTCTAATGTAACAGTACTTAATCTTTTACACACATTTACAACTATAGTTTGCCTACAACAATTTATTTTTCTTCGGAATTATACATACTATAGACTATAGACTATGTATAGATTTACAGACTCTTCCACCAATGTGTACTACCAGTCATGACCTATGCATCCCAAGTAACACATATTGTTTTTTAAGAGTTTCAAAAACTACTATATCTATATGCACTTACTTGGGATTTAGGATGTCAAACCTGGACACTTAAAACGGTCATTATAAGGAAACTGCAGGTCGCACAACGCTCAATGGTACGAAATACGATGGGAATAACCAAGAAAGACCATAAAGAATAAAGTGGATATGATAAAAGACCCAGGTAATAGATCATCAACAAATCCCTCAAGTGGCAATGGGCAGGACATCTGGCAAGAAGAACGGACAACAGACGGACCACAAAAATTACAGCATGGTACTCACGAGGAATTAAGAGACCTAGTAGAAGACCCAACCTGAGATGAGACTATGATATTAGGACATTAGCAGGGATAACATGGGTCCGCATAGGCAACAATAGATAACAATGGGACCAACTACAAATAATAGAGTACCTATATAAATATGGGAGGGAGGCTACACCATAATTGGAATTATGAATTCTATGAAGCATACAAGGCAAAATACTATAAAACTGAATACGGAAGGAAAACATTAATAACCAACATAATACAAACAAATAACAAAATAATGAAAGAACAGAAACAGATCGGTTGAGGCAATAAACAGACTAAAACCGAGTAGATGTCAAAATTTCAGAAGAAACAATTTGTAAAAAAAATAATAACTTTTATATTTAACATTTTTCCAAACATTAGAGAATGGTAACCTCTGATGTTTGGAAAAATGTTAAAATAATAAAAAACATAAAACGTTATAAATATAACAAGTGGTTTTATCAAAATAAAAACACTAAATCACCACAATACACCAAAACACTTTTTACTTTTACACTGGACGCGCGTTTCGCTAACCATGTTAGCATCATCAGCAGATGATTATAAACTGATCAAAGTTATAATCATCTGCTGATGATGCTAACATGGTTAGCGAAACGCGCGTCCAGTGTAAAAGTAAAAAGTGTTTTGGTGTATTGTGGTGATTTAGTGTTTTTATTTTGATAAAACCACTTGTTATATTTATAACGTTTTATGTTTTTTATTATTTTAACATTTTTCCAAACATCAGAGGTTACCATTCTCTAATGTTTGGAAAAATGTTAAATATAAAAGTTATTATTTTTTTTACAAATTGTTTCTTCTGAAATTTTGACATCTACTCGGTTTTAGTCTGTTTATTGCCTCAACCGATCTGTTTCTGTTCTTTCATTATTTTGTTATTTGTTTGTATTATGTTGGTTATTAATGTTTTCCTTCCGTATTCTGTTTATTCTATTTATTTTGCTGTGTAACACCAAAGGTTCCAACCGTCAACTGTAATAAGTGGTTTTATACTTAAATTTAAAGTCTTTCATGAAGTGCAGTTAATCGAATTGTGCAGTGAATGGCGCAGTTTATAGTTCGAATTCTTATTAGATTAAAACAGACTATCTATCTCTAGATCCAATTCTCGAATGTTCAGTGTCTATTTAGAATCTGTGTATTTTCGAGCATTGATCTATATTATTCGCAATAATATTGCCGATAAAATTGTTTAACCGGCATACATCGGAAAATCTAAAATTTTAATATTCCTTGCAATACTGATGCTGCTAATTGAAATTCTAGCAAAATACTAAACTATGGTGATCTAAATATAATCAAAAATATATAAAACAATAATAATCTAAATTTAAAAAATAAAATCTTAAAAGTAATTAATTATCTCATATTGTATACGATTTATTATCGGTCTAAAAATATGAGTAAAAAATAAATGTTCAGATCCCGATGCACTGCTATTAATATTACAATAAAATATTAAAATAATGTCGTTATGGGAAAAGCCAATGCTTATTACTGGATTTTACTAAATGATAAATATTTATGATTTGTCATAAACAAATAAGTCGTCATACTTTTATAGGGTGTTACAGGGTGACCCATTGTTGAGGCCCACCTTGGGGGATTTTGTTTTATTCATTTTAATACGACTAGATTATAAAATCACTGGCAGTTAAGAATAACATAATATATTTATTTTAGTTTGCTGTATCAGTTAGAAAACATATACTAAGGCACTGTTAAATATGTAATGGCATTTAGTATAATATTGTACCTACAAACAACATAAAACTTAAAAAAAATACAGAATTAATTTAAAAAAACTTAAAAAAACAAAAATAGACAAAGCAAATACAAGGTAACACGCTGAGAGAAAAAGAAGAAACAAAAAGTAAAATCCCGACAAAACTTAAAAAAAAACACAAAAATGAAGACAAAATCATTGGTTTTGAATTTTAAATATTGGTTTTATTAAACCATTCTTGGGTAGTACGAATCCATATAAGCCTATTTGTAAAGAAATTTAAATATACTAGCGTGTACCAGCGACTTCGTTCGCGTCGAATTAATCATTTGTAATGGTGATGATATGATAAAGCAAAGCAAGAATTTCCATTAACATAAAAACTGGATAAAATTTTCTCACATTTATGTCAGCAGGAGAAAAAACAATATGGCGATTTTATTATATCTATAACTTGGTAATATTTGAAGGGTAGTTTCATCTCGTTGGAATTGGACCTTCGAAAAATCCGTTTGCCAAAAATAAGCTTTTACGTCAAGCAGTTTAAGCAGAAAATCGTGGTTAAGAAACTACCCAACTTTTTGGAACAACCTGTATGATTTTTTAAAAAATTTCAAAATATGTAAAAAAAACAAATAAATTATGCTTGTCCAAGCGTTATCCCGAAAGACCAACCGTTTTTTAAATAATAAATATTGTAATATTTGAGAGGCGTTTTCACCCTCTTGGAATTTGAGATTCGAGAAACCCCTCCTTATCGAACTACTACATCCCAGAGTCAATCCGTTTGCCAAAAATCAGCTTTAAGTCAAGCAGTTTAAGCAGAATCGTGATTACTCAATGGTCATATTTTATAAAACACCCTGTATAAATTTATAAAAAATCTTAAAATATGTAAAACAACAAAATAAAATATACGTGTTTAAGAGTTTTTCCGAAAAACTCACCGGTTTTTAAATAAAAAACATTTTAATATTTGAGGGATAGTTTCACCCCCTTAGAATTCGAGTTTCGAAAAATCCCTTCTTATCTACTTATTACAATTAACACTCTACACCCTAAAGTCAATCTGTTTTCCAAAAATCAGCTTTTTACGTCAAGCGCTTTAAGCAAGATCGTGATTAATCAATGACCAGATTTTTCGAAAGACCTTGTATACATTTTTAAAAAATCTTAAAATATGTAAAAAAACAAAATAAAATATACGTTTTTAAGAGTTTTTCCGAAAAACTCACCGGTTTTAAATAAAAAATATTTTAATATTTGAGGGATAGTTTCACCCCCTTAGAATTCGAGTTTCGAAAAATCCCTTCTTATCGAACCTCTACACCCTAAAGTCAATCTGTTTTCCAAAAATTAGCTTTTTACGTCAAGCGCTTTAAGCAGGATCGTAATTAATCAATGACCAGATTTTTCGAAACACCCTGTATACATTTTTAAAAAATCTTGAAATATGTAAAAAACAAAATAAAATATGCGTGTTTAAGCGTTTTTTTCGGAAACTTGACCGTTTTTTAAATAAAAAACCTCTTAGAACTGGAATTTCGAAAAATCCCTTCATATCGACCCTCTACACCCTAGAATCAACCTGTATGCCAAAATTGAGCTTCTTACGTTGAGTGGTTTGAGCAGGATCGTGATTAATCAGTATGTCACTTAAGGATTTTATATATTAGTATAGATAAGTAACAAATCTAATAAAATATCCTTATTTATAGCAACAGCACGTGCTATTAATATACAATATTATACAGCGTCATCCAATTCTAGTTAGTTCACATAATATCATCCTAGAACGTAAAAACAGTAGGTACCACTCTTCGATTGCCTGCCATGAATATTAACGAGATATATTTCTAATTTGGAATAACTATGGGAAAACCCTAGACAGCGGATACATCTACATAGGTACATATAAATAAATAACATCTATCTGTTCAAAAATATTTTTTAATGGCTTTAGAAATAATCTGTTTTGAACAACATAACGAACTTTTTAATTGATTTATTTTATTTATGTAAAAAAATATTAACAGGTAACAATTTGCCATTTTAGTTTATTGCCTAATAAACTGATGTTGATTTTACTTTAAAATTTATAGCCACATTATTCTAAACGCCTCGCGCCTGTTTAAAATAATACCGAGATATTTTATGTATGTATAAAAATATTTTTATGGAATTAATAATTAAACTTAATTAATAATCCAAATATTATTTTTTCTCAGTGCAATAAATAAACGTTGTGGATATATTATCAATCTATTTCTATTTTTTTCGTTATACCGGGTGTTTCTCGAAAATGGCTCACCCAGGGTTGCCACCTTTTGTATTTAAAATTAAATTTTAAATCGGGACAGCAGTGGTGCAAGCTTTTTTCTTAAAAAAAATGTAAAATTTTATGTGCCCATCGAATTTTGAAACGAAACTTTTTTTTGAACTTAAAAAATACTATTCGATATTTATAAAAAAAATATGTAAAAATAAAAAATGAAAAATGAAAAGTTGAAAACAGAATTAGTAAACAATCAATTAAATCTAAAACAACTAGACCAAAACCTAAACAAAATCAAAAGTTTCAGCTGTATAATCCGTATAATTGGCTTTTAGTTTATTTAATTATTTTTAAATTAAACATTTTTTTGGCAAAATAAAACACTAATTCCTCACAATACACCAAAACACTTTAAAATATAACATACTTAATATACAAAAGCATAAAAAGGCCTTAACTCCTACAAGTGCGCTAATTTGCATTAAACACTTTACTTTTAACACTGGTGGACGAGCATTTCGTTCACCAGCATCATCAGCAAATGATGAAAACTGACGGTTAGCTTCAAATTTATGGTTAGCAAAACGAGCATCTAGTGTTAAAAGCAAAGTGTTTGAGGCACTAAGGTGAATTAGTGTTTTATTTTGCTGTTGTAACACCAAAGGTTCCAACCCCCAAATGTATTGAATATTTTTTATTTCTTCTGTTGCTTTAGTAATAAGAGCGTTGTCATTTTTAATAAAATCCAAAAATTCATATATGCGATATATTAAAATTAAATGAGATTTGAAATTCCGTTCTAATGAGCTTAACCGAATATCTTATTTCTAGCGTCTGTCTACTTCAACATCATACGTGAAAATATATAAATAACTATATACAGAGAAGACCAGGCTACTAGCTGTGCTACTAGTAACATAGCAAGTTGCCGGACGAATTTACGTTTACCCGATTTGCGTTCGTACTCGAGATTCACTGCCGGCTAGTCGGCTGGTCAGGCAGTACGCAGTTGCAGTTGTGCTTGGACGGGTCGGTCGTGACAGACTAGGAATACGACGCGAGGAGTGCCGAGTATTAATTATTTTCATTTTAAGTGTTTACCTTCACTTAAGGTAACATTTAAAATAAAAATACTTAAATATTTATTACTTGAGTGTGTTTACAAGCCAAACCTAATAATAAATAAATTCTCTAAACCCCAAAAAAACTAAAATATTACTCTAAATAAAAAAAAGTTATAACAAGTGTTCAAAAAGGCCACCTTCTTGTGCTAGACAGAAGCCTAGGCGGTCGTAAAATCCCCGTCCGACATTGGCTAACATATTATGGCTAATAGTTTGGAAAGCCTCTCGTATTTTTACTGGGAGAAAGATCTGGTGATCTAGCGGGCCACAAAATAGTTCCATATCCACTAATTAAACGGTTGGGAAAAGTATTGTTTTAATAAAAAAAATATTCTTGAACAATACGGGCATTGTGGGCAGGGCAACCATCTTGTTGAAACCAGACATTATGGAATCTTTCTCCCAATAACTCACAAATTCTAGGGACAATCTGCTGCTGTAACAAGTCCAAATACTTAGCAACAGTTAAATTACCCTTTATAAAAAATGGACCAATCATATGCTTCCCTACAAAACCAACCCAAACATTTAGCTTTTGAGGATATTGAGTGTGTAGGTACCTCAAAAAAATCTGTGCAAATTTTCCCGAGACGAATATCATACTTGGGTAGGGTTATGACGACTCAATACAGAAAAACTTGATTCGTCCGATGAAAACTATACGCCGAATAAAGTTTTCATCTAAATTGGCCTTTTCCATTACAGATTCACAAAACGCCATACGCCGAAATTGGTCTTCATATGGAAAATTTCTTGAGTTTTGCGCGCTGTATACGATCGGTTATCCATTCTTTTTAAGGACTCTTTTAACCGTGCTAGGTGAAGAATCTGTTACCTCAGCAATTTGATTACTTGAAAACGTGGGATTTTGATCCGCGGTAGCATAAATGAACACACTTTAACTCCTGTTCTTCATTAATCAACACATCAGGATTTTTGTGGGGACACGGACACGCACCAATGTATTTCAAAATTATTAATAACTCTTGATATAGTAGGTAAAGATGAAATTGGCCTGTTTACAAAAGTTTGCGGAAAAATTATTTGTATATTCCGATAAGACCTATCTTGGAAATACTATTTTACAATTTGAATTTTCTAACGAACTTTGTAAACATCCATTATTGTACTTAAAAAATAAATTTTACACGAGAACTGTCGCGAGAATCTATCTATTCGTTTTGGCTATTAAAACACGAATAAATACAAATTCTTAAACATTCTTATCACATATCTACCTATTTTTATTTTATCGCATTTTTTCGTCTGCTTTTTATCCGGCGGACGAGTTTACGCTAATTCGTCCGGTTCTGCCTATGTTACTACTACGATGGTCCGGTCTGTATTCCATAAACAATGAAGGCATATAATTTATAGTTTTAAAAATACTTTATTTTTTTATCTATAATTTTTATATACTTTTTGGCAAATTTCCTTTACGCAAATCTTTATTATCGAACATTCATTAAACAGAGTATCAATATCTACTTCTTTTAATTCTAAAATATCTAAGATTTTAATTAATTCGTGGAAAAGAACTGTTTTTAAATTCAAGAAATTTAATAAACATGTATTTTTAATAATAAATTTTACAGATTTATTGTTTAATAAAAATGTGGCTATTAAACAAATAAAAATCGGGACATTAGAGCTTTACGTGGGAAGAGGGACTTTTGAATTAAAATCGGGACTGTCCCGACAAAATCGGGATGGGTGGCAACCCTGGGCTCACCCCTATAACTTTTTTAATTTTATTTTTTTCAGATAAAAAACAAAATTTGATATGTCAGTATATGACATAAATTGGGATTTATTGACGTATTCAATTGTTTTCGATAACTTTCTGTTTCACCGGAAATGACTACAATTTAACTAAGTCAACTAATTTTTAAAAGGCACCCTCGGTATTTTTTTACTTTTTTCGATAGAAAATGTCACTCTGAATAAAATGACATATCATATATGTCAACTTTTGACATTCTTAAAAAAATCGTATCAATTTTCAATGAAAAATGAGATGCATAAAGTGAAAAAAAATCACAACCGCAGGCGTCTTGCATGCTAGGTCTTGGTTTAGAACTGGTCGGTCTTGGTCTTGTAGATTTAACACTAGTTTTGATCTTGCTTTTGTGCAAGATCAAGACCAGTCTCACTCATCTTTAACGGTCTTTAAAAAATAAACATTGAATTGAAAAATTTAACTTTTATTTTTAATAAATAAAAAAGGGATTCGTAGAAACTATTAGATTTGCTTTTATTTAATGGGTTCTTTAAAAAGTTTCATGCAAATTTATCTCTATAAATATAATGATTAAGTTGTATTTATCTTTTTTAAAATTTATAGGTATTCGATTTTCGGATTTCCTATGTCCAGGCAGGTATAAATGCAATACACGGTAGGTACCCAATACATTAGATTAAAAGACGAAAGAAAAGAGATAAACACATGAAAAATATATGCAAACAAAAAATAAAACAGGTAAAATGAGGAGATTGGGGCTATAATTATCAAATCTCTATATGGCAAAAGATCAACTGAGAACCTTATACAGATCAGAAGTAATGTACAGGATGTAAAAACTAAACTGTAAAATGTATTAGAACATTAAAAGCAGTGGTGATATATCCATATAGTATAGATATTGCTTTTGGCAATAATTTCATTTGTATAAGCAGATATATCGAACTCATTATTATAAGTCGTATTTTTCAGTTTCTGTAGCCCCAATTATCGATATAAATCTTCTTTTCTTATAAGTACGCCTTTTAAGTAAATTGCCATTATTATTATTCATTATGACACTCCCCCCATAATGGAAGAAATGTTAAAAATTATTTATATCATAATTATTCAAACTCAGGGATAGGAAGAGGTGGACTAATTGCATGGGCCTCCTCGATCACCAGACCTATCCATTTTAGATTTTATGCGGTAGGTAGGTATATTTCTTAGGTAAAATAACTTAAAGTGTATGTAGTGATATTATTTTTTTAAGTTTTAGTATGAATAATGTAAACTGTAATGGGTAATTGTGTCTTTTTATATGTTATAAATTATAATAATTAAATAAATAACAGAATAAGATTACCATGCCAACTAAGTGAAATTAGTCAAGAAAGATAAGAATTGGCTATATATAACTCATTAATTTTTCGAAAAAATCATATTATAGCTTATATCGCTCTAATGTCATGGCCAACTATGGTTTCCATTTAAAAAAAACATAAGTTTGTGTCATATGTCAAAAATGACACGCTTTAGAAAAAAAACGGAAAACGCAGTCTCATTAAGGATGTGAATATCTACAAATTTTATCTGAAAACTTTTTGTCTAAAATAGGTTATAATGAAATTAGGGACCATTCTTAAGATAGCCGAAATGTGTTTTTTTTTCGAAATATTTAGTAAGCCATGAACTTTTTCAAAAATATAAAAGGCGCGTATTTGTGACCCTACAAAACTGCAATTCTTTCCCCATTTAACCGACTCTCGATCTCCATTAGTTTCCGAGATAACCATAGAGAACATCGTAGAAAACTCACCCTGTATACGAACATACCAAATTTCGTTTTTTTTATCTAAGAAGTTAAAGAAGAAGTTACAGGGGAAAAACACGTTTTAAAAAACACTCGGTATATGTATATTAAAATATTATGCGTAGTTTATTTTTCAGAATTGTTTGAATTCAGTGATAAGCAGTGATAACTCACCTCGCTGTCTCGGCTCAATCTTCGAAACAGTTCGTCCGATTCGAATTTGCCCTTCTGATCGGGCACCACCCGAGGCATTTTAAAGATGAACCTGGGTCGCGGCTGCTCGTACACCGGTATACCTTCGAACGACGAAGGTACCATCGAAAAAAGTGATTCATGCTGCAACATCGACATTGTGCGCTATTTGTTTTTTAAATTCTCCAAACGCGTATTAAACAACCGTTCGCTGGTCTTAGCAACACACACTATATCACCCAACAGCTCCCGAACGAGGACTGATGACAGAAAAAGGACTACGTTTCCAAACGGGATCACCCAGAGGGCGGAGCGTATGGTAAGCGTTTCAACCAATGACAGAGCTATTTCTATCCCTCCAATCGAAAGGGGCTTGCCTCACGTAACTGCAACCGAATGGAGAGAGGTTAAAAGCAGATGCTTGGGCGACTTCAAAGGAGATTTTTTCCAAATTCTTTTTTACGATTTTATGAGATACGGAGAGAGCGCGCGGCGGCATCAGATAATTATACGATGGATTAGGGACATAAGATTCTAGATAAACACATAAAAAGAGACGTGAACAATGAAGAAGAAAATAGATACTTCAAAAGGTCGGGTGGTGGGATGGCTTATAAATAACAATAAATCTTTGAGTCTACAAGGGTCCAATTTTATTAGGTGGAATTTAGGACACAATTTAAATGTGGGGTAAAGGGAGGAGAGATGGAGCACCATTTATAAAAGTAAGTATATATAATTTCTTTATTAATCAACGTACAATCTGCCAAATTGGTAAGGGCAGTGACCCAATTAACGCCATATTAAAGTTTGAACGGCCGTAGTCTCTTAACCGTCGTAGTATAATTTTCCATACAAAACGTCGTAGTATAATTTTCCATACAAAATGACAGCGATCTTCATTTTATAGTATGTATTTGGAAAGAGAAAAAGTTGAGAAAAAAAGCGTTATCTAATAGGCCAGTTCCAGAGGGAACAAAAGAAATGCAAATCAGGTACTGCATGGTTTACATGAAGTGGATAATTCAAAATGGTTTGCTTTTAAGTTATTAATGTTTTTAAAAGACAGAGACACACCACGAGAAACAGCCGAGGCAAGTATTGAAAAGATAAGCTAATTGAGTTCAACTGTATCTAGATCTTGCTGGTAGGCTATGGTGGACTCAAAACCGCCTTTTTTCTCGACTTTCTTTCTCTTTGTTCAAAAATAATTACGCACGCCACTGCTGCGAGCTGAACCTCTTTCTCGCCAAAACGATTCATGATTACGAAAACTACAATGTGGACGGCTCCCGGTATTTTAACATGTGATATGTAGCTTGTTAAATAGCAATGTTATATAACATGTTACTAGATGTGGAACCTCCTTAATACTTATATATTTCAAAAATTCAATAATACGAGTTAGTTAACTAACATTCACATTCAAAACACATAAATGAAAAGTTATCCCCTTTAGATAGTCCTACACATTCCTCGTGAATGCAACAATTGCATACAACACAAAGACGCATATGTCGAGGACATGGTCTTCGGGATATATAAAGCCAAATCAACTTTCTTGAATATTAATAAATTTGAAAAATTACACGTAAGATGTATCGTTTAACATTTTTAATTACTATTGTACGTTTTTATCCTAGTTGCATTTTTCGTCATTCTACAATAAATTACGTCCATGGTATTCCTTTAAACGCGCTTTGTTTCTCATATGCGACAAACTCAACGATGTACAAGGTGTCCTACTAAGAATAGCTCTTGGCTGTATCTCGGAAAGTATTAGCCGTAGGGCCTACGGAAAAAAATATTTATCACTAAAGGGGCTATGAGAAATTGCTGGAAATTATTTTCAAGTTTGTTAAACGGCCGCTAGAGGGTGCAACTGCTATAGAAAATAAGAAAATATAATTTTTACAGAATTTTGTCTAGATAATGGGTACTATAAATAATAGCTTCATAATCTTCAGTAAATTTTGGATTTTTTTTGTTAGATCTGTCTGTATTTAAATGTTTATAACTCCGAAGTAAATGATCAGAATCAAACAAACGAGGGCTCGTTTAAAAGAGCGTTTCTTACTCTATATTATACCATTTTCTATATTGTCGCGACCTAGCTGGGGGTTGTTTGCTAGGGTCGCTATACGAGGTTCTCTCTCTCAATCAAAACAACCATTGAACAAAATGTGCATTTATTTAATATAAAGTTCACAGTATAATACAATTTTGGGGAATGCCAAGACTTAATGGTTTAGTTAACTAAGTACTTACAGGAACATCTTCAGTCTGCGCTGTCTTCTACTAACGGACTGATAACGCGAATTACTGACTGTATAATACGACTCACATCGATGGACTAACTAACTACCCCTGTCCTCAGCACACCATTTTATATTTTTCCGCTCGTCCCAATTATCGGCGGGTACGTGCTCAAAAATCTCCTTTGTATATTTCCAGCACCGATATTTAGTACGAGCTAGCCCTGAAACATCACGCTTACATCGACCTGATTTTAATTGTTTAATTGACAATGCTTATTATAAGAACATATTCAGGTCGACGTATACGCGAACGATTCCCTTGAATCTACATCAAATTGGTTTACTAAAATTATATTTTACATGATTTTTCCCAATTTGATGTAAACCCAAGTTGGCCTATATTTAAGTCTTGACATAAGTCGCGACCCAAGTTGACCTATATTTAAGTCTTGACAATATACCATTACCTTTCTTACAATTTAACAAACAACGCGCGTTTTTTCAAAAAAAAAAAATAAATACGATAATATATGTAATTTTAGCTGATAGTAAAGAGTAGTAAAAGCTTAAAAAGTGAGCGAAAATTGCATCTTGATATCTTCTTTCAAACCGAAGACTTCACTGAGGCATCGTTTCTTGTTCACTCTTATTATAGGTAATATCTTAATTATTAGATATCAATGCATCTGGTATTATGGAATCCTGGTATATCGTCAATTTTAAAATAAACAAACTGTTTCTATCTTATTTTTTTTGTTAGAATGGGCATAATCAAAAGGGCTACTGATACCGTGTTGTAAAAATAAGGTAATGAAGGGCTTATTTTTTGGTATTTATTATAATTTTGCTAATAGCTTCGGTTTAAAAGAAGATACCAAGATGCAGTTTTCGCTCACTTTTTAAGCTTTTACTACTCTTTACTATCAGCTAAAATTACATATACTATCGTATTTAATTTTTTTGAAAAAACGCGCGTTGTTTGTTAAATTGTAAGAAAGCGCCCCCTAGCGTCTACGTTCGAAACTTTATTATTATTATTTTTATGATATAATATAGAACAAGAAACGCTCTTTTAAACGAGCCCTTGTTTGTTGGATTCTGATAATCCAGTCCGTAGTTATATTAACATTAAAATAAAGATAGATCTAACCTTCCCCCACCACTTTATTTTAGCAGATAGAGAAAAATGGTTTTAACAAAAAAAAATTTACTGAAGATTATGAAGCTATTATTTATAGTACCCATTATCTAGGCAAAATTCTGTAAAAATTCTATTTTCTTATTTTCCATAGCAGTTGCGCCCTCTAGCGGCCGTTTCACAAACTTGAAAATAATTTCCAGCAATTTCTCATAGTCCCTTTAATTATAAATATTTTTTTCCGTAGGCCCTACGCCTAATACTTTCCGAGATACAGCCGAGAGCTATTCTTAGTGGGACACCCTGTATATCCATCTCATTTGTTCTTTAAAAAGTTTGGTTTAATGTTGATGAAGTTGTTTGGGGATATATAGGGGGGGGAGATAACTACAACCTAACCCCCCCCCTCTACCCCCCCCCTTATGTTCATTGAATTGGCGGAGTTGGGAGATTGGCGTCCTAATTGGGAAATGACAAAGTGCTTCAAAGTTGCTTTAGCTTATTTGGAAGAATATTTATTTCAAAATAAATCTTTAATGGTTTTAGCTATTTTACATGTATGGTTTATTCATTCTATAATTTACCCGGTATTTTAATAAATCTGCAGCGATATAAGCTATTTTATTTTAAGTCTATGATATAAGCAGTTTATTTATTTCAAATTTTATGGGTTCGAGGAATTGCGGCAAATCGCTTTGCAGTCGCGTCGCCTAAACGAAAACAAAAAGAAAAGATAATCAAACTAATTAGAAGGCATTTCTGTAGATTTGTATTTCGTGGCTAAATAAGTTCACAAATCATAAATTCCAAGCGCGTGGTTGTCGCCCTCGCCCTGTCATAACATCATCCATCTATCGTACCGTTTTCATATATTTGTTGTCATCTGGGCAACCTAACAATTCAAATAAAATAATATTTTGCCAGAATTTGTTTCATTCATTTATTATGGATCAAAAGAAAAATAGTGGCAGATTTAAAGTTAAGTGTTTAAAGTGTGGGTCTGAATTTAACAAAGATTATAAGGCTATATACACACGAAAAAAATATACACGATGGAAAATTTGTCCAAATCAAAGTTGTTGATGCATCAGATAATCTTTTCGTTTTAGCTGCAAAGAGTGGAAAGCGACTAAAAATTGAACCGATGCCTTCAGGATTGACAGCGTCCTCAACAAGTATGTTTTAAATGAAATGTTTGAATTAAAATTTTAATATGTTATTTCTTATATCTTATATATAAATATTATTTTTATTATCTATTATAGTATAACAGTATGTTCACAGATTGTCTTTACAAAGGAAAAACAGAGGAAAAACATTTTTATTATTGACATATAATTCTTCATAAAAAAAATTACTTGTTCTAAAATGGTTAATCCCGTTTATACTTTTCAAAATTTTTATACCGTAAGATATGGTTGAATTTTTCCAAAGTCCTAAAAATCAAAAGGTGTTTCGATATAATTTCAATTTCATTCTTTGATAAATGGTTATTATTAATTTTGATTTTAACGTCACATTTTTTGCTATTGTTCACAATCATTTTCAATCACACTTTTCTGATAAATATTATCACCCTTTCCGTAGCATTGATCGAATTAAATTTTGTGCTTCTTTGACATTTTTTTTAAAAAGGCAAAAAATACATGTGGCGTTAATTAAAAAAACTATGAATAACAATCCATCAAATTATGAAAATAAAATAATTATATTACCATAGCTTTTTGATTTTTAGAACTCATAGTTAGGACTTCAAAATTTCAACTAAGTTTTTAATTGTCTCTAAAACGGTATGGAAATTTGGAATAGTATAAACGGAACAAGCAAATTTTTTATGAAGAATGCGTTTTTCGCAAAATGTCAATTATAAAAAAAATTAAGTTTAGTTAAGCCTCGGTTTTCTACAAAGCAGTACCGCAAAAGAGTGGTCGTAATTTAAAAAAAGCGTGTATTTATACTTGCAAATCCATGTCTGGTTCTTTCGAGCGTTCGGCTCGAAAAATTCTGCACCGTGCGATGATTCTAGCGTTTTATATTTGACTAGCGTGTACCCGCGACTTCGTTCGCGTCGAATTAATCATTTGTAATGATGATGATAAATCTCCATTAACATACATACTGGATAAAATTTTCTCACATTTATATCAGCATGAGAAAAAACAATATGGCGATATTATTATATAATTTGGTAATATTTGAGGGGTAATTTCATCTTGTTGGAATTTGACTTTCGAAAAATCCGTTTGCCAAAAATAAGCTTTTTCCGTCAAGCAGTTTAAGCAGAATCGTGGTTAATCAATTACCCAACTTTTTGGAACACCCTGTATGATTTTTTAAAAAAAATCAAAATATGTTAAAAAACAAAATAAATTATGCGTGTCCAAGCGTTTTCCCGAAAGACTAACCATTTTTTAAATAACAAATATTGTAATATTTGAGGAGCGTTTTCACCGTCTTGGAATTTGAGATTCGAGAGACCCCTCTTTATCGAACCTCTACACCCCACAGTCAGTCCGTTTACCAAAAATCAGCTTTAAACGTCAAGCAGTTTAAGCAGAATCGTGATTACTCAATGGTCATATTTTATGAAACACCCTGTATAAATTTTTAAAAAATCTTAAAATATGTAAAACAACAAAATAAAATATACGTATTTAAGAGTTTTTCCGAAAAACTCACCGGTTTTTAAATAAAAAATATTCTAATATTTGAGGGGTGGTTTCACCCCCTTAGAATTCGAGTTTCGAAAAATCCCTTCTTATCGAACCTCTACACCCTAAAGTCAATCCGTTTTCCAAAAATCAGCTTTTTACGTCAGGCACTTTAAGCAGGATCGTGATTAATCAATGACCAGATTTTTCGAAACACCCTGTATACATTTTTAAAAAATCTTGAAATATGTAAATAAACAAAATAAAATATACGTGTTTAAGCGTTTGTTTTTTCGGAAACTAGACCGTTTTTTAAATAAAAAATATTGTAATATTTGAAGGGTGGTTTCACCCCCTTGGAACTGGAATTTCGAACAATTCCTTCTTATCGAACCTCTACACCCTAGAATCAACCTGTATGCCAAAATTAAGCTTCTTACGTTGAGTGGTTTGAGCAGGATCGTTATTAATCAGTGGGTGATTTTATATATATATTAGTATAGATATAGATAATAAAATGACTTCAATTGATTAAAATTTACAACATCAAACCAAATGAAATTGCATTCCATATATTATAATACAAAGGTAATGCCCGATTTGGGAAAATGAACAGGTCAACTGCCCTCTCTATACGCCTCTGGACGGTCTTATAATATCCAAGGGCTCCTCAATAGGTACCCAATAATAATCTCACCATTTTTGCTACTATATACCTATTTACCCACAGATTGAAGAGATTCTAAACGGGTAAATATAAGAATGTTTTTTATTGTATTTAAGTTTTAAAAAAGTCTATAAAAACTAAAAAGTTATTCAGAGAAGCCTCAAACCTTCTACTATTTTATGGCATCAATATAAATTTATGGCCACAATTGACGACTATAACAATTATATTGTTACCATATTTTACTCGATGTTCAATAAAAAATTTCAACACCTTGGGCCGAAGAAAATATTCTTTTTATTATAGATACCGTTCGTTGGCGGCGCTAGGCGTCGCGTCGGCGTGGGCGACGTCGACGATTCGCGCCTTTGTGGACATTGAATAAAGTTTGGAGTTGTTATTTTTATAACATGCATATATATTTGTATGTCCATTCGAATGTAGTAGTGAGAGTATTGTAGTAATGTAAGTAGTAATTATTTTTCTTTTTTTTAGGTTGTTGTCATTATAATTTTTATGATTATTTAATTAACAGTTGCTTAATCTTACATACCAACGAGAAGTAGGCATTGAGATTCGCAAAAAAAAATGCGGATGCATAGGACACATTTTGCGGAAACCTGATGGTAACATACACCACACTCACGAGTGTCTGAAGCCCTTTGCTCCGCGCAAGATATAGCCATGGCACTGCAGATCGAAATTTAATATGCTATTCTTTTCATTAAAACCGTCAAAATTATGATATGTCATTCTATTCAGAATCAGAATTTTCTATTAAATAAAGTCAAAAAATTCCGATGGTACCGTTTAAAAATCAAAAGTTGTAGTTATTTACGGTGAAACAGAAAGTGAGCAAAAACAATTGAATAAGTTCATCAATCCCGTTTTATGATTTATGTCAACTAACATAGAAAATCTCGTTTTTTTAATCTGCAAACATTAAACTAAATTTATAGGGGTGAGCCCAAGCTCAGCGGCTACTGAAAAATACTCGGTATATCCGTTAAAATGTTTACTTTCACTTTATTAGTTTTTTAAACGTACCTGCTTAGAGAAAAGACACATTTTTCTTCTTTTGCAAAATGCGTTCCGTTTTTTCGAAATACAAAAATCCGTTGATGAAACCCTTTCTAAAACTAATCTTATCCAGTAATCTATTCGTCGTTCTATTGGCATCAACCCCCTTTTTATTTCGTCCAATGACAGACGACCGTTTTCAAGAGGGGAATATAGTTCGGGTGTGTTCTTTTATTCTATTAGGATCGTGTTGATATCTCTGTGTCACAATCGACAATGAATATTTACATTTGAAAAGGCCTCATACCCGTTTTTATTGAAAAGATTCGTCCTATGGAGTGTCTGACGCTCTAAGGGGATTATTTCGCGTATATGCCCTGCTGTTTCATTCACAAGCATCTGTAATAACGTATTAAAGTATAACTCGGAATTACAGTTTTTATTTCACAAATTTTTGAAGTGTAGGAAAATCCAAAATGTTTTAACCAGTTCAGAATAATATACTACTATAGGCTGACGAGGCAATGAATTACAATTTTACATTTTTTCTCTATTTGCATCTATAATAATTTTATTTATCCAACAACCACTACTACCTATACACTGAGAGCCTATATTTGGACAGTTCAAAATTTGCATGGGATTTCCTTTTGTTTCCTACGCCGATGCACCACCCGGTATACAAATAAATTAATACATTAAAAATGATCTATAGTCTGTCCAACGAGAAGATCCTTGACAGTGATAGATGTGTCTGTCACTTTAATTTCAAAGTAGTTTATTTTATTTTACAAAGAAATGTACAAAGTTGGTACAACTGGAACGCATAGATATATTTAAAATTTGATTGACAAGATGACAAATGATTACTTCAAAATTGTATAAAACTGAAAAAATGTAATCGAGTTATTTTATTTAATAAAAACGGTATGTGTTAATACAAAACAAACAAGAACAAGGCACTACATACCAAAAAAATATAAAAAATAACTATTATTTACTTTCAAGCTTTATGAAACTACCCGCATTTATGATTATATTTATCAATATAACTTATGTACAAATACAAATTTGTAATATTCCACAGGTATAAATAAAACAACATAGGTAAATACAACAACTATTTTATTAATAATAACACCTACCAAATTTTATACCTTAAAGGTGGATTAATTACCTTTAATCTTAATTTTTTTAAACCAGTACCTTTTGACATTATTTTTCTGCACCAGTACTAAAATCCATTATTTACCTATCGTGTGATGTCGATATTTTACAGCTACTCCAGTTTTTAGTATGTGTTTAGTTTGATCCTTATATACGAAATGCACTTATCTACGACGAAATGGTATACAAACTTTATCGATGGCAACTTCATTGGTGTATAAGACTTTCTGCCTGGGCAGCGTGTATTAACCATAAACTGTGCTCTGGGCCTACAGTTAATTTTCACTCGATTTTTCCTCCACTTGACTTCAAAAGACACAAAACACACGTAATAATACGAATCAAAATGCATCATCTTTCAAAATGCAGGGTATTTAACAAAAGTTGACACAAAATTATAACCAATAATTTGGCAAGACTTTGACAAGCGTCAAAAATGACAAAAATCTAAAGGCGAGTTCATACGCATCGGCGTCCGTTTGTCGTTCATCGTTCCGTCAAACCAATAAAATTGAAATACGATCTGTCATTTTTTAAATAAACCAATAAAACTGGTTAAAAACAAGAAGACACGACGCATGACGGATTTATATTTAAACCCATCCATAGATAACTTAAAAATTATTAGAAACTTTTTTTAGTAAAATAAATAGATTGGTATGGGACGTCATCTGCTTTTCTTCTGTCATCGTCTGTCGAAATCTTACCTGAGAAAAAAAACAGAGTATATACCTTTCAGTGTTACCTTTTGAAACATTTTGACATGCGTCATTGTCCAAAATGTATCTTTCGTCGGCGGTCGCAAACTAAGTAAAAACAATAATTATCGAAATTTTAAGTGCGCCTCATACATAGGTCATGGAATTTTTGAGGCGGCTCCAATCAAATCCAAAATTCCCCGCCATAATAGCCACCTTATCTTATAGCTTATTGACCCTATGTAGTGCAGGAGGCTTGTTATATTACTACACACAAATTGTAAATAATGAATTCAATCACTGGCCATTGATTGCATATTTGCTCATGTTGGCTAACGGACTGACTGGATATACTGAATTCTGTAAGTATTTTACACGCTTTAGTAATACACATAATGTACCTAAATTCAACCATGTCCTGATTATGAAGTTTTGATTTTGAAATGTTAAACAAAAATTTTGTAATTTTTTACAGATTTCATATAATCTCATTTTATACATCTATAAATGCTAACTTGAAAACTAATGTCAAATATTATTAAGTATAACAGTTTCCGCAGAATGGCATCGTTAAATGAAACCAAACACATCGAAATTAACTAAATCAGCTAATTGTTTAATAAAATTATATAAGAGTTTCTTGCCTTGAACTGCTAATATAGAAATTAATTCCACGCTGTGTTCGACATAATGTGGATCAACCTGCTCTCACTACCGGTTTTGAGGGCCTACCCCATCATCAGGTGAGCTTGGGTCGTTTCCACAAAATGTCGAGCACAGCGCAGAGTATACCGTGCTGGCAACTGTTACTCTTGGGTCGGTATTCACATGTGTGGAAGTAAATCGCATAGGGCTTATTTTTAAAAGACTTTTTTCGAAAAGATAACTAGATAAAATGGTTAGAAATGTTTCTGAGCATCTGAAATGGAATTATAATGATATCTTTTAGGTGTCATTTTTGTTATATATATTGAAACTTTTTTTTATTTTGAAGATAGGGACTTTTACAATATGTTTACATAAGAAAAATTCGATAAGGTTGTTTTTTTCCATTCAAAAATTGCAAACAACCCATCTATTTACTTTTAGAGCATAGCAATTTTCAGCAGTCGTGTAATTTTTTTATTGATACAGATTTTCACTTACTGTCTACGAAGAAAATACAGCAGAAATATTAGAAAAGTTTTTTGAAAAAACTACAATCAATTATTTCTAATAGATTTTGAGATATCGATTTTTGAATTCAGAGTTCTAATCGAAAACCAACTCAATTCCACTTATTTTTACCAAAAATGCAAGAGTTTCTAGCTTGCACTTAAAAATTTTCAAGCTATAGAGAAAATTACAACGACTCGTTAATAAATAAACAAAAAATAAAGTATCGCGAGACGTAATTAAATCGTGAAGCTGAACACATGATGTACACTTTTCCCTAGAACTTTAAGTAATGACAGAGGTACTGATTGGCTCGACCGGTCAACTGTGACAAATCTGCTATCCCCTTCCACGTCTCTTAGCAATATGCACAGTTTCTCGATTCATTTCATACGTTTGGCAACGTGTTTACTGTTCTGTCTTTGTTCAGTACATTATAAACGCATTGTACTCTTCTTACATACGGAAATCTCGACCCAAGACTAACCTTTGCCAGCCCTTAGTATAAATACGACTTGTCTTGTAAAGTAGCGGTAAGATATTAAGTCCCGCATCGCGTCATGTCATCATTATGTCGAACACAGCGTGGAATTAATTTCTATATTAGCAGTTCAAGGCAAGAAACTCTTATATAATTTTATTATATACCTAAAAACTGCAAGAAATTTATTTTCCATTATCTAATAATTGTTTAAGTGATATTTTCAAAAATCAATAACTCGGAAACGGTTGGTTTGAGTATCTCGATTTTTGCTTAGAATTGAAGGAAGAACCTAAATATGCAATAATATACAAGGGGTTGCAGTTTATTACTACTACCGTGTGTTATTGACTTGTGAATTTATACTACAAACTAAGATGGAGTAAGAAATTATTTGCGGTGGTTCTCAACTAATGAAATGACCTTAGATTTGAATAAAAAACACATATTTTTTGATTTACAGATTTTATTTTTATTTGAATTTTTCATTTTTTTATTTCAAGTTGATGAAGATTCATTCTGTCCATTGCGTGACTTATTGGATTATTGTCAAGTAGTATTGGTCCTGCCATGTTACGCCGCGGAACTGTGGACTAAATCAGAAATGGGACCTGCCGAGGTAGCTTACGTTCATGCTGGGCTAGGTAATATCGTTAATTGAAGAAGATGCGCAACTTTATGGGCTATTTCGAGGACAAAATATGTCCAAGATTTAGATTTAACAGGCGTTACCATTACATGTCCGAGATTTAGTTTAGCTCTGCGCCGATGTCGATGCGCACTGACTTACGCGCGTTTACAGCTCAACGAATAAAGAATACTGTACCATAGTTCTGCTTTCAGTCGGCAGAGTGGGGGGTTGCCGGAGACAGTGTTGCCAGAACTACGGATTAATGCGTAGATTTACAGATTTTGGATTTATGTTAATAATACGGATTTTCTATCATTAAACAATTTAATATAATATACGATTAAACGAATAACGGCGTCAGAGTTTGTTTGGAAATTAAGATCGAATGTTATTTCATATGTAAAATATTATGTTAAATGCGAGGTTAAATGTGAATAGTCGTCATTTCCAAGCCCACTAAACGATTTTTTTTCGATCATACGAAATATTCAAGTAGAAACTATAGTAAAGCACTATAAAAGAATTTTTATTTTTGTTGTTTATGCTATATTTAACATGAATAAATTTTCAATACATAAACGCGGATTTTTCATCCAAAGATATTTTCATCAAACGTATAACCAGATATTACTTCCTTATTATTTAATATGGCAACACTGTCGCTTTCAGTTCCTTCAGTCTTCTCTGGCTGAATTAGGGAAAATGAGTCTTTTATGCGTTGACCACAGAACGAGTAGGGGCTCTACCATACAGCACTTGAAACGTGAGGGGAAATCAAATCAGCCGTGTGCCTTGACACGAATTCGCTCATTAGGTTGCCTATCTTCCCAATACTTTCAAATCAACGGTAATATATTTCTGTATATTGCTACGTTCAAATTACATGTCATATCAAAGGTAAATAGTAAGGCACCTTAAAGATGTTAAAATCTCACGGAAAACCAAAAATTACAAAAAGAAAAACAAGATTTAATTGTAGACCCATAAATTTTTAAAAGCTGCAAATCTAGGGTGTAGAGATGAGTAGATCCGGTATTTTAAAAAAATCGGGTCCAGAGTTACATCTTACTTACTTCATGGACCTACATCCAGGTTCTAGTTCTGCCGGGTCTATATCATCCCAACCTTTAGTTTTAATTTAACAAAATTTTGTTTTGTATAAAGCAATCCGCGTTCAAAAGTTTTGTAATCCGTTAGGGAAATTTCTCTCTCATCTAAAACATCTCCATTTCACAATTCCATTTTACCAAACCGTATATAGTTCATACCAAGTAAACTTTTAGTCACGTGATTAAGCTTGGCCGGCACAGCGTTGCCCACTTTTACATATTTTCTTTTAATCAAAATATTTTAGGAAGCAAAAATAAATTAATCATTTATTTTAACAGTTAGTTATTTACATCAACAAAATTCACCTCCTTAACAGAATAAGAACATAAAGAACAATTACTACCGCTTTCCAGTTAAAAATATTCTAAGGTTGGGATGAGTTTTTTGCGATGGCTTAATAGCTATATTGTACAGGGTGGTCGAAATTGGTCTGTTTTAACAGAGAAAACCTATTTCCTGACTAGATAGAGCAAAACCGACATAGATGTCATGGGCTCGATTTCTGAGACACGCTTAATGGCGTAAACCGTCTGTTGATATTTTCACTGCCAACTGAGATACGGGGTATTTTTGAATTTTTTACCCTTTTGAAAATTGCTCATAACTTTTTTATTTTGCGGAATAATAAAATTCTGTAAAAACATACTTAAGGCACTTTTTTAAGCACAATCCAGTGGCGTAGTCAGTTTTTTCTATGCTTGCTATTTTTGTCACAAATAATGAAAAATATAATTTTTTAAATGGAAATCATAGTTGGCTATGAACTTAAAAAAATGCTGGCGTTTAACCCTTTTCAACGATATAAAGTTAGGAGTATCTACTTCTAAGAATGAGAGAAATATTAGGTTTTTTATCTTTATATCGAAGCGGGCCTTGATTTTGTGTTGACCAATGTGCCTAATTATTTTTTATCACAATTTAATATTCAATATTATTATTTATCTGCATAATTAAAGACTTTTGGATAGGTAATTAACATACTATATTAGTATTCGTAATTACAATTGAACTCAATAAAATAAACAAAGAGCAAGATTAAAAAAACGTATTTTTTGTGTGGCAAATATAGTTTTCTAAAGAAAATCATCAAAGATGTTCAAACTGAGCACCTCCTTGTTGAATACACAATAAACATCTTTTCCGCACGGAGTTACAACGATTTATTAGGCGAACTAACTAGAGTAATAAGTCCAAAAGCTTTTCTAGTTGCCTTCTGCAACTCTTTTCTCGTCCCAGTGATTCTTCCCTTATAGATAAGGTCTTTTAATTTCCCCCATAAAAAAGTTGAAAGGAGTTAAATTACAGAACCTAGCAGGCCTAGATATGGGGGCCAAGATATGGGGCTCTTTGTTCCAATCCAATTCTCTCTAAATTCTCCATTTAATAGTGCACTTGTAACCCTGGCCTTTTAATTGTAAATGGTAATATACTAATATAGAATGTTGATTTACCTTTTCAAAAGTCTTTAATTATGCAGAAAAGTAATAATATACAATATTAAATTGTGATAAAAAATAATTAGATTCATTAGATCAACACAAAATCAAGGCCCGCTTCGACACAAAGATAAAAAACGTAATATTTCTCTCATTTTTAGAAATAAATACACCTAACTTTATATCGTTAAAAAGGATTAAACGCCAGCATTTTTTTTAAGTTCATAGCCGACTATGATTTCCATTTAAAAAATTATATTTTTTATTATTTCTGACAAAAAAAGCAAGTATAAAGAAAACTGACTACGCCACTAGATTGTGCTTAAAAAAGTGCCCCAAGAACGTTTTTACAGAATTTTATTATTCCGCGAAATACAAAAGTTATGGGCAATTTTCCAAATGGTAAAAAAATAAAAAAGACCCCGTATCTCAGTCAGCAGTGAAAATATCAACAGGCGGTTTACGTCATTAAACGTGTTTCAGAAATCGAGCCCATGACATCTATGTCGGTTTTGCTCTATCTAGTCAGGAAATAGATTTTCTCTGTTAAAACAGACCAATTTCGACCACCCTGTACACTTCGCACTAAAAGAGGTTCTAAAAAGAACAATGTTCGAGTAGAAGGTCTGCTAGTAAAAAAAATAAGCTTAAAATATCACAACACATGTGGCAACTTGACATTTTTTATAGCAGAGAAAAAAGAAATTAAAATTCCAGTTAGTCAGCCCGGCGCCGAATATATCCATGGTTGGCAACAATGCATTTAAAAATCGCGTCCTCAATTACGTAACTAAAAGTTAATTAGTATCGCTTATACTTTACCAAGCTGGTTAATATGTCTTTTGGAGGAAAATCTGTCTAATTGTTTAAAATAATTGTTGATTTAATTGTATTAATATAATAATGGTAAAATTACACAAATATTGTTTTAGGATTTTTAGCAGCTGCCATGTTTGTCGTAACTGAGTTCAGAAGACAAGACCTTACCGACCTAGCAATTTTTACTAACGGTTTTAGTACTTTTGGTGTCGGAATTTTATCCAAAAATCCACTAGCATTTCTTGCCGGATTGTGTTTCTTTTTAGGGTAGAGCAACAATTCTATTTTTAAAATGTCCTTATTGAAAGTATATGTTTAATGTTTCAGATATTACTGGTACAAGCGCTCAGAAGATCAATGTTGTTTGGCGCCCCAAGATAAATTTAACTTTATTATGGCCCTGTTTGCTATTATATCTGTATTATCCTTCGACCAGAATGTCGTTGAGAGTATTCAATCACTCATACCGGAAGGTGAATAATGAAAATAATTATATTAATATAACTATTTTAACTAACAGACTTTTACTTAAAAACTAAAATAGTAGAGTAGACAAATTCTCTAAAAGATTAATATACGGTGATTTATATACTTAACATTATAAGATATAGATATACTATAATAACTAAATATTATAGTCCGTCTAACGAAAGCATATTACGATTTTGAGGGATGACTTCCAAAAAATAAAAGAAACAGGTATTTACCCTCGAATTAATATTATAGTAAACGCTACGAATGTTTGGGAGTGATTGATCGCTTGATGAACTTAGAATCGCCACGCGCGCTATCATTTTTACATTAAAAACATATTAAAAACGTAAATTTTTACCGCAGACGTGGGTTTTTAACGGCCCGGTCTAATCATCTGCATGCGCTCCTCCTACTTATTCTAAAATGTTAGCGTGATTGACAAAGACGATACCATATCGCGTTTCTTTGATTAATTCGTTTTTGTGCGTCAGACCATTGGTGTGCTTGCAGTGCAACCAATGGGGCATTCCAGTTTATATTTATAACCAAATATATGTTTTGACAAGACTTTGACAGTTAAAACAATAAATTACAACAGATTATATATTGATTATTATATGACTTGAAACACCACGGCACTGGAATTAAGTTTTATGTGACCTTGAACAGAGAAGTTCAATCACTCCCAAACATTCGTGGCGTTTACTATAGATATTAACTGTATTGTCATATATTCTCTCGCTGGACAGATTGTAAAAGTGTTTTATTATCCAGGAAAAAAGAAATATAATTTTAACTGACAAATAAAATTTTGATGTTGGCATGCAGCCGATGCGAAACACCTGTATTAGTATTATATTATAAATGTGTTTGAGTCCTTAGAAATTTCAAGTTCTTGAACTTTGTATTGAAATATTCTTAAATTAATTTTCTTGAGACGCTAGGTTCCGAAAACGCTGAATTTTGTTTTCATTTTGTTTAAAAATCTGTGTTGTATATCACAAAAGACTTGATAAAAATTAGTATCCAAAAACAAACAATACAATCTATCACAGCAAAAACATAATATTTAGTAAAATTAGTCAAACAATATAAATTTGTGACAGAAAAAGAAAAATACATCACATTTTTAAAACAAAATATTTTGATCGTTAATAATTGGTCGTTGGACAACAATAAAGTCTTTCTATAGTGAGCTTGGTGATGATCCTACTTGAATGTTTAAAACCATGGCCGCCACCAAATATTCACAATTCCTTATACAGAGAAGACCAGGCTACTAGTAACATATAGCAAGTTGCCGGACGAATTTACGTTTACCCGTTTTGCGTTCGTACTCGCGAGCCACTTCCGGCTAGTCGGCTGGTCAGCAGTACGGGTCAGGCAATCGTGACAAACTAGGAATATGACGCGAGGAGTGCCGTGTATTTATTATTTTCATTTTAAGTGTTTACTTTCACTTAAGGTAACATTTAAAATAAAAATACTTAGATATTTATTATTTGAGTGTGTTTACAAGCCAAAACTAAAAATAAATAAATTTTCTAAACCCAAAAAAACTATAATATTACTCTAAATAAAAAAAAGTTATAACAATTGTTCAAAAAGACCACCTTCTTGTGCTAGACAGAAGCCTAGGCGGTCGTAAAATCCCCGTTTGACATTGGCTAACATATTAGGGCTAATACTTTGGAAAGCCTCTCGTATTTTTAATTGAAGCTCATCCAGATTATTAGCCCTATTATGACCATACACTTTGGATTTTACATAACCCCACAAAAAGAAATCATTGGGAGAAAGATCTGGTGATCTAGCGGGCCACAAAATAGTTCCATATCCACTAATTAAACGGTTGGGAAAAGTTTTGTTCAAATATTCTTGAACAATACGGGCATTGTGGGCAGGGCAACCACCTCAGCAATTTGATTACTTGAAAACGTGGGATTTTGATCCGCGGTAGCACAAACGAACACTTGCTTTAACTCATGTTCTTCATTAATCAACACATCAGGCTTTTTGTGTTTTTGTGGGGACACGCACCCATGTGTTTCAAAATTATCTCTTGATATAGTAGATAAAGATGGAATTGGCCTGTTTAAAAAAGTTTGTGGAAAAATTATTTGTATATCCCGATAAGACCTATTTTGGAAATACCATTTTACAATTAGAATTTTCTCACGAACTTCATAAACATCCATTATTTTACTTAAAAAATAAATTTTACACGAGAACTGTCGCGAGAAGACGTATTCGTTTTGGCTATTAAAACACCAATAAATACAAATTCTGAAACATTCTTATCACATATCGACTTATTTTTATTTTATCGCATTTTTCGCCTGCTTTTTATCCGGCGGACGGGTATACGCTAGTTCGTCCGGTTCTGCCTATGTTACTACTACGGTGGTCCGGTCTGTATATGATTGCCATCTCCTTGCAAACTTATTTTATACATATAATCTAATTAGTGCGATATTACACTTGTCACGGGCATATATTCTTTCGTTGCCGTTGGTGGTTAGAAAACTATAAAGCCTTTCTATAGTGGCTTGGTTATGATCCTACTTGAATGTAGCCGCCACCATGGCCGCCACCAAATATTCACAATTCCTTATATATGATTAACATCTCCTTGCAAACTTATTTCATACACATAATCTAATTAGTGCGATCTTACATTTGTCTCGGGCATATATTCTTTCGTTGGTCGTTATAAACATCTATAAAGTCTTTGTATAGTGAGCTTGGTAATGATCCTACTTGAATGTATAAAACCATAGCCGCCACCGAATATTCACAACAAACTTATATATGTTTGCCATCTCCTTACAAAATTATTTTACACATATACCTAATTAGTGCGATATTACACTTGTCACGGTCATATATTTTTTCGTTGGTCGTTAGACAAGTGTAAGTGTCGTTAGTCGTAAGAGAAGACTTTATAGTTACTATAAAGTCTTTCTATAGTGAGCTTGGTTATGATCCTACTTGAATGTATAAAATTATGGCCGCCACCAAATATTCACAACATATACTCTGTTTTTTTTTCTCATGTAAGATTTCGACAGACGATAACAGAAGAAAAGCAGATGACGTCCGATACCAATCTATTTATTTTACTAAAAAAGTTTCTAATAATTTTTAAGTTATCTATGGATGGGTTTAAATATAAATCCGTCATACGTCGTGTCTTGTTGTTTTTAACCAGTTTTATTGGTTTATTTAAAAAATGACAGATCGTATTTCAATTTTATTGGTTTGACGGAACGATGAACGACAAACGGACGTCGATGCGTATGAACTCGCCTTTAGATTTTTGTCATTTTTGACGCTTGTCAAAGTCTTGCCAAATTATAGGTTATAATTTTGTGTCAACTTTTGTTAAATACCCTGCGTTTTGGAAGATGATGCATTTTGATTCGTATTATTACGTGTGTTTTTGTGTCTTTTTGAAGTCAAGTGGAGGAAAAACTGAGTGAAAATTAACTGTAGACCCAGAGCACAGTTTATGGTTAATACTCGCTGCCCAGGCAGAAAGTCTTATACACCAATGAAGTTGCCATCGATAAAGTTTGTATACCATTTCGTCGTAGATAAGTGCATCTCGTATATGGTAGAAGGATCAAACTAAACAGATACTAAAAACTGGAGTAGCTGTAAAATATCGACATCACACGATAGGTAAATAATGGATTTTAGTACTGCAGAAAAATAATGTCAAAAGGTACTGGTTTAAAAAAATTAAGATTAAAGTTAATTAATCAACCTTTAAGGTATAAAATTTAGTAGGTGTTATTATTAATAAAATAGTTTGTTTTATTTACCTATGTTGTTTTATTTATTCCTGTGGAATATTACAAATTTGTATTTGTACATAAGTTATATTGATAAATATAATCATAAATGCGGGTAGTTTCATAAAGCTTGAAAGTAAATAATAGTTCTTTTTATATTTTTTGGTATGTAGTGTCTTGTTCTTGTTTGTTTTGTATTTACACATACCGTTTTTATTAAATAAAATAACTCGATTACATTTTTTTCAGTTTTATACAGTTTTTTTCACAATATTTTGAAGTAATCACTTGTCATCTTGTCAATCAAATTTTAAATATTTCCTGCTATGCGTTCCAGTTGTACCAACTTATTTCTTTGTAAAATAAAATAAACTACTTTGAAATTAAAATGACAGACACATCTATCACTGTCAAGGGTCTTCTCGTTGGACAGACTATACTTATATATGATTACCATCTCCTTGCAAAATTCTTTTATACACATAATCTAATTATTGCTATATCACACTTCTCACTGTCATATATCATTTCGTTGGTCGTTAGACAACTATAAAGTCTTTCTATTGTGAGCTTGGTTATGATCCTACTTAAATGTCTACAACCATGACCCCACCAAATATTCACAACATACATTTATATGATTACCATCTCCTTGCAAAATTATTTTATACACATAATGTAATTAATGCGATATCATACATGTCCCTGTCATATATTCTTCCGTTGCTCGTTGGACAAGTATAAAGTCTTTCTATAGTGAATTTGATTATGATCCTATTGAATGTCTAAAACCACGGCCTCCAACAAATATTCACAACATACATATATATGATTACCATCTCCTTGCAAAATTCTTTTATACACATAATCTAATTAGTGCTATATCACACTTGTCACTGTCATATATTCTTTCGTTCGTCGTTAGACAACTATATAGGTCTTTCTATAGTGAAACCAGTAAAAACTTAATAACTTAAATATTATGACAAAGCCACGATTCTAATATTATTTCAATGCGATCGACATGAACGGTAACGGGACTGCGTGAAATAATTTAGTCGGGCACTTTTAATTTCTGCCGTATCGAGCGCTGAGGACGGAATTTTTAAAATCAAAAAATCATCGCTTAAAAAATAGCGTACTAACAGGTTGCTTACCAATGTCTATATGACATAACCAAAGAATAGTATGTTTAACGGAAGTATTTGACAGACAATATAAACAAAATATCGGAAAAACAGTATCCTTAAATTAAAATTACACAACTGTCAAATAGCAATATTCTGATATTTTCGGCTTTGTTCGGATTTTTGTTATTACCGATTCTGAACCGTCCTAGAACTCTACAACGCTTAAGAGCACATACATTATCACAGTTCTAGGACGGTTCAGAATCGGTAATAATATAATTATTACAGTTATTACATTATATAATAATACAGACAATTTACTTATTGATTCACAACAATTATTTTATTAATTAAACACATTCATTGATGGAGAAGTAGCCTATGCACTGACTGTTATCAATGGTTAGGTTAGTTAGTTTAATTTATTTTTATTTCTTTTTGCTGCTTATTGTTAATGAATGTTATTGTTATAGGATTATTTGCAAGTGAATCGGAATCTAGCCCCTGGAGCCTCAATAAATAAATCTTGGGATCACTCAAGGAAGGACCTAGACATACATACAAGGTTCACCTTAATTTCTCTAAAGGGTAGAAAAATTAAGGTCAACCTTTTTCAAATTATGTGTACAGGAAATTACATTAAATATAAATCTACGAAAAAGATTGGTACGGTTTTATATGTATTATGGAGGACACGTGCAAGTTAACTGAATCCTTTTAAAATGTGGGTATACCGTAGAAGTTGACAAAGTTGTTTTAATTTCAAATATAATTTTGAACTGTTATTGGTGTTTAACATAAATTAAATACAGTAAACACCACCTTAAACAAACTTTTTATATAATTTAATATTTAAAATAATATTTTTTATTAATATACTATTAAAAAACAAGTTTATGTATAGTTTTAGTTTATGCTTAAATAGTTGATTGAAGAAATAAGAAGATGCGCAACCTTATGGGCGATTTCGTGGCAGAAAACCTGCCCAAGATGTAGCTGGCGTTACTGTGTACTAAAGATATTTAGTTTAGCTCTGCGCCGCTGCGCGCTGATAGATGTTTATAGCGCAGCGGATAAAGAATACTGTACCGTTAGTTCTGCTTTCAATCGACAGAGTGAGTGATGTGTGTGAGTAGTGTGATTAATCCGTAGATTTACGGATTTTGGGTACAGTACGTTAATAATACGGATTTTCTATCATTAAACAATTTAATATAAACTTATATGATTAAACAAAGAACGGCGTTAGGTAAAAAAAAAAGGTAATTGAATACGTCAATCAATCCCGATTTATGTCATATACTAACAAACCAAATTTCGTTGTATTATCTGAAAAAATAAAAAAAATAAAAAAGTGAGCCCCTTTTGAGAAACATCTGGTAGAATCGGCTGAAAATGAACACAGGTCTTAAAAATACACTATAACGAATAATCTACCAAAAGACTCCTGTACCCTCTGCCTGCTAAATATTGATTCTTCAACGACAAAAGTTCTTAAACTCTTTACCGGTTAAGTTATTTAATAAAATGCTTGCACTGTAGTTTTGTCAGCTTTGCATCAATTTTGTTTTGCTACAGAGTTTCTTTTTTTGTAAGCATCGGCCAATACAATAAAAGCAGCTGCCGCAATTTTCACCTTATCATCCATATTTATTTTTTCAATTCACATTAAGTCGGGCACTCGAAAAAACAGCGACTACCTAAACGCATCCTAGATCTACAGAGTAAACTGGTTGTCGCATTCTTCCCCGCATCTCAGTCCTCAGGACCGATGCGATAGGCTGTGCCGTCGTTTACGACCTGCTGCTACGAGTATATAGTGATAATTATATATGTTCGAGAACGTTTTGTTCGCTGGGACGCGGCTTTAGGTTGCGTATCTTCCCAATTCTTTCAATCAACGCTTAATTATTTATTTAGTACAGAGTATGGAAACATATCAATTTTTTACGCGAATTTCTATTTACGTTTGAGTGAAAAACTAGGCTATCGCTATGTTACAGGTGTTTAAAAAATAAATACAATAAACACCACCTTAAAATATAACAAGTTTATGTATAGTTTTAGTTTACGCTTATAGATTTATTTATTACACAGTATGGAATGGTATTATTTAGTGCACAGTATGGAAAAATTTCATCATCAATCAATTTACGCGAATTTCAATTCACACTTGAGACAAAAACTATGCTACCTTACTGCTGTTTAACACAAATTAATTAAATACAATAAACACCACCTTAAAATAACAAGTTTATGTAGTTTTACGCTTATAGCACACAGTATTATCACAGTATACGCTTATAGCACACAGTATGGAAAAATATCAATTTTTTTTGCGAATTTCTAGCCACGTTTAAGATCAACTTAAAATCTTAAGTTTTATAATATCTAAAGACATATCGAACACTATAAGGACGGGTGATTCTGTTTCTGAATGTTGATGCCAATAATTATAACTAACCACCATTTTAAGTAGCCTTCACTTCAAATAATGTGAAACATTCTTTAAAATATTCATACGATCAAGATAGAAAAAGAAGGCAGCTCCTTACCATATTTTATTATTGAAAAATCTCCTTATGGTAAAAGTAAAGATACACGTAATTTTTTAATATTTTTTTATATAAAATCAATGGACTTGTAGATATAACAATAAATTTGCTTCGTACTGTTTAATGTTTACTATTTGGGGAAATGGGAGGGAAATTTGTTGCGTTAATCAATTTAAGATCTTTCTTGTTAATATTTCTAAATAACTTTTACACAGGTTGAGTCTTAAATAAATGTAAATATTTTTAGGGGTAGTATATTTCAACCCCAGAAATACGATGACTATGTGCTTTTTTCGCAAATAATTTTTTTGAAACATATTTTGGATTTTTTTTTTTAGTTAAAAAACATAATTTATTGATATTATGGCAACATATATGCTGATGTATGCGCTGCATGATCCAGTGGTTCTCAAAATTTTAGCAAAGAATCATTTTTTTAATTTTCAAAGTAAAATAACTCGGTTATCTTGGATTTATTTGAAAAACGGTAAAGAGAAAATATGTTTCTTTTATCAAGATCTACCCTTAGATCTTATATAAGAATCTACCAGCCCTGAAAATATTTGCACTTATTTAAGACTCAGCCTGTATTAGGTAACCAAAAACAAAGCAATTTAAAGTGTTTCTCACGCTCTCTCTGTATATGTGTGTCTCTGTACCTCAATTGTAATTAAGGCGTTTTTCCTTAACATAATAGTATTAATAATTATTGGCAAATAATTTGTTATAATTAATATAAAACATCATATTCATATATCAATATAATTTATTAAAAATGTTAAACAACATACATAAAATATATATATATATATATATATTTAAACATTTCTTATAAAAATAGACAAGTCGGATGAAAATTACTTGATATGCACACTGATGTAAGCATGTAGCATAGGGAATATGGCATATTATATTTTAAATACACACAATACATAATTTCTCTCGAAATTCAGTTTCATCAGCTAAAGTAGATTTATTGGGCTCTTCAAAAACATAACAGAGATAACAGTCAAATCTAAGTAAATCAAGAAAAATGTTCACAACTTAAAAAATATACAATCTTCATAGCAAAATATATATTTTTCTTTATTTCCTTTTGTCCATATCATAGAGTTAAAAATTGTCCATATCATTAAGTGGCATTTTATATTGAGAAATCTTACAACAATTTAATATACAGGGTATACAGTATGATAAAAAACACGACGTCAGGTTGACTTAGAAATGACGATCGTCGACATTCAAATAAGTAAAATCACAGCAATTTTTATTTTCCAGCCAGCTCTAACATGGAGATTTTCGATCATATGGTACTTCAATAAATCAAACATTAATAGTTTAAAACAAAATAAAGAGAGAAGTATATACATTCCTGAGATTTTTAAATACTGTGATATTTTTCAGTATTTTCTTATAAATGCAAGAGCACCAAATATATTTTATGGCATATTTGTTATATCAAATGCATTTTCAGTCACACAATAATAGTTGTTTGTAAGAACACCATAAAAATGAATTACTATATTTTTAAATCTAGCAGTACATTTACTCTTTATTTCAGCATTAGTAAATCAGTCAGTTCAAAAGTAGCAAAAATGTGTAAATTCGGAATTATTAGTAACAGCACAATTTAAATAGTAATATCCAAAAATCGCAGTTTACAAAAAATATCAAAATATATTGTATCATTTCTTTTGTAAAAGTAAATGTGCCATTTTCTCATAGTGAATAACTCAATAATTTAGTCATTATAAAAATAACTACATTCCATATCTTTATCAAAAATAACTATATTCCATAATGTCAAGCTCAATATATTGGATACTGCACAGCTTTCAAAGCAAATATTGAGAAAAAGCACATTGAATAGTTAAATAAATCTTGAGTAGGTACTTCAACTGGAAGATATAAAAGTATATCACGTTTTATAAAGAAATAATTCAATGTAAATGATAAAGCTGTTGTTAGACCATAATAATTTTCCTTCATAAGGGAAATATAAAATAATGAGAAGACATTAGATCCAAGGAAAGAATCTATAACCTTATTTTTCTTGCTATCATATAAATATATAAGTAACGGTATCAACGATACAAATATGTGAGCAGATGCTAATTCAAAAGAATAGTGATATTTCAACCAAATGGTGGTGACTATTCCAGGAAATACTAACAAATCTTGTATCTTTGAGGTAAAGTTATACAGCTTATCGATTTTGTAGCCATATGTTGGATTTCCTAAAATTTTATACATTTTACTAAGACCAAGTATGAATTAATAATAATAACCCACCCCATCTCCATATGCCTAATAATGAATTTAGAGCAATCAAACCATAAGATAATTTAGCAAAATGTAGCTTATAAATATGAAGAATTTTAAGGCAATATAAGCTTGTGCCTGCAAGTACGATATGAGACAGAGCAGTTGAATATCGAACCATTTTAATATATTTTACACCATTGATAAATATTAACAGTCAGTTAAAAATCCTCGATTCATTATTATTCATTTATAAATGGTTTAATTCACCTAAAAAAGATATCCGACATTTTATATTATAATAAAATTCTTACGCTGATAAAATGGACTCACATAATTTTAAATAGTTTTTATCCAGCTTATTATTTAAGAAAAGCACAAGTTTTGTATATTTTAGACTTTTTACAGGTTTTTTTCCTAAAATTTTGAAAAATAAAAAATAACCCAATTCTGACATCTTCCTCTTTTAAGTTCTGAGAGTTTAGCCATGAATTAACCAGAAATACGGAAAAGAAGAAGAAGTGACGTCACAAAGCACAAATTAACCGGCTGGATAGCCCTGGCAGCTGTGGTCTTAAAACCGAATAAAGCTTGTTTCATATAGACGCGAATCGCGAATTGCGATTTTGCGAAACTGCTCTCATTGGTCCAATTTTACTGATCATGGCGGCGCTGTCAGAAATTTTAAGATTTTGGCGATTCGCAGGATTTAAAATTTGAGGGGCGGGAAAGTTAAAGTGTTTTCAACTTTTTGCGAATATTCGCGCGATTTTAAGGTTCGCGTTTGCGCAGAATGGTGCTGTGATCCGGTTATCGATTATTTTGACGACGCTGTCGCAAAGTAACTTGAAAGCATTTTTCCAGTTGAAATGGGTTGTGAAATGGGTTCTCGTCAAATACATAGTCAAATACGTTTAAAATAATTTAAACGTATTTGGTTCTCGTGCATATGTTTTTGATATATATGGTGACAATTTTTCAACTTCAACCAAGTTATCAAACTCCTATACAGACAATCTGTGGAAATTCCTAAATTTTTTCTCATTTTTTTCCATATTTCTTGAATTAAATTGTGACAAGCACCTTGTTGCTTACGAAATTTGAATATTTCACATGTCCCAAATGACCCATAAATGACCTATAAACCTGTGCTATAAACTATAAACCCGTTCTCTTCTACGTTTTAACAATAAGTAAATGGCAATTTTGCACCTTATTCTATTCCAATCCCACAATCGTAATCGATATTCATAATTATTAAAAAAATTTAAACTCATATTGTATGCTATAAAATATAAAATAAAGATCGTAATATCGTAAACATGAATAAATATGTATAACACAAATTAAGTTATCTCAGGTTAGTATTTTTTTTGGTAACTTTCAGTGGAGCAAAAATGAAATGTCCCTAAAAATTCGCGACTCTATGAAATAGGTCCAAATTTTGCGAATATTTTTTGGCGAATCGCTTTTCGCAATTCGCCATTCGCGTCTATATGAAACAAGCTTTAATCGTTAGGGCCGTATCTGGCCGTATAGTTTTGGTAAGTTAAGGCCGTTAATCGGAGAGAAGAAGAAGACTAATACCACTAAAACTTCACCTTATAAAGGAAGATTTTTCACAGGATAGATCAGTCGACCGGATAGCCCTGGAAGTTGTGGCTTTAAACAACTACTGCTACCACTACTACTAGCCACTGGCCGTATAGTCCTGAAAGTTTAGGCCGTAAAACCAATAAAGATCAAGAAGAAGAAAAAAGTACTAAACTAACCTTACTTTTAAGCTGTCAAACTACTTAATATTTCGAAGTTAAAAACAATGTTTTTTTACTCATTTTTGTTATAAACACATATATTTTTATTATGACAAAGAGTACCACTCGCCTAACTTATGAAAATAAGATAATTTTAGCTCCCATGGTAAGGGTAGGGACCTTGCCTATGAGGTTACTCGCTCTTCAATATGGAGCTGATATTGTATACTCTGAAGAATTAATTGATTGGAAGCTTCTCAAATCTGTTAGAAGAGTTAACGGTAAGACTATCGAAGTAAAGTTATTTACATGATTTATGCTAGTTGCTATGTCTATTTTAATTATACTCTACCATGAAATTTATAATTTCAGATGTGCTTGGTACTATTGACTACATAGATAAATCTGATGGTACTGTAGTTTTCCGAACAAATATAAAAGAAAAAGATAGAATAGTGGTTCAGATAGGAACTTGTGATGATAAAAGAGCTTTAAAAGTTGCTAAAATGATGTAAATACACATGGATATTGTTTTATTGAATTTTTTTTTCCAAATTAATTATTTTAGAGAAAATGATGTGGCAGGTATTGATATTAATATGGGATGTCCTAAGGAGTTCTCTTTGAAAGGGGGCATGGGAGCGGCTTTATTATTCCAGATAGAAAAGGCTAAAGCTATACTTTTATCGTTGGTACAAAATTTAAAAATACCTGTAACATGTAAAATAAGAGTTTTTGAAAATGTTGAAGATACATTAAATCTAGTAAGAGAATTAGCAAGTACAGGAATTGCTGCTATAGCCGTACATGGAAGAACTAAATCAGAGAGACCCCAACATTTAAATAGGAACAGCACAATTCAAGCTATTGCCCAAGAATTAGATATTCCTGTAATTTCTAAGTAAATATTTGTGAAAAAAATTATGTGATTTGTAATAATTTATTTCTATTTTAGTGGTGGTTCAAGAGAGATTGATAACTACAAAGATATCTTTAAATTTAAAAACAATTGTGGGGCAAGTAGTGTAATGATTGCTAGAGCTGCAGAACAAAACTGTTCAATTTTTTGTAAACAAGGATTAAAACAATTAGATGATGTTATAGTGGATTATTTGAAACTTGCTGTGGACTATGATAATTCACCAAGTAATACTAAATATTGTGTACAAAATATGTTAAAAGAGTTGCAAGAGACTCCAAGGGGGAAAAGGTTTTTAGAATGTCAAACGTTAGAACAAATATGGTAAGGTGGTAAAATTATATGTTGAGTATTATATCAGTAATATCAGACTGTCTTTTCAGTGCAATTTGGAACTTGGCTGGATACTGCAGAACTAAACAATTAGAATATCAGTCCCGAGGCTTACTCGGTCGCAGAGAAGTGACACCAGATATGTTTAATGTTTGCCCCAAAAGGCCTAGATTGCAGAAAAATGAAGAGTCAGATGTACAAGAATTAAAATGTGCCTTTATTAGAGTTAATTTTCACACAGATCCTGAACTGCCTAAAAGCAAATTAATTGCATACTGTTCAAAGCACAAACTGAAGCTTCCTGTATATAAAATTATTAATGAAGACAAACTCTTTAGATCAATTGTGACTTTAGATATGAAAAAATATACTTCTTCCTATTGGTAATTACTTAAAGTTCTTGGTATATATCTTAATATTAATAATGTATGTTTTTTACAGGGAAAAAAATAAGAGATTTGCGGAACAAGGGGCTGCTCTAGCTTGTTGTGTGTTTTTAGGATTGATAGATAAAAAAACTTTAGTAGATAATGGAAGTATACTTGAATAAAGATTATGGAAGTAAATTATTATTTTAGAATAATTGCCATAATAGCCAGTAGGCAACATAAATTAACACAGTGTATGCTTGGTGGCATAGTTATCTGAAATTATGCTTCACCAGTGGTGTTATTCTGGACATCATTGGCATCTTTGCATAAACACATTACGAAAACACATTAAGTATTGTTAGATAGCTTTTGCAGAGATGTGAGTGATATTCGAAGATGCGAGTGGTCAAAAATGGGTACCCAGCTGGACTCCTGTGAAATTCCACGAGCAACATGAAGCAGTAATGACTTGGCGGTTGACACTTGAAGAGCACACGGGAAAAACGATAAATGTTCAGGAAAGCATGTGACAATTCAAACGTATTTGCTTCATTACGCATGACTTATCATTTTTACCATTTTTGAATGCCTGTTTTGATGTGACCGCTATCGATATTCCCGTTTATTTCACGAAAAGGTGTAGCTTTTTAAGATGAACAATATTATGCATTAAAATCAAAATAGCCAAAAATGGACTTTCATCTTTTTTCCCATGTGCTCTTCAATTGTTATTTATTATTTAAGATTATGTCTCATTTACGTGGACAAAAACTAAAACTGGATATTTTTGAAATGTTTGTCTAAGTAATGCTATTTACAATATTTATAGCACGCTCATGAATTTCTCTTTAACAGAGAATTCTGTTTCACCCCTTATAGATGCCCTGTAGCTTCAGAATGTATAGACATACTGTACTTTTTTATTATAGGTAGACACTATCAAAAACGTATAAAGTGCAACTAGCTTCTACGTCCCACTAGTCAACTCGCATACCCATATTGCCGTTTTTTGTCCCTTAATTTCGCAGTTCTGCACGCGCATAAACGATAATCGTTCGGGGATTTCGCATGCAATCTAAACAAAAAAAAAACTTACCCCAGAGACTAACCAACGCAATCAAAACACGCCTACGGCGTATTTTGATTGCTGTTGCCGACAGCTGTAAAGTAATAGATAAAAAAATGAAAGCAGCTGTAAAAAATAAAAAGTCTTACAATATTTGTGAGGCACGAACCTGGTCTTTGACTATATACCTACATATATTGCGCTCTCTTTCACTCTTTCTTGTGCATGGAACACGCATATACGTATTATTTACATAATACGTATATGGGGACACCAGAAGGGGACACGTTGGGGACAAAATAAATAGGATTAAAATAAGAATTTTATTAATTTCCCTCTTCACTCTCGCCGTTAAAAGGGCTAGACCATGATGATGGCTAGACGCAAATGTAATCTTGGCTCTTATATCTCTAGTAATCTCCCATCATATATAAATAGTATATATGATTTGGGTAAAATAATTTTATTGACCACAGAACAGATTATTGACATTGACAAAAGGTATGTCGTTATTTAGGCTTATTTATTTTTTCTTTTTCTATGGCAGAGATCTATGGACATTTATTAAAATCTCATGTTTATGTTTTGTTGTTTTGCCAGGTGTTTGCTAGTGTTTCCTATTTCCTATCTAAATAAATCAAAACAGTAGTATAAATTGCAATGACCCAAACTTATCCTACAGATTGGGACGTAGATCAATATAGAGATGATACTGAACCGGAAGAACATTGGGACTTACGCAGGACATTCATGGAAGCTCACAAAGGAAGATTTTCAGAACAATATCTTGTTGCTCTAGCTAGAACCTTTACTAACATTGAATTCATGGGATGCATGTAATTATTACTTATTTTCGTGTACATTTAGGTAAAAATGTTGTATATTCAAATATTGTAGTTATCCTGCTCCCGTAATGACAAAAATTGCAGAACTTTCAAAAGATGTAGCTAAAAAGTACAGAGAACAAAAAAAGAATAAGTTACAAAGGACATTTGTATCAGCAAGTAATGCCGCGGAAAATAAAATAAGTTAGTATTTTTTCTTAGCTTTTAAATAATTACTTGATGTGAAATATTTTTTTTTAGAAAAACGAAAGTCAGACCCAGGTACTTCATATAATAAAAAAAGTTAATTCTAAGAATTAATTTGGTGAATGGATTATGAAAATGAATCAAAGACAATTATGTTTAATTTTTGTAACATTTTATATAAATAAATATACATAATACAAAATTATTACTCCTATTTGGTTGAATTACTATGAAGTGCTTCTATTGATATACTGAGTTGCTCTAGTCTTTGAATTAGTTGACTCATTGTATTCTGTGAAGTTTTTAAGCTTTCATCTGCTAATGATGGAATTGTGGCAGCTCCAGCAAGATCAAAATGTAGTTTTGCAAGTTTTTCTTGTTGCTCCCTTATATTTGTCATTTGTTCCATTGTGCATCCACCGCCAAAAGCTTTTAACTTACCCGAATGGAAATCTGCTAAAAGTCCTAGGAGCGCTCTTTCCATATGACGAACGTCAGGCACTTGAGAGATAAAAGAATGGTGGTGGATAACTGCGGGTTTAGAAGGTTCTACACACATGCAATGCAAAAAAAAACAAAATATTTACAAAATCAAAAATATAAGAAGCAAACTAATACAACAAAAATAAACACATATTTATTTTTTTTTTAATTTAGTATACCTTTATGAGCATTTCTAGGTCTCACTGTGCTTGATTTTGCAGGTTCTCTGGCTAATTTTCTCTCATTTATGAATGAAATCTTGGAACCACCAATGTTCCCCTTACCCAAAGATTTTGTTACAGAGCTGTGACTTGTATTCCCAGAGGACGAAAACTAAACCAAATGAAAATATAAAATTGAGCTAAATAAAATAAACATTCATATTTACCACTTTACTACTACGAATTGGTGAAATAATTTTACTCTCTGTATGATCTGTTGGCTCATCTTGTATTGTACTGTCGTCGTTTTCAGCGTCACTTGAAACTAATTGTTGTAATTCTGAAGTTTCCCCTCTAGACTCCATTGTTTTTAATAAATAACAATGAATATACCATAGACAAGATCAAAGATCCAAAATAAGATAAATAAAAAATAACAATGAAGTAGAGATGGGCAAAAGTAACCGGTTTTTTGAATAACCGGTATTTTCCTCTAAAATAACCGGTTATTTAAAGGTAGTTTTTTTTCACCAGTTAACCTAATAACCTTGCATTACGTTCAATAACCTATAGCCGGTTATTTTTTAAAAAATCGTACTTGTTTAAAATAATTAACAATTAAATATTAGCTGTTTGAATCGTAAATTTCGAAGAAGCGAACGGCACGGATCTTCCAGATATTACGAAGATAACGGGAGATCCCGCTCCCGCTCCCAAAACGAAAATATATGACATCAAACATAAAATGTCAAAATTAAATCAGGCATCAGGCGAAACCTGATGATAATAATCAAAACAACGGCCGAATGGCCCTGACAGGTTAGGCCGTAAAACAAAGTACTAATGGCATAGACTACTACTAGCCACCAGCTAGCCAAGTGATACGAACCTAACTTCATATAGATTCTCTAAATTCTATATTTAAATTTTAACCGACTTTAACGGATTTTCAACGGTTCTTCAAAAGTTTTCCATGGTTTCGCCCAGTTTCACCCACGTTTCACCGTAAATATATTTTATTTGTAGTTTGAAGTCTCTCTTGAAGCTTAGACTAAAGAATACAAAATTGAAGTTCAAGTAATGAATGAAGACAATCTTTCATTATCTATTCATTCAGTCTCCTTATTTTTCTTTGGTATTTGATTAAAATAACTTGGTTGTAGATTGTAGAACTTGTGAGTTGTGTGGTTTATTTGAACGTTAAGTAATTACTAGTTTTAATATCATATCCATGTCTACTCAAAAAAGTGAGGTTAGCATTTTTATTTAAATTCATTTTGTACATATACATACTTACATTGCTACAATCTCTATTTAATCATGCGATTTAACTAAGTTTATTATCTAAATTTGAAGTAGACCTATGGAGTGTAGAGGTAAGTAAACCTATAGGAAAATTAAATATTTAGTTTTGCTAGGTTAGGTTATTTGAATAACCGGTTAATTTGTGTCGGTTAATTTTGTCAAGTTATTATTTTTTAAAGATAATTCCGGTTAACCTATAACCGGTTTTTTACCAATAACCGCCCATCTCTACAATGAAGAGCCAAGATCCCAAGATGACAGATAAAAGAATAAAAGATAAAAGATAAATTTTCTTCTTTTAGATATTATCATTTGACTCTACTCACGAGATATCCGATCTGCGAGAATTCGATAGTAGTTGGTTGTAGCTGCCCTCCGTCAGGTTTAAAAAACGCCAGGGTCATCATAGCAAAGAGAAGAAGACAATTTGTCCAATTCGACTTTTGACATTAGTGATTTGACAAATGGATGTTATGATTTGGATATTTAATAAAAATATTTAACATGTAGTTACCAAAAATAATAAGATCAATTAAAATTGATTTATAAATAAAACATACATAAGTTCGATATATATTATAAATATATTACCAAATATGGTTGATACAGTAGTATATCAACAATACTTGCAAAGCTTAAAAAGTACCGTTGAAAGTTTATTAGTAACACAAGTAGCAAATGTTTGGTCCATATATGGGGGCTTAAACAGGTTGTACTTATGTTTGGAGAAAATATTCAAGCATGGGTGTAAAGGCATATCACAGGTTATTTAATGCTATATCAATTATTATCTAAACAATTATCAAATTAAACTTTCTCCTAAAAAAAGTTGTATGAAATAGTTTTAACCATTTTAAGTGAAATAATATACTAATAAAAGACCTAAATTTCTGTTATATGTATATAGCTGCATACCAACTAAATTAGTGCTTTTATTCTGTTGTAGGAAGGTGTATTCTTCAATTTTATTCAAGGTTTAGAGTGGCTGCAGCCTGAGCCTTCAAAAAATTATTTTAGTGTTGATTGTGAATACCACCCCCAAATACCGGCATTGTTAAAAAATGACAAGTCTTTAATTTGGTTGTATAAAAGTTTGGAATCCCACACATTATCAACAAAACTTTCATGGTTACTGCTAGAAACTTCTCATCTACATTCCTGTTATGAGTCTTGGGCCTTTCTGTGTCAAAATCAGTATGCTGAGGCTACATTGATATGTTTGAAAGCTGTAGAACGTAATCAAGTAACGTTCCTTTCAGAAATTAACCCTTGTCTGTTTTTAAAAAATGCTAATACACAAGGGTTTGTTAAGACTCATCGGAGGTGTTTTTCTTTTCCTGAAAGCCACTTAAAATTTAGTGGAAAAACTAAGAACAACTCACTTAAAGATATACCAGATCAAAATACTTTACCAACTGGAACAATAAATGAAGACAAAGAAAAACTGATTTTAGGGAAATTGAAACCTTGGTCTAGTTTACCAGCATTGCAAATTGATAGTGAAATTAAAATTAAAGGAAATAAAGGATACTTCCTGAGTAGGACTACACCAAACACTCCAATTCATACTAAAAAAATATCTCCCAGCTTACTAAAAGTAGATTATAATGCGTTACAGCCAAGAACAAATAAGGCAACTTTGAAGAAACCAGTTAGAAAAGAAAAAGAACCAGAAACTAAAATTCGAAGAATTGTTATAAATACTAGTAATATAATAGAACATACACCATGTTCAAGTACCTATCAAAGGAATGGTGGGGTTCAGTTTGATGAGACTATGGGTAGTTCCGGTACATATGAAAGGGATGATAGATTTAAAGGATTTTTATCACATAGTCCACTTTCCATGGTCGATAGTTTTTTACCAATGCAAGGTAGGGTGTACATTACTTTTAATATTAACATAGGGTCTCTCTTTGAATTCCTGTAAATTCAAGACAAGTGAGCTATGGATAAAATCTGTACTTTGTTGAAAAATACCTTCTGAATTTATTTATGTACTTTAAAGGGGAGATTAAATTAGGGTTGTTAGGAAAAAGTGTTCAGTGCTCGTTTGCCTTTGTGAGTAAATAAATAAATACAATAGACAATTAACATTAGTAATCACAACTAAAGACAAGAGAGAGATTAATTGTCGATATACAGGGTGTCCCAATATTCTGTTGACATATAACTACTACAACGATTTTTGGATTAAAATAAGTTCATTGGACACAATTTACCTCTATATAAAACTGCTTCGTTTGTCTGCTAGTATCAAACTTTAAAACAATAAACATATATTTTTTTGATATTTTAAAAACCGTTATTCCAATTAGAATGAGATTTGGAGCATTTATGTTCTACTAAGTGCTCTAACATTTGACTTACAAGAATCAAGAAAAAGTACGAGAAGAGCCGAAACTACCCCCCACCCCTACATAAATGTTTGTATAAATATTTTCCAACTCCACCGAAAGCTAAATGTCTTTTCGTAAAATGGTCCTTCTAGAGTTTACTACAATTTTTTGTCTCTTGTAAAAACGCCACCATGCATACTTTTTGGGAAAAAAAAATTTTTCCAAAGCTGACTTTGTCAGCATGTTTTTTGTCACATCGATTTATGGAGGTGCATAACATCTTTTATGCTCTAATAATCTAGTTGGCGAAAATTTTGTTAGTGTTACAAATTATATTTGATAATAAGCTTCATAAGAAACTTAAAAAAAATAATAATTTTTAAATTAATTAACGTTCGGGTTTGGGTTTATTTCATATACGTATTATTTTAATACGTATATGGTTTATTTTTGATTGATGCCCTCTTTTATGGGTGGCCCGGGCCCCATGCCCCCCCCCCCTCTGTATCCGCCACTGGTAGTCATATGTCCACGGAATATTGGGACACCTTGTATTGATTGTTGATAATAGATATTTATGTTACAGGTACAAAAGATTACAGCAGACATCGACCTAAAAGATTCATCGAGGATGGTGGAATGAGCATTCTTCCAATGGCAACGGGATACTTTCCCAAACCTACTAAAGGTCAAAGTTTAACATCTTTCCTAACATCAAGTAAATTGGCTAGAAGCAATGCTGAGTTAGACAGGGAAAATGCACATTTTAGTATATCAGAAGCTATAATATCAGCTATGGAACAGCTCAAATGTAATAGAGATTTAAATTTGGTAAGCGATGAGCAACTGGATGATAGTGATCCAGAAATTATGGATTTAAAGCAAAGAATTCGATTGAGAAGACGACAGAGGTATATGGAGACTAAGGGAAAACAGTGGTGTGGGTATATAATTAGTGACGAGAGAACAGATAGTAAGCAAATTTTTAATTTGTATTTTTTTCAGAATAAAATTTACAGTCCTTTTAGAAATTAAACGAGGTTTTATTGTTAATTTTATTCTATTTCTTTTAAATCTTATGTGTTATTCTTTAAATGAGCTTATTGGTGAACAGCGTCTACACTATGCGAGAAAAAATTCGAAACATGTAAAGATCACATTTCGTCGCCCAACTTTGACGCATTTCGATTTATTTCCAGTTGTCTTCACCCACTTCGGTTTGCCTCGTAGTGATGTGTCGGTATTTGAGTAACGCGATTTTGGAGCGGTATTTTTTTGTAACGTCGCGCTCCACAACGAATCGGGAACCTGTTACTGAAGAACGACGATCATAATGACGACAAAATTATAAATTATTTATAATTTGCAAATAAATTATTTATAATCGCACTTGAAGTTAGCGTGAACCGTAGTAACCCCATAGCGATGGTTTAGTTCAAGCCGCAGCCGTCACGATTTCGTCGGTCGCCAACAGTAGTATCTGGAATTGGTATGTCCGTAGCGCCGCGCGATCTCAATCAGGACGTGTTCGCTCCAGCCGTCGCGATCCTAGAGTTGTAGTTCCCTATCGCGAAACAGAAGAAGTAACTGCTGTAACTGGGCATCGACGCTCGACCTCGGCGGCGACATACTTCGCTCCAGCCGTCGCGCCGCTAGAGTTTTAGTTGCCTGTCGCGAACAGAAGTACTGCTGTAACTGATTATCGACGCTCAACCTGGGCGGCCACGTACTTCGTTCCAGCAGTCGCTGGAGCGCTTCTAGGGTTTCGGTTTTGCCTGTCGCGATTTGGTCGGTTACTATTGGCGTGGGTACTCCCGTCGCTACGTTACTTTCGAAATAGCGATTTTTGGTATATACTAGGCATAGGCATGGTATAAAATAGTGTTGTTTGAAAGATGAAACGCAAAAGCAAATAAAAGAAAATAAAAATACTTTATTTGCTTTTATACATTCATAAAGTTTTATTGTTTATATCTATTTGTAAGGTTAGGTTAGACCAATAAACAATTTTTTTGATAGTGGTTTGGACTTCTTGATTTTAACATTAAATATATTATATTGCAATACACATAAATATGAGCCGTTCATTTTATTTAAACGAAAATTGATAAAGAAAAAAATAACAAGTGACATTCCTTGTTATCGTTTTTCTAAAAATGAGATAGAGTGGCTATACACAATTATAAACTCGATATTTGGAAAATGGGTGGCGGATAAAAGTTACATTAATCTAGAAATATAGATAAGTTAGATATATTTTTAGCGAGGACCGCAACACTTTGGAAGTTGGAACCTCGGTTATAAAATCGCGGTATTTTTCTGGAACGGTCGCTATTGTAACGCGACTCACGTGGAACCGGTATTCCCATCACTATTGCCTCGACCTACTTTCGATTCTTAAAAGCGCCTGAAAACTGCTCGTGAGGAGGACAAGGGGAATTTTTTTTGGCGTTTATTGTTGTTCAATTTTGTTCTGTTTTGGCGATATCTGTATCCAAGGCAAAGGATTTTTTTTAAAAATCTCAGTGAAATAAGTAAACCTAGACGTTTCTAAAATAGCTGTTGTTACGATGATATTTCGTTAATTACATCTCCCGTTTTATGTTATACATATTGATATATATATATATATATATATATATATATATATATATATATATATATATATATATATATATATATATATATATATATATATATATATATATATATATATATATATATATATATATATATATATATATATATATATATTCTACAGAATTAATATTTGAATACGCGTTTACTATATGTATAGTAGATATTTATGATTTTAGGAACAAAACTTTTCACTTAAACTGCAGGAATATAATTACAATATTTTTATGATTTAATTTTATTATAATGAATATAATGAATTAGTATATAGAATTGTATATGATATGTTTGTTTACGGCCTTACAATATTCCCGTGTTATAAAAATTAGTTCCCACGTTTCCTGAAATTGATCGAGACGCGTCGTGATTAGTTGTTTTTTATTGTTAATCTGGGTTAACAATAAAAACAAACAACCAATCACGGCGGGTCGTACTATTTCCAGAAGTGTTTTGCGAAATGTTTTGGATTCATCTGATTTTATGTGTCATTTTTTTTATTCAAAAACAATGAGTGTCCTTGCTGAAGAATTAATGATAAAGAATATTTTTTTGTTGTACAATTTATAGAGCCATTTATTATTTTTCTTTCATAAATAAAATAACATTCCATAAACCAGTTAAAAATTAAATTGTCCATACATTTTAGCCACTGTAAGTCCTAAATCGACACCTCCAGATACGGCATCATATGTTAGTAGTTCGGAAGATATTGATGATATAGAAATTGATGAAGCCACTGCAAACTTAGGTGAAAGTCAAGGTAAACCTATTGTTTTAAAACCTATTGTTTTAGTATAAAATACATTCAGAATCTTTGGATGGTAATAGATCAGAAATTATCTCCTAACAAAGTATACTAAAAAAAAATTTCGACATTTTCGACAAATTGACATTTTATTTTTATACGATTATTAATACAGCAATGAAAACATATTTTTCTAGGAATTACTCTTGTTGGAATTTGAAATTGCTTTGTTTTAAAGAAAAAAAAGTCCATGTATAGTTCATATCAAATAAACTTTTAGTCACGTGATTAAGATTGACCGGCACAGCGTTGCCCACTTACATATTTTCTTTTAATCAAAATATTAACAAAAATAAATTAATTATAAATATATTAACAGTTATTATTTACAACAACAAAACTCACCTCTTTAACAGCGCTTAACGGACATAAAGGGCCATTACTACCGTTTTCCTGTTCAAAATATTCTAATAAAGTTGCGATGAGTTTTACGGCTATTAAGCTATCTAGTACACTTCGCACTAAAAGAGGTTCTATAAAGAACAATGTTCAACTGCGAGGTCTGCTAGTAAAAAAAATAATCTTAAAATATCACAACACATGTGGCACCTTGACATTTTTTACAGCAGAGCTACGCACCTGAATCCCCAGCGGGAAATTTAAATTCCTGTTAGTCAACTCGGCGTCGAATATGTTGCCATGGTTGACAACAATTAATCTAAAAATCGCGCCCTCGATTACGTAACTAAAAGTTTAATTGGTATCAAAGGTGACAAACAAAAAGACTTTGCTTTAACGCGGTATAATAATATAAAAAATATATTATCAGTAAATGTGACTGTTTATTTGAATTCGTAGGTAAACTATATTTTCAGGCATTTTTTGAATGTCGTCTGTCGAAATCGTTCCTGACTCTTTGGACAGACTTTAGATTCAAAGAGTTTTAGCATTAATTAAATATGACTGCGAAAAAGAAAAAGGTTTTCAACATATTTTTTTAACAAAGAATAATAAATAGAGATAGTGTAAGTATATAACGAAACGTTCATTAAATTACTCTCATTTTGTTGTGATTTATCATTGGTAAACTTTATACCAGTCCTTTCAAAGTATAAAGGCGATTCAATTCTTACGACTCGTTAGTTCAAATTTTATGGATCCGTGTTGGCCACGATTCAATTGAACGAACCGTATTCTAAGCGGTGAATCGAATCTCTTGATTAATTTTTAATACTCGTTCTGATGAACGACTTGTTCAATCTTTGCCCACCTCTAGATTAAAAATATCAAACAATTTTGAGACGAGCGCGAGACATGCCAGATGGTCTCTTTCTCATCTCGCTCTTGTCTCGCGCTCGTCTCGTCAGGTCTGTACGCATCTTTAGTATATTTAATCTAAGCCTCGGACAGACTATATAATACAATACATAATGACTATATAATGTATTATATATAATGTTATATTTCTATATAGGCTTGTCTATGTCACTAGCGTCTCTCTATTCCGACGCCGATATTGTGAAGAAGCCCAGAGGAGTGCCCGATGGAGCATCTGACATACTCAGCGCTGAAGGTGTAGCTCTATCGCTCATTAGTAAATTTAACGAAAAACATTTACCCAAGTAAGTTGTGACTGATAAAATAATTTGTTAGATGCAGTCAGTTTCTTAAGTCGACCTTACAATACACTTTAATTATTTTTCTGTAAATCTTGTCATACTAAGGGCTGGTAAACGTTAGATTTGGGTCGAGATTTCCGTATGTAAGAAGCGTACAATGCGTTTATAATGTACTGAACAAAGAGAGAACAGTAAAAACGTTGCCGAACGTATGAAATAAATCGAGAAACAGTGCACATTGCTAAGAGACGTGGAAGGGGATAAGCAGATTCGTCGCGGTCGACCCAAGACCCAATTAGTACCTCAGTACTATAAAGTAATCCTATATTGGTATACTTGATGCTCCACATTATGCTCACATTATGCTCAGTACGTAAAATTTTAGGAAAGGATGTACATCATGCGTTCAGTGTCACGATTTAATTACGTTTCGTGATAGTTTATTTGTTTATTTCTTAATGAGTCGTAATTTTCCCTATAGCTTGTAAATTTTTAAGTGCAAGTTAGAAACACTTGCACTTTTGGTAAAAATAAGTGGAATTGAATTGGTGTTCGACAGTGGTCGGCGTTATTATAGAACTCAAATCAAATAATTCAATTCAAAAATCGATATCTCGAAATCCATTGGAACCAATTGATTGTAGTTTTTTCAAAAACTTTCTTAATATTTCTGCTATATTTTCTTCGGAGACACTATGTGAAAATCCTATATAAATAAAAAAGTTACATGATTGGTGAAAATTGCTATGCACTAAAAGTAAACGGATGGGTTTTTTAAAAATTTTGAATGAAAAAAAACAATCCTATCGATTTTTTCTTATTTAAACATCTTGTAAAAAAATACACTTTCCTGCCAATAGTCCAGAGTTGAATCACCCTGTCCATGTAAAGTGGCGTAACAAAAAACGAAGTGTATGGTCGACTTTAAATAATTCTGTTCGTTTTGCATCGTCTATTTGTTATATTCCGTAGAGCCTCTGATTTGGAGTGGTTAGTATCGGAAGAAGACGCTCCTCAAGCTCTATTGCCGTTACCAAAAAGTTGGCCAGTTGATTTGGAAAAGCCTACAACACCGCTGAGAGGGACCAAAGATTGGGCTCCACCGAGACCCCAAATTGTATTAGCTTTACATCCTGCGCCAGCGTAAGGAAAATATTTTCTGTGGCTGTTATTTGTTACTCTTTAAGTTTTCATTTTATAGAAGGAAAGCTTTGATGGAAAAACAAAATTATCGGTGCGCAGGATGCGGTATGAAAGTGGCCCAAAAGTACGCTTCTAAATACCGCTATTGTGACTATTTGGGAAAATATTTCTGCACTGGATGTCACAAAAACCAAGTTGCCTTGATACCGGCCAGGGTATTATATAAATGGGACTTCAAAGGGTAAGAGCATATATTGTTATAAATAGATTTTCGGTTATCCTCTATTTTTAAACGCCTGATAGCACAATAGCCTCATTATAAATGCTAAGGGCCTTTTCTTGTGTACAGTGTGACACGCTAAAAGATGGGACCAATTTCATTTTAAGTGTATATTTTCCAATGATTTTTTTCTCTGTCTGTCAACCGGTCATTTATATTATTCTCTGTCTTACACGTTAAAATCCAGACCACACTTTTAAAATGACCAAATCGGTATGTAGAGTTAAAGTTATTCTTGTTAAAACATTTTTTTGATACATCTAAAAGCGTGTTTTATTAAAATACAAAGTAATAAATACTAACTAAAAATAGAGAGTAGTAATACAACTATTATAATTTCAGGTATCCTGTGTCTACGTTCTCTTACAAACTATTAGAACAAATGTATTTTGATCCTTTGTTCAGGATCTTTGAACTAAATACGAATATTACAAAATTATGTAGCAATCTCGATTTTATTCGAAAATACCGACTAGGATTGTGCTATCTGAAGGAATATATTGTTACCTGTCGTTTTGCTGAAACGTATGTATAAATGAAGCAATACATTATCAGATTATACGAGTGATTTTTAGGATTCAAGAAAGACTGGAACAAGATTTACCTTCGTACTTTTTAAGTAAACTTGACGAATACTCCATGGATGATCTAGTCAATATAAAGAATGGGGATCTGAAAACCAAATTAAAATTTTTGGTAGATATATGTTGCAGACACACGTCTGAGTGCAAGGTAATATTAGAAGATATTTTTAGACGTAAAACTAAATATAATAATATATCTGATTACAAATTCGGTTAAAATTACTTTTTAAATTAACCTTCCTTTACTCCCACTTTCTTTTACTACATAAGTATTCGCCTGGAGTATTTAATACCCCAATAATTTTTTCCGAGCAACACGAAAAAACAAATTTGAATGTCATATGAGTAATTATGTAAAAGATTAATTGCCTCAATTTTCGTATTCAGAAACTGCTTTGGCCTTATTTGCCCAAGCCATTATTGATATATTACATATCAATTCAGTGCACTTGGGGCATTCCATGATTGAAGATAGCTTGAATATAGACAAAAATAACACTTTCCTTTGCCAGTTTTAGACCTTTTTTGCACATGTAATGTTTCGAGTTAATGTACTTTAGTAGTTCTTGTTGATTCCTCGACATCCAAAAGAAGTATTTCGTAAATTTTAGTGACGTGACTATCTGCTAGCACGCCGTCACAGGAAGTCAAATATCTGGGAATAACCCTGAACAGTAAACTTCTCTGGAACAGGCATACTAAGAACATTATCAAAATACATTCTCGAGCATTTTGTAACACTAAAAATAATGTAGCAAAAACAAAGCTACAAAGGCTCTCATGATATGCAGAAGACTGCGGAAAATAGATGTTGCTGCGCCCCTAACATTTTCCTGGGTGTACACCGTGATAGAAAGACCTATGATTACCTATGGAGCAGTTGCTTGATACTCAAAACAAGAGCAACGCACAGCAAGACAAAACCAGTGTAAAGTACAGAAACTGGCATGCATCTGCATCACAGGTGCTATGAGAACATGACCAACAGCTGCAATTCCTAGACCTAACACCACTGCACATTGTCGTCGGTAGTTATGACAATGCGACAATGATTGAATGGTCATTGACAGATACAATACTGGCAGAATTTTCAGGTCGGGGGCTTGAAACATCATCAAAATGAAAATTCCACTCCTCCAACTCCCAGTGGATGATATACCAAGAATTTACAACTTTAAGAAACACCTCACTATAGTATTGGGCAATAAAAAGGATTGGAAGAGAGAAACGTTTGCTCAGGTATTTAAAAAAATAAATAAATAAAGATAGCAAATACTCCAAACCAATGGGCACCTACCACAGTATCCTTCAGGCAGAAATCTACGTTATCGAAAGATGCGTACAATTTATCTTAAATAGGAAGTATCGAAAACAGAAAATAGCCATCTTATCCGATAGTCAAGCAGCACTAAAAGCGATCAACTCAGTAATCATCAATTTGAAGTTGGTTAAAGAATGCACAGAGAAGCTGAAAAAATTAGGCAAAGAAAATAAAGTCCTTCTACTCTTGGTGCCCGCTCACCCAGGGACAGAAGGCAATGAAAAAGCAAACGATCTAGCCAGAAAAGGAGCGAACACTCTACTAACTGGACCAGAACCGTTCTGCTTTCCAAGCGGAAACCGACTTAACTTAAAGCGGAACCGAAGAACCTGGAGGACTCCATCCGTAACTGGGAATGGGAATCCTCCAAGTCTCCCAGCTAACAAAGTAGTTCTATAAAATTAGAGTAATAGGGCTTTTATATTCTTTTATTGTTTTATAGTTATGTCAAAACACTGATTTATTACATTAATATCCTATAAATATGAGACTGTTTTGCTTTCAAACACGAAATTGTTTTATAAGTTACTTGCAAGAACGTTCTTAAAGCTTAATTATGTAGCATTTAGAAGATAAGCGCCAATGTTGCCTTATGAATGTGTCAAGTAACATAATTTTACAGTGACCGTGCTTATAGAATAAAATTACTGTAAAGCACATGCAAAGTAGTGCCTTATAGGATTATACCATCTCCTGTAAAACATTTAAAAAGTTGTTCCGTAATGTCGCTTATAATTTCTTTATAAAACTATTGTGTAGTTGGTTCCTAAGTTAAAATTATGCTGCCCACTATAAATTACAAATATTGAAGCTGCTAGCGACTAATAATCTTGGGATTGTCGCGAAGTTTCTAACAGGACACTGTCTCCTCAACGACTTCAGTAGACTGGAGCTGAGAAACAACGGCGAATGGAGATTCTGTGGAGAAAATAGGGAAACACCAGAACATCTTATCACTGAGTGCGCCAAGATGACAACCGTCCGTGCCATAAACTTTGGTACGGCTGATGTCGAAGATGGAAAGCTGGCCTCTATGGAGCCGTCTCAGATACTGGCTTTTGTCAAAGCCCTGAGACTGTATAATGAGTTATAATCCTTTATAACTCAAGAAAGGGTCTGTAAGGTCGCGGTTAACCCCCCTCGTAAACATTCTACATCTGCTAGTACCTACATACTACTGTTAAAGAATACAAGAGGCTGCATGTAATTTTGACATTGCCTCACCAAGATATCCAAGTAAAACAACCACAAGGGGTTTTAAAATACTCCTCGTGAGTACTGGAGGGTTACAGCTGTATTTTTAGATTTTCCTAATTTATCAATTGCCATTTATTTACAGTTATGTCTTGCAAGAGGTTTTATATGTGAAGTTTGTAAATCAGATGAAGTTATTTTTCCATGGCAAATGAGAATTGTATCTAGGTGCATTAAGTGTTCAACTTGCTATCACACTAAGTGCTGGAAGCCTACAGAACAATGTCCCAAATGTAGCAGAATTATTAAGAGAAAAGAGAGTACAAGTAGCACCAGTAGATAGCTTTTATTTAAATATGTTATTGAACAAACTAAATACAAATTTAGTTTTTATTTCAGTAAGTAATTATGGTACATATTATTTTTGACCCAATTTATATAATGTTAGAAAAACATGACACTGTAATTTATATAGAGCATAACAAATTTAATCAAAATATTTTATATTTTTAATGTTAGATCACATATTGACAAATTTGTATTTTTGAGATGATAAAATAAACACATTCTAATGAAAACTTGTGTTCAAAGTTTTTACATTTGTCACAGATTACTTTTGTGTGCTCGGGGTTGATACAAACGCAGCTATATAGTTGTAGTACTAGCAATATCACTTAATATAAAAGACAAATAAATTATATTCAAACAAATTATAGGATACGCCAAGAACACGAAATATACGTTCAGTAATGTACCTTTTATAACTATTTTTCACATATTGAGCTTGAATTAATTAGTGTAGTATCTAGAATACTCGCTGGCATATATGAAAAACATATTTTGTAAATCCTAAAAATAAATTAAGTACCCTTGCAACAGTAATAACATACGTAATTGTAGAAAAAATATAAAACCCTGTAGAAAGGTCTAGCTCAGTCACGGCAAAATAATATAATCAGCACTTGTCTGATTTTAGTTAATTTCAACACAAGTGAAAAGTGAAACTTGAAGCAAAATTAGTTAAGAAGAAGTTAGTTTCACGAGGTAGCTTCGTCATGTACTCATGAATATATATATATATATATATATATATATATATATATATAATATTCACCTCGAATAAAAAAAAAATCAAGAGTTAAAAATTATTTATAAATGAATGGAGATTTTGAAAATAATTTTTATTTTAAGAAAAGTCAGTGGTGTACCAATTTTTTCTGCAAAAATATTAAATCTAAAACCCATATGGACGGCACTGGTTGAAATAAATAAAACTGTTTGCATAGAAGACGTGTATTAAGTTTTATAAAGATCCCTGTAATAAAATCAGAGTTTTCTAAAAAAAAAACGTTTTTTTAGAATATTCCACCACCCTGTATCTCAGAAATTAAGATGTTTAGGACATACATTCATATGAAGTTTCTCTCTTAGCATAGGTCCGAGAATCACCCCCTTAAATATTAGCATGTCATTAAGGAACACCCTGTATAAATATTAAAGTAGTATAAAATAAATGTATAAATAACTAATAAAGTTTGCGGCATTGCCCTTCAGTTTTAGACAAGTTTTACATTACTTTTTAGACATACCCTTAATGAAAAATTGTGTATCGTACCTTAATCTGTTATGAATAGATATTTTTTCAGAGCAGGTAAAATTAATTGATACTAGTACGTATAGCAAGTACTTGCATCTAACATCTAAAAGGTGTATCAGGTGCGTCTCAAAAGTGACTCGTCCCTATAACTTTTTATTTTTTCAGATAAAAAAACGAGATTTGGTATCTTATAATAGTACAGGGTGGCGCCTCTCATACGCCGCGGAAACTCCAAGGAGAACGGTAGTTTATATCGAAATGAAATTTTTTTTTCGGCAGCATATGTAGGTTAACTGAAAGCATTTTATAAAAATATATAGATTGATACAGGGTGTCCCCAAAAAAAGTTACAATTCAAAGTTGTGTTTTTTGTAATGGAACACCCTATATATTAATTTATTTTCGTATTCTAGGAAAAAAATAAAGGTGTGTTTTATTAATGAAGTATATAGGTACCTAAAATCTAATGATTTAGACATATTTCATATTTTGTGAAAATGAAGAGTAAATTTTAAATTTCGATAATAGCTACCTAAATTTTAGTTGACCTTGTATAGCTTGATATTTAATTACAGTAATCATTGTATGTTAAACGCAATTGAAATTTGACCCGAAAAGTTATACAGTGTGATACAAAACTAATATGGAACATTAGTCACATTTAAAAGCAAGTTACTCCTTTATTTTAAATATAACACCCAGTATATTATTCCGGTGTTCAATGGGGAATTTAATTATCTTCAAAATATTATTAAGGTTGCCTACCCCTCAGACAAAGATTTTCGTAGATATTTTAATTTTTATGATTTTGCGGCAGTAGATCTTTATTATTTGAAAAAATCTAGGTGGTTGGTGATAAACATTCTGTTAATTTAACAAAAATGAAAGATTGTAGAGTAAAATACTCAACGGTAATAAAAAGATATACGTTTAAAACATATTTTAATTATTACATAATTAAAACTAGAATAAACCTATAATTATGTGACAAAAATTATCTAGATGAAATCAAATGCTCAAAATTCTCCCTTTCCTGTTAACTGCATAACATGATTGTCTTTTCAAAAGGATCTTTTCATTTTAAAAGGCATATGTGGAGTTCTATCTCGAAAAGCAGATACAATAATTTCTCTCATGTTGTCGACAATAGTTGGTCGAGTTTTATAAACACTGCCTTTAATATATCCCCATAAAAAACCAGACTAGATAAAATCAGGAGCATTTAAGTATTCTATTAATTGGTGAATGCACACTGCATTCACCAATTAATAGAATCATATAAATTCTTTCTTATGTAGGATAAGTTTGCATTTTCAGCAAATTTCTGAGAATTTTTTTGTTTTAACTGACATAAAATGATAACTGGTTGTTATAGTTGGACTAATTAGACAGCTATGTTGAAGTAACGACAGACATATTACAGCACCTAGATTTTATTAAATAATAAAGATCTACTCAGATCAAATCATGTAAATGAAAATATCTAAGAAAATCTTATTTTAGGGGTAGGCAACCTTTATAGTATTTTGAAGAGACATGAATTCTCCATTGAATATCGGAATAATATACTGGGTGTTCCATTTAAAATAAAAGAGTAAAATACTTTTGAAGGTGACCAATGTTCAATATTAATTTTGTCTCACCCTGTATAACTTTTTGGATCAAGTTTTAATTTGATTTAAAGTACAATAGTTAATTTAACTACATATTAGGTTATACCGGGTAAATTCCAATTTAGTTAGCTTTTATTGTAATTTAAAAATTATTCTTTATTTCTAGAAAATGTTAAATATGTCAAAAGCCTTACATTTTAGTCATATACTTCTCTTATTAAACTCACCGTTATTTTTCTCCCAGAATCACAAAAATAAATTAATATATTTGGTGTTCAATTACAAAAAACACAACTTTGATAAGTAACTTTTTTGGGGGACACCCTGTAGAACTCTCTATATTTTTAAAATGTGCTCTGAACTAACCTACATATGCTCACAAAATTTCATTTCAATAGAAACTGTCATTCTCCTGGGAGCCTCCGCGGCGTATGAGAGGCGCCACCCTGTATATGAAATAAATTAGGATTGATTGACGTATTCAAATGTTTTGGTCACTTTCTGTTTCACCGGAAATTACTACAGCTTTTGATATTTAAATGGCACGCTGGGTATCTTTTTACTTTATTCGATAGAAAATGACAATCTGAATAGAATGACATATCATATGTCAACTTTTGACATTTTTGCAAATGGTTTATTTGTAATTGTAACATGCGGATCATAACGACAATTTGACTCGAAATACCAAGTGTGTGGTACCAAATTATTCGTAAAAAAATGCTTTTCTATGCCTAACCTAACCTAAACAAATATGCTAAGGAGCCACCCTCGTTCCATTTCAAAAAATTGAGATATGATTAAAAACCGATTTGGGCATCTTTTATCCGGCCAGGACAAGACACGAAAAACATCCTCAACGAGTAAAGATATAGCAAGTAAAAATATAGTGAGGGTGCTATTTAAAAATCAAAAGTTGTAGTCATTTTCGGTGAAACAGGAATTGACCAAAAACAATTGAATCCTAATTTATGTCATATACTAACATACTAACACACCAAATCTCGTTTTTTTTATTTGAAAAAATTATAGGGGTTAGCCACTTTTGAGACGCACCCGGTATTCAAGTTTTCTGGTGGACGCTGAATTACGGTCCGCATTTAAAATATAATAACCACAGGTTATTTTTTGTATTAGTCAGTCTACTTTAGATCCTATTTAATTTTTCAGGTATATGTACAGTGTGTTTCATTATGTTGTGTTTAATGGGGTTTCTCGTTTATGAGTAGAGACACAAAGATGCACTGTACTGCTTTTTTATGAAACTAAAGATGGAGTTGTAGTAGCAGGAAAGGTATCGACTCGAAGAAACTCACCATACTACTAAAACTCATGAACTACTGCAAATTTATTGATAAAAATTAAAATACATTTGGTGGATTACTGAGCTAATAGCTAATAGATTAAAATTCTATTAGCTCAGTTTTTTTTCACAGAAATATGTATAGTAGAGCCTCCCCTCCTTTGTTACTTTACCAATTGAACTAGTCATTTATAAGTAGATTTTTAAAAACATCTTTAACTAATTGGCCAAAAGCCGGTTCTGTTCTTGAAATATTTAATATTTATAATCAAACTATTAAATTTCATTGGTCTGTCAAAGCATGTTTCGTCATATTGAGAAGTTACATGAGCCTTACCTTAGAGAATTATAGAAAAAAATAATTTTTAATTTTTTTTGGGCAACGGCCTAGCTACGTCGAAACACCGGTTCCCATTAGAACACCGAAGTTAAGCGACGTAAGGCGATACCAGTGGATGGACGGGTGACCAGTTCGCAACTCTGTATCGTGCTGTTGTCCAAAAAAGGCAAAAGTGTAAAATTTATTGATACACACTGCTCAATCACGCCGGTTCGAGGCCGAATGAGATCGGATATCTCGTGAGTAAGAGTCGATTTATCACTTGCCAAGTCGGTAGGACATTGAACATGATATGACCGAGAACCGCGGTTCGGGTTCCGCGTAAACAAAGTAGGCCCCGTCCAGATTAGCCCTGGCAGCAAAAAGGAGACGTCAACTGAAATCTTTACTTTTACTTTTTTTGAACAGTTTTTTTTTCAAATAAAACAATGTAGTAGTTTGTATAAAAGACTTTGCCACCAAAAGGGATTCTATAAATAAGCAAATAATATTGGTGTTACCAATTTATTAACACAAAGTGTTATAACAGGAAATATAACTCGAGCATTCAGTATATCCAAAAGCGTGTAAAAAGACGGTATTTACAAATTGATCCTAAAATTAGTCCTACTAAATTTATTAAAGTTAATATAAAATGTGTAAACCTGTAGCTATACTAAATAAAGCCTTTACCTACACTGAATATCTCGAGTTTTAACAAATGATAATAGCGCAATATTAAATTTAAAACTACCTTCATGCAATTACTAACAAACGAGTATATTATTTGATTGTACTATATATTCTAGATTTACAAAAAAAAATGCAACAGAAGGAATAACCAAACATGTTGTCTATTACGAAACACACTTTGTGTTAATTTAATAAAAAAAATTGATTAAAAAGTTGGATAAAAATAGATTTCTAAGTATATTTATCATTTAAAAAAAAATTGTGATGATTAAAACAAATTGATTTATTTTGAAGAGATTCAAAAGATAAAATTTGTATAAATAAAACAGATAAAATACAAACGTTCCCAATTACCTTCAAGATATATCAATAAATTCACTGAATTGTATAATAAAATATAAATAAAGAAAAACATGTTTGTGGCCAATTTGTCAATTTTTAAAGTTATAAATAAATGGTAAACTTAGAATTAATAAGTTAACTGGAGAAGAGTTGATGGTCTGACAGAAGAGGCGTTTTGGCCACCTCGAAAAATATTCTATGAGAATACTTATTCCTTATAGTCATTATTTGTGATTTTGGTGGTTTGTGAATGCCTCGGTTCAGTAAAAACACTGTGTCTTTCAGTTCCTCTTTCTTGTAACCTAAAAAAAATCATGTGTTTATAGAAATACTAGCGTGTACCAGCGACTTCGTTCGCGTCGAATTAATCATTTGTAATGGTGATGATAAAGCAAAGCAAGAATTTCCATTAACATACAAACTGGTTAAAATTTTCTCACATTTATGTCAGCATGAGAAAAAACAATATGGCGATATTATTATATAATTTGGTAATATTTGAGGGATAGTTTCATCTCGTTGGAATTTGACTTTCGAAAAATCCGTTTGCCAAAAATAAGCTTTTTCCGTCAAGCAGTTTAAGCAGAATCGTGGTTAAGAAATTGCCCAACTTTTTGGAACACCCTGTATGATTTTTTAAAAAATTTCAAAATATGTAAAAAAACCAAAAAATTATGCTTGTCCAAGCGTTTTTCCGAAAGACTAACCTTTTTTTAAATAACAAATATTGTAATATTTTAGGGGCGTTTTCACCCACTTGGAATTTGAGATTCGAGAAACCCCTCCTTATCGAACCTCTACACCCTACAGTCAATCCGTTTGCCAAAAATCAGCTTTAAACGTCAAGCAGTTTAAGCAGAATCGTGATTACTCAATGCTCATATTTTATGATACACCCTGTATAAATTTATAAAAAATCTTAAAATATGTAAAACAACAAAATAAAATAGACGTGTTTAAGAGTTTTTCCGAAAAACTCACCGGTTTTTAAATAAAAAATATTTTAATATTTGAGGGATAGTTTCACCCAGGGTTCGGAAAACTACATGTTACTTTTAAAAACTACATAAACTACATTACATGTAGTTAATGTAGTTTATGTAGAGGGTGTAGTTTATGTAACCTATGTATGTAAATTTCAAATAGCAAAGGTTTGAGGTGAGTTGAACAAGTTGAAGCTTTAAAAACATATAATGTATTTAAGAAAACAGAAGTATGGCTTTAAATATAATATTTACATCATATTATCTCTATTACACCTCATACAAAGGAAAATTATTCGTAATATCAATACATAGTTTATTAACGTACTTTTCATGTAGTTAATGAACGGGAAAAGAGGTAGTTTTTGAAGATAAACTACACGTAGTTAATCAGGTAAATTACGTCTTAATTAACTACTTCCGAACCCTGGTTTCACCCCCTTAGAATTCGAGTTTCGAAAAATCCCTTCTTATCGAACCTCTACACCCTAAAGTCAATCTGTTTTCCAAAAATCAGCCTTTTACGTCAAGCGCTTTAAGCTCGATCGTGATTAATCAATGACCAGATTTTTCGAAACACCCTGTATACATTCTTAAAAAATCTTAAAATATTTAAAAAAACAAAATAAAATATACGTGTTTAAGCGTTTTTTTCGGAAACTTGACCGTTTTTTAAATAAAAAATATTATAATATTTGAGGGGTGGTTTCACACTCTTGGAACTGGAATTTCGAAAAATCCCTTCTTATCGAACCTCTACACCCTAGAATCAACCTGTATGCCAAAATTGAGCTTCTTACGTTGAGTGGTTTGAGCAGGATCGTGATTAATCAGTATGTCAGTCACTTAAGGATTTTTATATATTAGTATAGATAATTTATAATTTAGTATGAAACTTACCAGTGTAGAATTCTAGAGTCGGTGTCCAGTCGCTAATTTTTTTCATTTTAAGTGCCATATATAGAGAAGCTGCAGCCAATAGAGAATCTCTCAGTGAAATCGTGTCATAATCCATTAGAGCAAATTCGAGAATATATCTGGCCAGAGTCAATACAGGCATTGTCACTTTGGCACACTGAAATCATTTGAAAATAAAAAAACATTCTCAGTATGACCAAAGAGTTTTATGAACGAAAAAACTTATGACAGTAAAAGAATTCTTAAACTTCATTCACAACCTCATAATTAGTGGAATAAATTAGTGGTTTCAATTACACTATATACTTTTTAGTTTACGATCATTCACAATGTCTAAAAAATACAATTAAAATTAATAGAATATCCTAGCAACAGCTTGTGGTAGACAGTTGTATCCATAGAGAAGATCTAATATTTAGCTTATAAAAGAAAAAAAACTTTTAATTTCTAACCACATTTTCTCTAGACGGATGATGAGCAAAGGCCAAAATGACATTCTTCGCAAATTTTGAAGTATAATTAGTGGAAAAGTGAAAAGTTTGTTATCTTTTTCCACTAATTGAAAATTCCTACCACTAATTTTGACGTTCAGAATGCTGAGATTCAAATTAGAGGAACAAACTTCTACATTAATTGAAACCACTCACAATTTATTCCATTAATTGCGAATTGCGAGGTTCTGAATGAAGCTTAAAGCTTAATATATATAATTAATGAAGCTTAAATAACATTAAAATGTCAGTGTCAAAGTCAAAGCATACTTAATAATAAAACTCTTTGATGGGATAATATGTAGTTTGATAGTACGAGTATCTAGTGTCATCAATAAAATTAATTTCTATGAATTCAAAATTTTTTTTTTTCAGCTCACATAGTTTGGTGCTTAGACTAAGGATTGTCAGCCATGTTTTGAATGTTATTTTAACAAAATATTTTGTATACTGGGTGCGTCTCAAAAGTGGAAATGAAGTAAGTAAAAACGAGTAAAAAACGAAATTTGGTGTGTTAAAATATATGACATAAATTAGGATTGATTGACGTATTCAATTGTTTTCGGTCACTTTCTGTTTCACCGGAAATTATTACTACAACTTTTGATTTTTAAATGGCACCCTCGGTATTTTTTTCCTTTATTCAATAGAAAATGACTCTGAATAGAATGACATATCATACGTTAAAAACATAAAGTAACATGCGGTGCATACCGACAATTTGACTCGAAATACCAAGTGTACAAAATTATTCGTAAAAAATGCTTTTTCCAAATATGCCAATGCCTTCAAATGGAAAAAAGGCCATTTGAATTGAGATACGATTAAAAACACAATTTGGTCATCTTTTAACAGGTAAGGACAAGACACTAAAATTATTAGACAATCAAATCTATTTTTCCAAGGTTACTTGATTAAAAATTAGTGTTTTTAACTCAACCATGGCACTTACACTCTTTGACACACAATTTATGTTTTATATTAACATAATTATCAAAAAATAAAAATCAATCAATCAATTATACAAGAAATTAAATAGCGTCACCTCACCCAAGATATAATAGACTCACCCCACAAAGATTGCTTCTCCTCCAGCCGGCCGGCCTCAATGATGCCTTGATATCACACACAATTACACGGTTTTAAGAGAATAAATCAAAGCGTGCTACTCATTCGACAGATCATGAGCGAGAGTCCTATCACACTTCCGCTGATGGGGCATGCACCCTTCTATCTAAATGTGAGGCAGTACCGCGAACACCAAAATAAAATTACACTAGATTCAAATTTTGACAATATCAAACAATTTAAAATACGAATTTTTATGCGAAAATGTCAAAAGTTGACGTATGATATGTCTTTCTATTCAGAGTAAGTTAAAATATATACCAATGCACAGTGGTTCCCAGACAGGTCATTACTTAGTAATATTAATTTCAAAATGTTTGCATGAAATTGTTGCTAATACTTTTCTTATATTCCCCTGTAAACGATACATAATAAATAACAAAATCAATTAAGCCTAGTGTAGCGCTTTTTTTATTAGAAATGTCACATTTCTGCTACTGGTATCAAGCAGTTTTATAAACAGTTTTCAGATAACGCCAATTAATTACTTATTTTATTAAAATTGATAAAAGCTGTTGCCTGTAATGGACGTTGGAAAAGAAGGTAAAAAGAACTGTTTTTTCTTTTTTGCACTTAATTAAACCTAAGTAATATTAGTTTATGGCAATTTATTTGAAGGCAACAAAAATAGAATTCTTACATTTTTGCTTGTCACTCTTTAAGACTTTTAATTACTTTTCCTTTCAAATCCTCTTAAACGGCATGATAATACTTGTTGCTTAAAGTATATTGCATATAAATTAATTGCCACTGGCTGCCGCGAATTGCCGGCGGATCTTATACCGGGTGGTTATTTGACTTTTTGTCTTAAAATAAAAGTAACTTATTTTTTCCTCTTCGTGTCAACTTATTTCGTGGACACACTGTATATCAATTGATAATGGTATTTATAAAGTGAATCAACTGTCTTTTTTATTTTTTCAACATTTAAAATAAATTTGACGTCTTCAATATGAAAAAAACATGTACATATGTGCAAACATAATCTGTATACCTTTCCGAATAGTTAGAACTTAAAATGCAAATGAACACAAACTAGGCCCAATTTTTTTAATACATATTACATTAAGTTTTTTATATACATTTATTAGCCGACCATACCAATAGGTATGGTAGGCTATTTAGATCGGCAAAAAAAAAACAGTTTTTTTAATTTCACTCAAAATTAGTTATTTGGGTCATAAATGACCTAAATACAAAATATTTTCATGAACCGATTTTAACTAAATTTGGTACAAAAATACTGTGGCACCCGAGAATCTGGCCATTAGTTTTTGGTGGGGGTGGGGTTTGGTAAGGAGGTATGGGAGGGGGTTAAAAATTAAAAAAAAAACGTAACTCCAAAATTACAGTAGCTAGCGAAACGCGGTTTTCAAATTAAGATTAGGAATAATATTTGCAACAAAATTTGTAATAACATCAAAATCAGTCAAAGTTGCAGTTTTCGAGATATTAACATATTTTAGTATGGGCGGCTATACGTGCCTCCCGGCGCCAATTTTTTAGCATTTGTTATCAATTACTATTAAAAAAAGTGCAGTCAAGCTATATCTAGATATCTAACAGTTATGACCGCGCAGCTAATTAAGGGGAACCACTGTGCAATGGTGCCATTTTAAAATCAAAAGGTGTAGTCATTTCCGGTGAAATAGGAAGTAACCAAGAACAATTGAATACGTCAATCAATCCTAATTTATGTCATATACTAGCATACCAAATCCCATTTTTTTTATCTCAAAATATAAAAACGTTATAGGGACGAGCCACTTTTGAGACGCACCCGGTACACCTAATATAAAATATGACTGAAATGTAGGAGACATATTTTACTTTTAAGTATCTATATAAATAAAATTGATATCCACATATAATACAACCATTGTGGTGCTAGGCTTTTTGAAAAAATTACAGAAATTCTGTTAAAATTATATAAAAATAACTTTCTTGTGTATTTTAAAATCAAGGATATCAATTAAACATTATTTTAGTTTGCTGTAGTAAAATATATACCCACATTGATTTTTTTTTACTTACTCTTGCATATCTTCGTAAAAATCGGTAACTAATTGGGATACCCAAGTTGAAGCCAATAATCTTTAAGAGATTTGTTTCCATTCTAATCATTTCTCTTCTATTATATGCTCCATCACAAATGTACAAGAAATCATCAATCATTGGTGGTATTCTTTCGTCAAACTTGCTGGCTACAAACATTGCTGCTGCACCTACTAACTGTAATGTTTCCTTCGAGACAGTGACTCTGTCTAAAAACATATCGACCAGCTTAACTCCCAAGTACAATGTCTCATGGTTAAGTTCAAAGCTTTCCTGGATTTCCACCATCCAATCAACTAATAGTGACCTCATCCATTTTGTTAGACAAACTTGTCTGTCCATATAATCCCCAATTGGAAAATCTTTCTATTAATAAATGAAAGATAAATTAAAAAATAATATTACATAATTATTTAATTATTAACTAACTTCTTTCTCCTTGTAATAATTGAAAATGTCCATAGCATAATGGGATACTTGATAAATATCATCCCAATTTTCTTTATCATAGTTTACCACACCTTCAGGAACTTCGTGACTGCCTAAGTTAAGCTTCAATTGCAACTGATCAGCAACAAAGGAAAGATTTGGCGTGGATGAACTGCTTTGTTGCTCAGACGAGTCATCCGATGCTTTTGATAATCTAGTTGCACGTTTCTTAGAATCAAAATGTGGGGAATCATTAGAGCTAGAAGATTATAAGACATTATTATACACATAATATAAAGGTGGATCTGTAAATAAAACTTACATTTCTTCCAAAGCAGAACTATAAAGAGATTCTTCGGTTTTTTCAAATTCATTGCTCAGTCTTTTTTTGGTAGTTGCACCGATGCCCACGACATTCTCTTTTGGCACTTCTTTAGGTTTTACAGCAGTTTGGTTCGGACAATGTATATGTATATGTTTTATAGTTGCTCGGGTTACAACCTTATTGCCGCCTGGTGCAGGTGGTGGTGCCAAATTTTCATTTTGTATAGGCTTCTGCACTGTTTTCATCGATTGAAGTACTTTGGATGATTGCACAGTAATTTTCCTCACTCTAATAATCTTAAATAGTTCCATATTGAGTTACAAAAAGGAAATCAAATAATTAAAAAAAATTACCTTTGCGTCGGTAGGTTTCTGGGCTGTATTATTAGTATAACTATTAAATGTACAAGTCACGTCACCCAAGGCTGTTCTTTTTACAGCCTTTTCTTTTGAAGGAGAGCCTTCGGCCTTACGTTTTCCCCTAATGATTTTATCAATTTTGACAAGACCTTTGTTGACATTTTCTGGAAGACCTAGACCCGCTCGACTCCTAGTGGAAATCTTATTTACGCCGTCCAAAGACCTCAGGGTGGTTTTACTTGGTGCCATATTACTCTTAAATTAATAAATGTAATTGTCAAAATAGCAATGAAAAAATTGAAACATCAGTAAAATTGAGATTTATTAGATCCTATTAAAGAAGGACTATGATTTACGAGTTCTATAAAGATTCTGTTACCTGAAGGGATCAATAATCCTGACATGAAACAACAATGCCTTATAAGTTTTCTATCACGTGGTTTGCTTTAGTACAAACGAATAAAACAAATATCGGTATAATTTAGGTATTAATGAAATAGAGCAAGATTATTTAAATGTACGAGTGTAAATTAATAAACGAGAGATGTAACTGCTAACTGATGTAAATGCATCAACCAGGCGTCAACAACACACCTCCATTTTACCGCCTTTTTTAACGGTATCTAATTTTCCCGCAATTAACCTCAGGACACATTAATATAACACTTATATATTTATTTAAGAAATGGACAGCGAAAGCACGTAATATATGAGCCGTACGGTGTATTTAAAATAAAAAAATATAAGAACAAAAAACTTCAAACATGGTGGCCCAAGCTTGTGTAAACTTTCATGAATGAAATTGTAAATAATGTAAATTATTACTTAAATTAAATAACATAGTATAATCGTACTTACCAATAGTAGTTAAAATACACACCAATAAACCTGACTTTATGTAAAAATTAAGTAAAAATGAACAATATATTGTCGTTATGACATGACAAGCTAATCGTTCTGGACGACCGTTTGGGTTTCAGTTGTTTTGAGCGATTTTTATTGGTCCATTTGCATTTCCTTCGATTTCATTGGTGGAAAGAATGGGAGGGGTAAAAACCTTGACATCCTAGCGGTAACCTAGGGAAATTACTTCAACAGATGTTCCGATTGACATATGCAAATCATTATTTAAAATTTGCAGGATTGACAAGTTTATTATTTTTACTAGAGTCTCCATTTTTGTTCCCGTGATTTCTTTTCTCTGGTTTTCGCAAAGGGTTTTCATATAAGCAGATATAAGCAATTTTTTTCGCTTTGCAAAACTTATTGTAGCAGAATATCAGCAGATTGTAGGATTAATGTATAGGCAAGAAAAATAGAAAAATAAACGTATCTGATAGAATTTTGTTTAAAAACTAATTGCAAACTACTAAATTATAGATTATGCTGATTCAAAAAATTATAGAACGCTTTTAGCGGTTGTTTTTAATAAATAATGATTCCTTATTTTATTTAGTTGTTTTATTATTAGTTTAGTTCCTAAGTTATTTAGTATGTAATTAAAAAAGCTTAGTAGATATTAAACTCAAGTAAATCATTTTACATTGGTCATAAGTACCGTATGATAAATATATGGTGTCCAGTTGCTTCTTTAGTTGCTTGGAAATTATTGTAAATAAATATCGATGACATTCCCCTATTCCCTATAATTTTATAATGACAACGATTTTAATTTCATAGCCATTTGCTGGCGTCTTTTATTCAGATTCAGACTTTTATTCGATCATATTGTATAATGTAAAGACTTTTAACGACAGTATATGATATCAGCCGGCAAAAAGTCAGCCGCTGACCATAATATATGATATCAGATAACAGATGACAGCCGACAATAAAAAAATGACAGTAAAAATAATCCAGCTATGGGTGCGTTCAGGGACGGTCAGCGGCTGAGTAAAGCGGTTTGCGGTTCCCTAAACGGTCCTTTTTAAACACAAAAACAGTCAGCCGCTTAGCAAAAGTCTCAGCGGCCAGTCAGCCGCTGTGTTCCCTGAACGCGCACTATGATCTAAAATGACAGGCAACTGCTATTGTCATATATCTTTGTCTAATATATCAAGAATGGGTAAATATATCCTTCTCTATGTCATAATATATCCTTGTTTATGTCATATATCTTTTTGCTGAACATTCATTATTTTATATACGATCTCTAAGAGAATTGATATGGGAGAAGTCCATTTCTGCACATGGACTATTCAGCTACACATTCATGGGTATGTTTTACACTCCAATATTTTCCACACAACTTTTATGTAACTTTATTTATTGTACGTAGAAAAAAAAAATATTGGCAACATGGGACCATCTCTTAGAATTAATCAATGGCTTTCCGCTTTATCTGTCAAGATAATCATAACCTATATGTTTTTGTTTTTGTGAGATTTTTACGATTGCATTGAAAAGAAAAAAAATAATTGTTATAAATGTAAATATCAAATTATATAGTAGATACTTATTATGTATGAAAACGTTTTGCGCGTTAAGTATGTCAATTTTAAGAATGGTTTTTTGTATTTGTCTCCCAAACATTCATACTTAAAAACGGGGGTAAGTACTTTTTTAGTAAACCGTTTTATATAAAATTACATAGCAAGAGGAAGAGTAGTGATTAGGAGATAGAAGTTAGTCAATTTTTAGGTTTGTATAAAATTAATTTATAAAGAAAAGAGATATTACTTTTCTGCTACTATTCTAAATATTGTTGATGATGACTGTGTTGGTATAAATTCTTTATATGCAAAGGCTCTTGGAATTAACGAAAATGACTTTGTAAATATTCTACAAATTGAGCAACTCCCGATAGTAAGGAGTGTTAATATACAGCCATTGACAATTAGTGATTATGAAGTATTGGAATTGTTAGCAGAAAATGTTCAGTCACATTTGTTGGATCAAATTCGAGTTATAAACGCTGGACAAGAAATAGTAATTTGGATTGGAAGTAATATTTCAATTACTGTTTTTATTAGTAAGATTGCATTATAATATGGAAATGTGGATGTATTTTATAATAACTATTCAATCTTTTAGATGAAGTACAACCATTAAATCCTGGTTTGTTAGATTTCTTAACTGAAGTTGTTATTAAAACTCCAACAGGTTTAATCAAGAAAAACTCTAGTAAAAATAATTCAAAAGTATTAGAACCTATTAACTAATGTTATAATTTTTTAGAATCAAAAGAAAATTTTAAAGATGAAATGAAATTTTTAGAACATTTTAAAGAACATTTAAAAAATAAAAGAGTTGAATTTACAATTCCTAAAGAATTAATAAATATATTTGATGTAGATCTTGTCTATCGACTAGTGCCATTATCTGAGCTACCAATATTGGAGAGTAAATTAACCATATGTCAACCTTTTAAAGTTTATGTTTTAAAAAATGGCCCTCTTCAAGAATTATTTCATAGTGATACCAATAGACGATTCTATACCATGTATTTATTACAAAATTCTTACAATTCTAAAGAAATATCAATAGAACTGTGTTTTCTAGACGATTTAGTTAATGATGAGTCTTTAAATCTGTTAAATAATTGTTTCAGTAATGTATATGTAGACATTTCTATAATTAATTTTTTTCACTGTGAATTGGGTACGAGAATAATTTTGAAACAGTTAAAGAACCCTTTTGAGGTTTCTGAGATAGAAGTACACCACGGAAAAAATATAGAATCAAAAGATGTATTACAGGAACTGAAATTATTCTTAGCTTTAAGTGATTCCGAACCACAAGTTTTAAATGCAAATTTCCCTATAAATATTGGGAAGAACATTTGCTGCTGTTTAAAATTTCCACCTAATTTTAATTCATCTTGTGTACTTGATGGAAATAATTTAAGAAATTGTTCTTATTCCTTTTGTTTTGAAGATATAAAACCTTTAGAAAATGTTCTAAAAGATACAGAAGAGCAAAACTTCTTCCAAAGTTTGGCATGTGTCGAAATAGTTTTTAAAAATATTTTAGCATGTATCTGGAAAAATGACTCGTTTCAATCTGAAAATGTACTTATTTGTGGTAAATATAAAATATTCAGTTTTAAAAATGCATTTTGTATGTTTTAAAAATAACATCTTTAGGAAAAACTGGAATGGGAAAAAGTTCTATTTTAAAACATACTATTAGGATTCTAAATAAATATCCATATTTTGTATATACGCAGATTGTACAGTGTAAAGCAATTAAAGGAAAAACAGTTGACTCGCTTCACAAAATTTTTACAGACATATTTTCTAAATTAATTTTGTGTCAGCCATCAATATTGATAGTAGATGATTTGCAAGTTCTTTGTGAAAACTGTGAAGGCGAAGACACACCTAATACTGTAAATTTTAACAGGTAAGAATAATTTTTGATAATCAATCAAAATTGTGAACAGAGCTGCAAGTTCACAAAAAACTTTCTTTTTTTGATTTTAATCATTTTAATGACATAAGTCATTTGATTTTAAGTCATTTTTCGAAAGCTTTATAAAAGACTTAAGTTAGATTTTTTTATGTATAAATGATTTTATCACAAAAAAATAATGATATATATAGATATCTAATATAAGGAAACCGGTAATTGGTAATATAAGAAAATTTATATTAATATTAACAATAGGCACTTAAATTATATTATATTAATTTAATTCTTTAAGAAAATGACTTGACTTGAAAGAAAATGATTTCAGTCAAGTCAAAGTCCAATTTCTCAAAGTCAGAGACTTGAGATTTAAATAATTTAAACTTTACGTTGAAATTGACTTGAAGATGGACTCATAGAAATAAGATGGACTTGAAATTGACTCATAGATAAATGAAACAAGTTTAGATTGGAAAGTGCCCATAAGGACAACGTAAACACTATTTGGTCGCGACCACAACGGTCGCGACCCAAAGCTTTTGATAATTTCGAATTGGTTCGGCTTTTTCCGGAATTATATCGCCAAATATTGTTTATTCAAATTTATTATTTTCTTTCAATTTTATAAATAAAATACAGTGTGTTGCATACAAGAAACTTTATTTTATATAAGGACATGTATGAAATACCTATGAAACATTGGAAACCGACGTTATGCCACGATCCACGATGGTTTTTGCAGTTCACAGCTAGGGGTCTTCATTTTCTTGACAACTTCTTGATTTCAAGACAAGATCAAGACAAGAAATTATCTTTGGTTTTCAAGACAACACAAGAAATTACTTCTCAAGATTTCTTGACAAGAAATCAAGAAAATCTTGAAATTTCTTGAAAATATAAAATAAAAAAGAAATACCTACTCATTTACTTAGGTATTTGTATATTATATGAATATCCATTAATTGATGGATAAAAAAATGATTAAGCAAAAAATATTTGTACGAAGCGGTACTTTGTCGGATGTCCAATGTCCAAAGTTGACATAAATACGTCTAAAGTCGGATGTCCAAAGTTGGCATACTGTGGGCCAAATTAAATTGGAACCTTTTTTAATGCCTAATAATTTTTTAATTTTTAAATGTTTTTTTATAATTTTTTGGATATGTTATGGCCTACGATATTAGAATAAAAAAAAACTTTGCAACGCTGGTCTACTTCAGTGGCATACAGACTTTTTGAATTAACGTAAAACTTTTAAAATAAAAAAAAAATACATTTTGATGTACGCCACTGAAGTAGAGTAGCTTTTATCATTTTGTTTTGACTGTTTTTATCTGTAGTAGTATTATCACCGTCACTACTGTCAGAGTCACTAATTAAACTTCTACTTCTACGTTCAGGTGTCTGAGGTGGTAGGTATTCTGAACCAGATTTAATTACAAATGGCTCAGATTTGCTGCTCAACGGACCATCAAATCACTCATTTTAATGTTAGATAATAATAATAACAATTAACAAAATTATGCAAATCTGATGATTTTGGCTACTGTAGTATAATGAGCCCAAAGTTTTTGATTTTTTTGTAAATTAGATGCCTGACCCTCGATTTTACGCATAAAGCATAAACATCACATTAACCAATCTCACCGCGACTTTTAAACAAGGGGGTTCCCCTTTAATAAACGAATTTTAAACGGGGGTTCCCGTTTTGTCAAGATATCAAGAAATTTAAAGATTTCTTGAACCAAGACAAGAAATCAACTCTCAAGAAATGGTCAAGACAAGATTTTTTTTTATTCTTGAAAATATTTCAAGACAAGACAAGAAATTGCTTGTCAAGACAAGATTTCTTGTCTTGCCGATCCCTATTTACAGCACAGTTTTTAATGCGACTTTTTCACAATTATCACGAGTTTGAGTAAATAAAACTTAAATTAAATTCACAAGATAGCAATAATTACTTTGAAAATGGACGCTTTAAACACTTTTCGGAATTTTTTCAATGATAGCGGTTTAGATTTTGAAAGATTTTATACTTTTTGAAGATTCTGACTTTGACAAGAAATATGGACAAGAGAAAATTATTTGTTTTTGTTTGCGGTTGTTCTTAGCAACCGCTATAGCAGCGCCAGATCGCGTACAACGGTCGCGACCCAAAACAATTTCGAGACCCAAAATTTTAACGGGCATTTAAATTTATTTCCTTTATCTATGGATGATTTAAATCATTTTGATTTTATAAATGACTTATGACTTCGGATTTAAGTCGTTTTGAAACTGACTTCTTGCAGCTCTGATTGTGAGTCTAATCCTTTATATTTCAGGGTTAGTGAAATGCTTCAAAGTTTGCTAAACTCTATTTCAAAAGAAAATGGCATATCTATTGTAGCAAGTACTGACTCAGTTGCAAAACTTAACAGACACATCTATAAATCTAGAGGGAATCATTTGTTTAAGAATATTGTTTCTATTGATAATTTAACAAAGGTATATAAATACTTGTTTGTTTATAAAATTTATATTTTGAGATATAACATTTCCAGGCTGATAGAGTGGCATTACTGAAGTATTTTTTTGAAAAGTCACCGACCAAAGATTTAGATTATAGTAGTTTAGCAAACAAGAGTGATGGATTTGTGATACAAGATATTAAAGATTTTTATGAAAAGGCTTTATTTGAATCCTTTAAAGGTAATCTTATAGATATATCTTATAACCTTAGGATCACAGTCAAGTGCAATTTCTGAAAGTCTATCTTAAAAATAGAAGATCATTTTTATATTAATGTAAAATAGATGTTAATTTCAGTTATAAGTGAAAAAAAAACAGATTTACCTATTAGCTATTAATTAAAAATATTCATGTCTTTCAAGACCACATGGCATTAAGAGTCTGTTACACTGTACTGTTTGGGTTGCTCTCAGGGGTCAGGTAAAGCGGGTGTATGGCCGAAAGAAATATATATTATATTTCAGAAATCTGCCTATGGCTTAGCCCGATCCTGTTGTGTTAAGCCACACCCAAAATTCCAAACACACGTGCTTTGATTAAGGTTTGCAGAGCTTCAGCATTTACCATAAAATAGCGAGTAATTTGTTACAAAACCATATAATTTATATATCACTGTAATCACAAAACTTTAATCTATTTCCGTATTGTAACGGAATTTTAAATTATGTCTTTATTTTCGAGAAAATTTAGTCTAAACATAAGGAATATTTTGTTGGTGTTTGACCATCAAAATCTTAAAAATAAAGAAGTTGTCAACAAATGTGCTACAATACGGATATAGTCTAATCCTTTATCTTTAATTTCCTTCTTCATTTGTGTAAAAATACCTAGCCAGTTTTACATAAAACGTTAAGTGCTGAACGCTAATTTTGCTATTTTTTCAGACTAGTGAAATGGACTCTTAAATTTATCTGGCTGTATTTTATTTGTTTACGTTTATTTGTTTTTCTTTTACTGTTTTTCTTTTACTGTTATTTTTTGTTACACTAGCCAGACATTTATTTTTGCTTTAGAATTCCCCATTGAAGAGAAACCATTAATTGAACAAAATCATTGTGATATTGCCTTAAAGAAAACTTGTTCCTTATCGTTGCAAAATGTTAAGTTTCATTCTGCTGGGGATAAGAGCTTTGAGGACATCGGCGGCCTTTCTGAAGTAAAGAATATTCTAACACAAAGTTTTTTGTGGCCTGTCAAGGTATCTAGAAATATAATGTTTCAATTATTGAATAAAAAGACTAAGGAAGGGGTCATATACCGTATGATCAAAAAAAAACGGCGTCAGCGATGAAGATCGTTGTCATTTTATATGTAAATTTATACGGGAAATGTCATCGATCGTCATTCTCTAGCCAACTAGACGCCGTTTTTTTTCGATCATACGGTAGTATTATTAGTTATATTATATTAATTCGTTAAAGACGTAGCTTCCGTCTTTTTAACACTACAATTTTACACTTTTTTTGTCAGTTTTGACTGATTTTTTTCTGGATAGCTTTTGATATATTTGAATCAGTTTGGAGTAGTTTTCTATGCTTATTTTAAAATATTTATCGTTTATTTTATAAATTGGCTTTATATGCAAAATGTATACAGGGTGTTCCAGGCTGAGCGTGTATTAGAAGTTTCTAGAGAACTAACTACAAGATCTAATTCGGAGATTTTTTGCACATTATTGTTTCACAATGAGATATATCAAATATAAAAATATTTTCAATATGGCGGCATTTCCGGAAATACCGGAAGTTGATAGCAACTTTCTTATTTTAAATGGATACCCCCATTTTTTATTATATATATAAATTCTCTGTAAAATTTTATGAATTTTGATTAACCGGTTAGGAAAAAAATATTTAAAATTCTTGGAGAAAAAAAACTGTCTGTCAAAAAAATTTGTATAGTCTAAACGTCAAATTTAGTGATTACCACAGCCACTGTGACATAAAGAAAGGACATGTGGCTATCTATGTATTTCTAAAATTAAATTGTTTGAATGTCACATAAAAGTATTTTGGCCGTAGCTGTAATTGAAAGATTAAAAAATTATCATAAATAGTTTTTTTCTAATAGAAACCCATTTTTTTTATTTCACTAGAGAAAAGGTTTTTCAATTCGTTATCTATTGATTATACATGTTCCTATAGCTAAAATAAATTGTTTTTAAGTTATTTAAGAGTTAGTTTTAAAGTGTAAATTTTTCTTGATTTTATCTAGCCTCCTTCGACATTAAGTGTCAAACCATCAGATAGTTTATTTCCTTCTGTCAAAAAAGTAATTATTTGAATTTCGTATATTATAAATACTCTCCAAAAAAGTTCTATGGGTATTTCGCCACTGTAAGAAAATCTACAAAATAAAATAGTTATTTTTTCTAAACACTGCTGCGTTAATTCAACGGAGATTAATTGGTCTCCGTTTATACAATTACAATTAGTAAACCATTGCTGACAATCGTCAGTGGTAGAATTAGAGAAATAAAAAAAATAAAAAAAAATTAAATAAAAAATAAAGAATAAAAAAAATAAAAAAAAATAAAATAAAATTTTAAGTAAAGAATTTAAATATATGTATAATAAAAAATGGATGTACCCATTTAAAATAAGAATGTTGCTATCCACTTCCGGTATTTCCGGAAGTGCAGCCATATTTAAAATATTTTTAATCGATAGATCTCATTGTGAAACAATGATGTGCAAAGAATCTCCGGTTTAGATATTGTAGTTCTCTTAAACTTCTTATGCACGCTCAACCTGGGACACCCTGTATACCCGGAAAGGCATTTTGACAAAACTCGAATTTACTTGAGTTGTAGTGAGGTTATTTTGAATCTTGGAACGAGGCTTCATAAATAATTCAGTTATTATACAGGGTGTAAATGAATACATGCTAAAAAAAATTTGGTGTTTCCTCGTTAAAAATAATGGAAAGTTTTTGTATAAAATTTTTCGATGTGCCATTTTACGATATACTTATTTAGTTATATAGGGTAACACAAAATTATATTATTATCGAAGAATTTCCAAAAAATCACTTATTTATTTGAAAATTGAAATTTCGTGTATGGATGGCATTAATAAACTCCATTTTTTGAAGTGGAATTTGTATTTGGGCATGTCATATATAGGGTGTTTACACAGCTACTTCACTTGCAATATTGCACTATAATGTTTAATCTGACGCCTAATTTTAAAATATTTTTTTAGGGTATAATGGATTAAATAACTAAGAATTTTTTTGTTTCTTCATATTTTTTCAACAAGTGTAAACAAACCAGCCAATTAGTTATTTACCTTATGTTATATGCTAACATGTTAAAAAACCTTACACCATTGACAAACTGGAATTCTAGTTAACCACATTGGCATCCCTTCATGCCGCTAATTTTGCTGAAACATCCTTTCCTTAGTCTATTCAATGAAAATGTGTCTACGATTATTACAGATTTTTTAGTATTCCAGTATATTTCAAAACGCCCCTATTAGATTGCAAACAGGTTTACTTTTATATGGTCCACCAGGCACTGGAAAAACTTTATTAGCAGGGGCTGCAGCTAAGCAATGTGGCTTGCGGCTGATATCAGTAAAAGGGCCGGAATTACTCAGCAAATACATTGGAGCAAGTGAACAAGCAGTTAGAGATGTTTTTGAAAAGTAAACAACTTTTCTTAGAATATCTGAATAAATCTGAGCGAAAATATATTTTTTACTATATTTCAATTATTTTTAGAGCTCAGAGTGCTAAACCTTGCATTTTATTTTTTGACGAGTTTGACAGTTTAGCACCTAGGTAAGTCTATGAAGCTTTTTTTGATTATATTTTTTTAAGGTCTATCCCAAAGGTCTATCCTAACAATATAATATACCTATAATTGAAGTGAGACTTCTTTACGCGCGTTTTTGACGCATTTTCATTGGAGGACACATTGTCATATTTATTTCAAACCAATAATCAACGAGAATATTCGTATAACTTAATAAAATTACTGTAAATCACTATAAATAATGAATTATTTGTAATTGAGCTGTAATTTCTGTATTATTAATTCGGTAAATGATGGAGATAAATAATTGTGATTGATTAAAATTTTATTTAAAAATGAAACTTTTGTTAACAACATTCTGAGAATTAGAATAATGAATTGAATAATGACAAGACAAGTGACATCTGTCTAAAAAAGTCAGCGATTTAGAGTGACAGTTTGGTTATGTGAAATTTAGAGCGAAAATTTGAATATGCAAAAGAAATACACATTCCTTAGTTTACTGGTTTCTTAACTATTAACATTAATTTAAAAATAAATCCCCAACATGATCAACGAACAAAACTTTTAAACAAAAACCTTTGAAAAAACGGACCACAGACCACACAAAACAAATTGTTGGTTAGTAGCAGTTAGTAGTAGTCAGAGATATAGATCTAGAGAATTACCGGTTTTTAATAAAAATTAAAAAACATATAAATTAAATAATAAAAAATTAATATGTTTTATATTAACTCTATTTTTTTTCGAAGTTTATAAAAAGCATTCATAAAAATATACATATTCTTCAAATTCTTCAACTTAATAGCTGTTAGTAAGAAGTAACATAATTTTTTATTTTTCTTAATTCATTTTTAGACGCGGTCACGATAATACAGGAGTTACAGATAGGGTGGTAAACCAACTTCTTACTCAACTTGATGGGGTAGAGTCGTTAACGGGAGTGTGCGTTTTAGCTGCCACGTCACGACCTGATTTACTAGATCCTGCTTTACTAAGACCAGGAAGATTGGACAGACAAATGATGTGTCCGATGCCTGATAAGGTAATATGGATAGAAATGTAAGCATATCGGATGAAGTCTACCGTTTTACTCAGAGCAAGTACTCCTTCACAATTGCTCATTAAATGCTCGCGCATTTCACGTGAAAGCAAAATCGTATTTTGAGAAAACACAAAGAATCACGAAAAAGGGGTTGAAACCAAAGTAAATAGTAATAACTAAAATAGCGACAAAATTTCATGATGCGCGCTAAGAATGAACGGAAGAAGCCGAGAGAAAACAATTAGTTGCACGAATCAGTTTTCATTGTTTTAGTCTCAACCTTTTTTTCGTGATTCTTTGTTTCTTTACTGGAACAACTAGATCTGGTACGAATATCTGAGTAGGATAGCAGGCTTTAACCGCTAGTAAATTTGGGAAATATATATTAAACAATATTCTATAAAATGCCTAGGTATTTCACAAAATATCTAGATAAAGTATAATATAATAACATTTAAATTTCATACATTGCCTGAAATCGTTAGTCATTTTATAGAATACCTAGGTTTTATATAGTATGCCTTAATTTTATACTTTACCGTTTAACATACATAGTTTATAGTCATACATACAATACCGTTAACATAGTATTTTCATAACAATTAAATCATCAGTGATAACGCATTTATATAATTTTAAGTGGGTCATTAGGTACAAATAGGGCTTCAATGATGTATTTTTTAGGACGAACGTCAGGATATCTTAAGGATCCTGTCTAGGAGACTTGAACTAGCACCAGATGCTGATTTAGCTCAGATAGCTATAAAGACGGAAGGTTACTCGGGAGCTGATTTGCAGTCGCTTTTATATACGGCCCATATATCATCTTTGAAAATTGTTAATAATGTAAGTATGAGGCGGTCTCTCTACATATTCCTGCCCAGAGACACAGTGTTATGTTTAAATGTTTAATTATCGTTAATCGACCGAGAAATACAAAGAAGTGCATCTCATATCATATCGTATTATGAAAAATAAAATCATTAAGGGATTCAATGCGAAGAATCTTAGAGGAATTTGACCACTCTGTAGGAATTTAGATTTTAATATTTATAGTGTTCAGAGCTGACATGATCAAACAATTTTTTTTATCGGACGGTATCAATTTTTTATATTGTAATTTTGGCACGTATAACATGCGCGTCTCTTATTATTTAAGAGACACTCTTATATATTTATACTTAATTAAATTTGGCAATACAAATAACTTCACCGTACAGGATTTTTACAATGATATAAATTTATTTAAACAAATAAAATATTTTATTATTCTGCTACATATATGTATAACAGATTCCAATTTTGCGTCTTGAAATTTATTTGACATTCCCTATACAAAATACAGGGTGGTCCGAACTGTATTCCGGAAACTTCGGCAGCATATTCTGCAGATAAAAATAAGTAAAAATGTCCATATAGATATATGTCCAAAAACGCTTAGTTTCGGAGATACAGGGTGTAGAAGTTTCATTTTTATTTCGATTTTTTTCAAATAATTTCTGAAGTAACGTCAATATTTGGATTAAAATTGGTGTCTGGGAGTTTTTTGACGTGAGAAAATTGATTTTGATGTCAATATGACTCCTACTAGTAGAGGGCGCCACCTACATATTTTTTAACTGGTATGAAGAGTAATAACTTTTCGTCCGTACCTGTATAAAACTACTGAGTAAGAAAATATACATTTGCGACGCCTTTTACGTAAAAAAGGTCTCTTGGTAAAAATCGCTACGAGTAATGGTTTTCGAGATATTTGGAATCGAATTTATCAATACCTCTCATTACTGACATAAATTAAACATGTTGACTAAATAGTTATTAGACTGAGATAAATTTGAAATGTTTTTGCACCAAATGTTCAACAAAAACTGTTTTATCATCATTTTTTGCAGAAAAAAAATAAAAATTTCCCAAATTTATTATTTCAGTGAAATAACTATCTACTAAACGTGTTTATTTTTCGTCAATAATGGTATGTATTGACTATTTCCATTCTAAATATCTTGAGAACGGTTGCTCGTAGCGATTTTAACAAAGATATATTATTTACGTTAAAAATCACAGAGATGTATATTTTTTCCGTCGGTAGTTTTATACAGGTACGGACAAAAAGTTATTACGCTTCAAAACAGTTAGAACAGATGTAGGTGGCGCCCTCTATCAGTAGGAGCCATATTGACATCAAAATCAAATTTCTCATGTCAAAAACCTCCCAGACACCAATTTTCATCTAAATATTGACGTTACTTCAGAAATTATTTGAAAAAAATCGAAATAAAAATGAAATTTCTACGCCCTGTATCTCCGAAACTAAGCATTTTAGGGCATACATTTATAGGAACTTTTTTACCTAGTTTTATCTGCAGAATTTGCTGCCGAAGTTTCCGGAATACAGTTCGGACCATCCTGTATATAGTATTTTTATATTTATCGTGAAACATTAAATTATAACAATTTTATATAATTGATTGCGATCATATGTGTTTCTGATTATAATATTAAATCAAATATACAAACCTGGTCATCATTGATGGTCGGGATTTTAATGTCAAAGATAATGATGAGAGTGAGCTTATGCATTTCTTCAATGGGCGGATTTTCCAATAAAAATGTAAAACTAAACAAGAAGACGTTTTGAATAGTCTTGAAGGATTAGGCGATTAATTGGTCAATAATTAATTAATAATTTAGCTACATTTCTATTACCTTGCTTAATATTTTGCATTATATTCCAATAAGTAACGTAATTCCACCCTTTACCTTTGTCTTACTCATTAAATACAGACCATCGAATGGACCACGGAAGTGTGATGTCAGGGCAGCCATTTTTGTTACGAATTAGTTCAAAGTTCCAAACAAAGCAAAATACTGTCACTGTCAATTGCTGTGACAAACTGTAAGCTTTTTGTATTTGTGTGTTTTTCTCAAAAATTAGAAGAGATCAAACAGGTAATTTTTAGTATTTTGTAGATATATTAAGTCATAAACTTTCTGCAAAGTAGAATTAGTTTACTACTTTATTCAAATAATGGATTAAAATTATTTTTTTTTAAAGTAAAGTTAGGTTAGAATTCTAAGATACAGAATGACCAGGTCTGTATATCACTTGTATTGACTGTCTTGACTAGAGAGATCATCCAACACTGTATCACAATTTGGGCTTGATTTTATTTTTACTCATTCGCTCTTTGATTAATATAATTAGTAGAGTGTCTAATTAATATTCCTTACTAATAAATGTATACATTATTTATATTTTATTTTTCGATTCTCGATACTGCTACTTCATCTCCTACTTAACTTATAACGGTTCAACTTTAATTGATATATTTTCAGGAAGAAATAATTGCAGATAAGTCGATAATATCTCAAAACATTTTGTTGGACGCTTTATCTAAAACTAGACCGTCTTTGATTAAAAGCGAAAGAGAGAAGTATAACAGAATGTACGTTTTAAATTTTATATATCTTTGAACTTTAAATGTTTTTTTTCCTTGCAGTTATGAAAGATTCCAAGGAGGTAGTACAGAGGAAGATATAAAAGGGTTAAAGGTTACTTTAGCGTAAATAATTTTTATAATTTATTTTTGTTTATAAATAAATATATCAGTTTTTAATACATACTTTAATATGACTCTTAGAGTTATCTAAATACATAATGAGATTTAATTTTGAGGATGATTATAAATAAATAATGTCATGAAATCAACTAACAACTATAACCATATAATGTTTTTTCTAACTGTTTCCAACTTTAACTTGTTTTAAATGTTGATCCTGAAAAAAAAGCAATCAAAGATTTATTAATTTTGATTCAAGTTATGGCGACTACTTACGTTTGATTTCGATCTACCGCGTCCTGACAAATATTTATCTAATACAACTATAGGAGATTCGAAGGCGAGCACCCAGAAGATGGACAGTCCAAAAGTTAACATGAATAAAGGCCAAAACGAGTAGAGCTAGAAATAAATATAATAATTCAATTATTACTCATATTTTTCAATAATTTTTTTAATTTAGTTTTTAGTTTTTTTTTAGTTTTTGTCTCTAGGAATATTTTTCAAAATGTCTGCGGTATGTAATTAGTATTAAAGAAAAAAATACGTTAATTTATTGTTCAACATTTTTTTTGTACACGGGCAACTAAGGTGTTGAGGTGTTATTAATTTTAAGCTGTTTTATTTATTCAGAATTTTTATTTTATATTAATAAAACATTTTTACTTTTAGTTTGGTTAAATTTTTGAAAAACATTAATGTAATATCGGTAACATAATATATTTTTGTAGATAGATTTTAAGTATTTTATGGTGGCAGTATTTTTGTCTGTTCTTTGAAAAGCAATACCGGTTGCGTCTCAAAAGTGGTTCACCCCTACAACTTTTTATTTTTTCAGATTAAAAAAAACGAGATTTGGTATGTTAGTATACGACCTAAATTAAGATTGATTGGTATATTCAATTGTTTTTCGTCACTTCCTGTTTCACCGGAAATTACTATAACATTTGATTAATATAATCAATAAATTGTCCTCTCGGTATATTTTTACTTTATTTGATAGAAAATGACACTCTGGCATTTTCGCTTAAAAAAAATCGTATTTTAAATTTCAGTCTATAGTACCATGGCTTGTTAGAAACACTTTCTTAATCAAGGACCCTTGGAAAAATAGATTTGATCGTCTAATGTTTTTCGTGTCTTGTCCTGGTCGGTTAAAAGATGCCTAAATTGTAATTTTAATCATATCTTAATTTTTTCAAATGAAACTGGATTTTGCATTAGCATATTTGGAAAAAGCATTTTTTATGAATAATTTGGTACCATACACTTGATATTTCGAGTCAAATTGTCGTTATGAACTGTTACCGAATGAACATGTTACAATTTCAAATAAATCATATGCCAAAACGACAAAAGTTGACATATGGTATGTCATTCTATTCAGAGTGCCATTTTCTATGGAATAGATTAAAAATATACTGAGGGCGCCATTTATAAATCAAAAGTTGTAGTCATTTTCGGTGAAACAGGAAGTGACCAAAAACAATTAAATACGTCAATCAATCCTAATTTATGTCATATACTAACATACCAAATCTCGTTTTTTTTTACCTGAACAAATAAAAAAGTTACAGGGGCGAGCCACTTTTGAGACGCATTCGGTGTACAATTAGTATTCTTTTAATTAACTGCCAATTAATTTGCAGCAATATATGCTTTCATAGTAAAAAGACAGAGTACTTATTACACTATAACATAAAAATTTTTGAAGTTTTTTTATTAGGTGGCCCTGCATGATTTCGTATAGTGCTGATAAAAGTGCCAAAACTTACCATATTAAATTCCGTAAAGTGAATAGGCGATCTGACATTTAGATTGACGATGTAAGCTATTCCTAAATGCAGCATATATATTGAATAAGTAAATCTACTAAGAATTTGGAGAATTGGTAGTGATAAGATACTGTTTATAATGCCTGAAACAAAAACAGTTATAAGTTCATTAACTAGAAGCAGAGTAATATGGTGTAATCTGTTTTTTCTTTATGGAGCTATATATAAGATCTATGATTTATTTGTTGTTTACTTCTTTGACCCTCTTTTGTATAATTATGGTTAATAACTTATTCTTGGTTTTTGGTCAGCTTTTAATAATACAATTTAATTAGAATCTAGGATAATTTTGGATAATGCAGATAGAAGGGGCTACTGAAGAAGATTTATACGGGAAGCTTAAACAAATCTTAATTTTTGAGCGTTTGCAGAAAGTGAAGCAAACGTGGACGGAATACCTCGTTGATGTATCGCTGGGTGGTTATGCTACCTTGAATGAATACTAAACGTCAGCTGTTGCCGTAATCAGTGGTACTTCATACCATAACACCTACAGTGCGCTGAACGGTGCCCTTCAATTGAAAATTGGATATTCCGTCTTTCAACACATTTTCACATTTCGTCGATTCACTGTTGAATACAACGATTTTCGTTCCATTCCATATTCCATTCTCCTTTCCAATAGTTGCCGCTGATGCTCTGGAGTCACCGGTAGAAAGATCTTATTTGACGAAAAAACGGTCCTCATTGATATGGCCCTTGGTGGAAAATACTGTTCGGAATATCTCAGAAATTTTGTTGGCGTAAAGATACGTATGTAATAACAAAAAATATGTTTAAAGTTTTTATAAAAATGCGATAAGTTATACTGGGTGTTGCGTTTTCAAAAAATGTCACAGTATATTTTTTAGCTTTATTCGCATCCGCAATTCATATTAGACTTTATTTTAGATGTCTAGTAGCAGTAGCTACTGTTTTTCAGAGCTATTTATAGTCTAATATAGTTTTGACATTGTTTGAGTCTTGAGTAGATCTGACACTGCATGACTTCGTACCCGTGTCGCTAGACAACATTGTGAATAAAACCCGACAAAAAAGAAATATTCGTATATCATTGTCTGGCCTAGAGATTGAGCCATCTCCGGTTGTAAGACAGTATTAGAAAGTTCTTTCACTCGATCTATACCATACTGGCAAGCAAAACCTTGGGTGGGTGTTTATATGTCTAGGACTAAATCGCTATGGCGATCTAGTAAGCCGGAGAGAGCAAAAATGCAAAGTTTTTTATTACATAACTATTTAAGTTTAACCAGCTAGATTTCATGTGCTTGGGAAAATATTTGCCCCTCTTTCTTTTTATTTTACTGAGCGCATTGACCGTACTATTCACACACACGCAAATCGGCACCCAAGGTCAGAAATGCCGACTCTAGTATATCGGATTTGCAGATCTGTTCTAAATAAAAATAATTTGACGTCATCGTCATCTGTCGTCTGTCAGACTCGTATGTTTTGTTTTGCTGTTTATAATCTACATTAACCAACATATATCCAGTTTGATTTTACTTTGCATTCGAGATGATTAGGCAAGTATAAGAAGATTTCAAAAACCACAGTTGATATGGTCGTGTTATAGTCAAATTTACAAATAAAAAGCTTGATTTTCATGCATCCGTTGTCCGACGATACGTTGATACGATATTAATTTCATTGGCTGTATTTAAAGGCTTCGATTGGTTAACCGTTTCTAACCAACCGAAGTCTTTAAATTCAACCAATAAAATTAATATCGTATCATCGTATCGTCGGACAACGGATGATTGAAAATCAAGCTTAAAACGTACCTCCATATCCGTTGCTGCAAGCGATGACTATCCATCCCAAACATACAGCCCAAGTCGGTCTTACAAATGTGTTATAAAGAGAATTGGCGACGACATCGTAGTCAAGATTATTCAACTGATCTACTCCACCAAATACACAAACCGGCATAACTGTAAGGACTATAACCCAGATACTGTATATGATGATCTAAAATGCATAAAAGACAAGTGTAATGAGTTGCATGATTATGGAGATATTTAAATTAAGTTAATTTATTGGTAAAAAAAACTTAAAATATATATATTTTTTTTCTTGGCAATGAAGGTATGTTTTCTGTTGAAATGCATAACAATTAACAACAGTTGTTTTATTCAATACACAGTTGGATATTTCAGCATATTTTCGAGAGAGCACTTGTCACCTGTTATGCTTATTCTAATAGAAAGCTAGATTTTATTCACATCTACTTCACCGTTTACGTGTAGCAAAGCGTGTAGTCAGAGATACAAGAATGTCTCTAGATGGTAGTGAATAAACATAGTATGCGATTTCTCATTCCAGAGCACACCGCTATAAAATTAGATATTTTTATAGTTATAGATGGTATAAAACGCATTGGCCTATTAATGTTGTACATACATACATATTGCCATTACTTGCTGACGAGTATTTGACACGCATCAGAAGATGGTTACGCAAGGCGTTTTCTTTCATGAGCGTTTCTGAACGATGTTATCTCTCTTCCACACTCCGGACATTCAAAAATCTCATTGCTTTGTTCTCTCTTTACTTTTTGTTTGTCGCTGTTAACTGAGTTTGTTGATTCTTGCGCGAATTGCGTTCTATCGTGCGCTGCTTCTTCCAACTCATTCTGCATGTTTATCCCCTTTAAGTTTTTGTGGAAAATATCCTTGTACTTTTTGAGTTGCCCCCACCCGGTTTTTTCTTACCGTCTACAAGCTCACCGTAAAGCAGAGATTTTTGTAGGCGGTTTTCTTGCATTCTGCATCAGTCTATCTTAAGCGGGATTTTGTAATCATGACGTCAACGCTCTCGCAGGTAGCTTTTTCAAGGACCGATACGTTTGAGAAGTGGTGGAATCATTTCATTCTTAAGACTTGTCTAAGGTGTCTCTGTTGCAACTTGTTTAATGCGTTTATGTGTCGGCGGTACGGCACCCAGGTTTCGCTACCATATAACATGGTGGGGATTATTATTGCTCAGTACACTGCAAGTTTCGTTTTTGTGCTCAAGTTATGATTGTAGAAAACCCTGTTTTTTAATTTCCAGAATGCTCTTAAGGCGCTGCTAATTCTGTGCTGAATTTGATAGTCGATATTGGCCTTTTCCGAAATCAAATTGCCGAGGTAATTGAATTCCGCTACATATTGCAATAGTTCTCCGATTTTTAAAGCATTGTGATCTTCCGGGGGAGTACACACGATTTTTTTAGCTTAAAGCCCAAAGCCTCGTATGCCCAGGTATATGTGTTCCAACATTTCTTGTAATTGTTGTATCGTGTTTGCAACTAGAGCGCAGTCGTCAGCGTATTGAAGTTCTGTGATGAATTTTGTACGTGTTTTTGGCCTGAGTCTTTTTATGTTGAACAGGCCGCCGCCTCGTCGTATCTGTATCTAATACCCAATCCTCTTTCCTGCAGTTTGCTGTCCACTATAATGGAGAGCGCTGCCATGAATATGTGGAATAGGAGAGGCACTATAAGGCACGTCCCTGGTATTAATGTTGTAATGCCTTGTGTTACAGAAATTTTGTAACAAGTGATGAACGACAAAAAAGATACTGTGTTGCATTTGATTTATTTCATTATTTATTTATGAAAAAAAAATAAACCACTGTCGCAGTCTTAATAAATATTTTTTTCTAAGTTAATATGAAATAAAAATAAATAATAACGATTATACTTACTCTTGGAGTTTTATTAAAATCAATTTCTTTATAAATTTTGACTTTTGATATGTAGTATCCTACTATTGCACCAATTAGATATGGAGCTGCTCTGGTATATGTCTGCATGTAGTATTTGGTATTGTAGTCCACCAAGTTTCTAAAAGATATTGATAGAGGATCAAGTAGAAATAATATTACTTTTTAATTAATACCTTAAATTGGAGAGCAAAGCAGGTAGCTGGTAATGTCTAGTTATAAAGAAAGAAGCGGCCATCGAAGCCAGTGAAGTTATGCATACTAAATGAATCCCAATTAGGGGCAACTTGTAGAGGAAATATAGCATTATAGGGGATACTAGGTAAAGTTGCCAGTCGACATTTAAATACCATGTTTGTTGATTACACTAGATTATGAAATATTATTAAAATGTAACGTCTATTATATATATTATATTATTTATTCTTACCAATTCATAAGGCACAAAATAATTTTGAATATACAATAAACTTTTCCACCAGTTTTTTCTGCATAGGTGTCCTAAAGATGCGTCTAGTTCTGGGTACAAAGGTCCAGAACCAAGATATTTTACCAGAAAAGCAAAAAATAGAATTACAGGTATAAAAGGTACAGTGAGCCTGAAATTGGAAAATCTAACGTAATATAAATACTAAAAGCTGGCAAAGATTAGTTTTGGGTCGAGCATTCATAGCAGATTCGTCGACCCAATCAGTACTTAAAATTCTAGGGAAGAATGTACATCATGCGTTCAGCTTCACGATTTAATTACGCCTCGTGATACTTTATTTGTTTATTTATTAACGAGTCGTTGTTATTTTCCCTATTGCTTGTAAATTTTTAAGTGCAAGTTAGAAACAATAGCACCTTAGCACTTTTGGTAAAAATAAGTGGAATTGAGTTGGTGTTCGACAGTGGTCGCGCTATTAGAACTCAAAAATCCATATCTCGAAATCCATTAAAAATAATTGATTGTATTTTTTTTTCAAAATCTTTCGTAATATTTCTGCTATATTTTCTTTGCAGACAGTATGTGAAAATCTTTACAAATAAAAAAGTTACACGATTGCTGAAAATTGCTATGCACTAAAAGTAAATGGACAGTTTTTTTTTAATTTTTGAATGAAAAAAACAAGCCTATCGATTTTTTCTTATTTAAAGATCTTGTAAAAGATCCGAACTTCGAAATAAAATAAAAGTTTCAATATCTAAAGTGGTTCTTGAGTTATCGCGTGTTATGTGTTAAAAAGTTGCGTTTTTAAATTATCGCGATTACTGACGTTTTCTCGTTATAAAAAATATGGACACCCTAACGAGATCTCTATAATTTCATTTCAGATGCTCAAAAATATCTAAGTAATGATTTTATCTAGTTATCTTTTCGAAAAAAAAATAAAAATAAGTGGTTTGCAATCGTGATTTTACTTTACTTAATAGGGACAGGAGTACCGGAGAAATGTGACAACGCCGCAACAGCACATCGTCGCATTTCTCTCACTCCGACTTAATAAGATCCCTATGCGATTTACTTCCACACATATAAATACCGACCCAAAATTATGAGTTGCCAGCATGGTATAAGCAAAACAATATTCTTGTCATTAGTGATGATATTTAGTTCATTTTTTTTATTTATTTGATATAGTACTGGGATGTTACTGATTTTCGACTTTTCATCATTTTAAAAATTATGAAACATTAATATTTGTTGTAACTTACCTGATATAGCGGTGGACATAGAAATAAATTATATTAAATTTAGTTCCAGATTTCATAGCTTTCATGAAAACAAATACTAGTAGAAAACCCGACAGGAAGAAGAACGAATCGACTGACAGAGTTCCGTTAACATAAAATAGACTTCTCGTTCCTTGTACAAACTAAAAAGAAAGAACTAAAATTAATTAGAATTTGTCGGGTTGAGTTGTATGTGGAGACATAATTGTCAATCTCAAGTTATTTTCTATATATTTTTACATTATCTGGACTTTGGCATAATTTGTTATTCTATAGGCTTTGTGTAGTTGATTTCAAAAAATTCCGACCGCGGCGCTGTATACGGCAGAAATCAGAAATTTTCGCTATGTATTTCACACCGTCCGCGTCCCGGTTACAGTTCATGTTAATCGCATTAAAATTGAAAATTCGAAATTTTTTGAAAAAAATTTTGGATTTTTTTTTACTTTTTAGTTAAAAAACATAATTTATTATCAAGAAATTATGTGGCAACATAAGTAGTAGATTAAATTTACAAGAAAGAAAAGTCTAGTGGTTGGTTCTCAAAATTTTAGCAAAAAATATTTTTTTTGGAAATTTTCAAAGTAAAATAACTCTAAGTTACAACTAAGTTATTTTATACTTATTTAAAAAACGATAAAGAGAAAATATGTTTTTATTATCGAGATCTACCACCCCTTAAAATACGTGCACTTATTTCTGGGACACCCTATATTATGAGAGAATAAAATATAATTTGGCAATATTAATGGTATAATTTTTTTTAATCCAATAGTGATTAAAATGTTTTATGAACATCTTCCAAAATTATAATTATGTACCTTTAAAAAATTTCGTTATAGCCGAAATAGCCCCAGTTATGACCCCACTAGTAAAACCGGTGATTAAAACTATGCTCGCTACCGTAGTTGAACTGATCGAAAAAGTTTTTTTAGCTGGAATAATACATTATATTGACTTTTTTATTTTTATTTTTAGAATTTTCACAAATGATACTTCCAACACCTTTAGAATAAGTATATAATAAATTTTCGTATAATCGCAATTTAAACCCATGTATTTGTATATATCTACTAGTTGTTTACTAGATGTTCTACTCCGATGGTGTTTCTCCGATGGTGCTTCTTGATGGAAACCGATATATGCAGTAATGTCAGCTCTTTTTGAGTTGACATTTGCTGCATGCGTCGGTTAACAGCATGATTTTTGTCCTAGCATGTTACATATCTTTATCCATTTTAATTTTGGGTTTAGAGTTTATTTATAAGTCTTATATAAAAACTAAAAAGAATATATTACCTCGTACAAGTCGTATACGTTATCTAGTGCAGATGAAGCAGTAAGTGACATCATATGTCCAAGAACAACCCACATTATGCTGAGAAACCTTATGCCGTTTAAACAAGACAAATCGGTTTTTTCTGTTGCGTGGAACAACTTTTTACCATTCGTATATACAGAGAATGAGGCCAGAATTGGATGTGGTTTAGCTAGAATGCAATAGTCTTTCTGTATTCTCATAATATATATTATAAGGAGTTGGACAGAGTAGGAATAGAAGTACCATTTAATTTTGCTTTACTCTATATCGCTGAAGGTTTTCATAGAGATCATGACAGTTTTAGTGGAGATTTAACTACAGAGTAGGAATAGAAATACCATTTTATTTTTCTTTACCATCTCTATCTATTGTGTAGAAGAAATAGTAAGGCAGCAAAGAACACATCGTTTGGTGGTCATCTTCATAGACAGCTAAGCGGCGCTAAAAGCACTCGGTTCCACGGAGGTCAACTCTAGATTAGTGTGGGAAGGTGTGCGTGTTCTAAATACTTTAGATGAACATTGTTACGTTGGCCTGGGTACTAGGGCACGAGGGTCACAAGGTTAATGAAAAGGCAGATGAAAGGGCCAAGCAAGGCTTATCAATGCTATTCATAGGCCCAGAACCCTTCTGCGGCGTTGCAAAAGCAGTCACGAGAATGGCCACGGAACGATAGGTGGCTAACAAGTCTCTAGAATGGTGGAGAAATTTACCAGGGCAGAGACAGGCGAGAAAGTTCATAATAGAACCAAAAATCACGGAAGTCCTGATAAGCAAGGGCAGTAAGACAGTCAAATCTGTAGTGTGTCTACTAACAGGGCATTGTAAGCTAAATAGGCATCTAAAGCTAATGGGGTTGACGGACCAAGCCATGTGTAGGTTCTGCCGTGAACTACTGAACTACATGGAGGGTTCAGTCTCCAAGTTGCTAAAGTTTGTGAAAAGGATAGGACTGGAGAATGTAACCTAATGGTCAGAAGAGGACCACAATAGATCTGAGAAGGTCGCAGTGGATCAGGCCCTCTAGCAATATAATCTAATCTCTGTCGCTGAAGTTTTTCATAGTGATAATGACAGTTTTCGTCGTAAATTTGGAGCTTAAATGCTATTTCTAAGCCTACTAGTGATGGTTTTCTGATTGAGCTACACTGTAGATTCCTTTGCAATTTAAAAGAAAAATGATGTTATTTCTTTGAGTACACAAGTGTTATTTCCAAAAGAGATCTGAATTTACATACGGCTCTAAGTCTCTTATTACTACCTTGGTTAAAATTGTATATTGATTAACATTTAATTTAATTATTACATTTATTAGGAATATATTTTATATCATCATCTATTCCATTTTGAAGCAAGATTTGCATGCAAGTTCGTCAATTAAAAGTGCATTAATATAATATATAGTTATTTAATATTTACAGATTTTTCCTTACCTTGTTTGTGAAATTGGCAATATGTATCATATAATGTGGATAATACCATTATAGCAATTATTGCTCCAAAGAACGCGCTGAAATTTATAAGTTGGTGTTATTTTAATGCTTATTAATGTACCATACGATAGAAAAAAAACGGCGTCAAAGACGGCTGAGGAATGACTATTTATGATGATTTTGGCGAGACCAAGCCCTAGGCGATATTTACTTGGTGCTGGACTTAAGAAAGCTGAAATTTATGTTTATATTGAGTAAAAATGATTTTTAAATGGCGTAGTTTAAAATTAAAAAAAAAATTGGAAATAGCTTTTTGTGTGTTATTCTATACTTTTTCAATCTTTCTATAATTAATGCTAATTTTTAACGAAGTTTTATGTCAATTTTTAGTAAATAACATCTAGGGCTTGACCTCGCCCAAATTATCATCGATTGTCATTCCCAGGCTGTCTTTGACGCTGTTTTTTCGATCATACGGTATTTTACTAAAACACTATTTTCTTACATTGTAATTATTCCACCTTGATCTAATTCCACTTTGTCTTCCTTTGATTGACACATGATGTCGAATGGAATTGATGTTAATCCGTCAAAGATATTTATTATTGCTTGTAGATTTTCTCCAGCACATTTGTTTGGAATACACACACCATAGGCAGGTAAAAATGATGCGACTGTCACATTGGAAAACTCTTTGCCTAGTCTTTTATGCTCAGCAATCAGACGATGCCGTTCCATAGCCTGGAAGAAAATTTAAAATCATGCATAAGCAAATATGATTCTTGTTTAAAAAAATTGAAATACTTAATATACAATGTGGCCCATTAGTGCGAGAAATCCAATATCGTCGTTGTTGCCGAAAATATTCAAAACAGTTTTATAATGATGTTGCATGATTTATAATGGTGCATATCCTAAAAATATTTTGTTATATACAGGGTGTTACAAAAATAATTTATGATAAAGTATAATTTTTAAGTTATAAAGTATTTTTTTTAAAGTGATATTTTTTAAATTGCGCCCCCATTTTTTTCTGCAGATAATTGAATTCAGCATAAAATTCTGCATGTAGTTCACTATTTTTATTTGAAGCACTATGCGGTGTTACCATTCTATTTGTTATTTACTAAAACTTGGGTTAAAAACACTTATATATAGTAATATGCTGTCGAAGTTTCCGGAATACAGTTCGGACCACCCTGTATATCGTTTAGATGCAGACTTAAATAATGATGATTTTTTGCATTTAAAGTTTTCCCAAATTTTTACCGACATCGACAGATAATTGCTGTATTATAATGCATAGGGGGTTTTAACGGTAAAATACAAGACAAAGATCATCTTATTACGTGGCTTTGATAAAAATTTACTGTTGGAAATGCCATATGTAATATAATATCGCAAATATCTGCCAAACCGTTAAAAAATTAGGAACACTGTAAATAAAAAATGTCCACTTTTTAATTCTGATCTAAAAGAAAAATAATATACAGAGTGTTGTATTTAAAAAAGTAATATAACATTTGAAATATTCTATGTTGGCGATACCATAAAAATACTCTGTATAAGAAAATGTAATATTTTTAGCCGGTTTTATTCTGTTATCCTTGGTGTTTAGGAAAATATAGCTAAGTATTAATTAAAATTAAATTCACTACAGTTTTTAACCACTTTTCGGATATAGTGTTTTTAACCCAAGTTTTAGTGAATATGTATTAAATGTGGCATATCACTATACTCAGGAGACCGAGTTCTTTCAAAACCTGAAATTAAAAATGCAGATCCGTATTTAAAAAAATTAAGTTGGCCTCCGTATCTCACAAATTAGCATCTAATTTGAAAATATAAAACTACTATCAGATAGCCCTAATAAAGTGGTTATGAGACTGTGCAATTAGTTTTTTGATTTTCTAAAAAGTAACGACAGGAAAAAATAAAATTGATTGTCAAAAAAATCCGTTCTTTCCAAAAACTCAGCAATCCTTTAAATTTTAAAAACTTTTTTGATGGAATCTTGGTGAACATCCCAAAGCGGGCAGCTTTGTTCCAATTTAACCATGTTCGTATCTATTACGGCTACCGAGATACCAATGCTCGTATCTCGAATTTGTAGCACCCTGTATACTCGTACATGTCATGCAATATGCCCTGTACGTTGTTTGAAAAAATTATCAGTATTTAAATATGTATCGGTATCTAGTAGGTACTGATTTCTTCTGAATATCCTGTTCTTGGGTATCTCCTATAACAACACTTGAGATAGACGCGAGAATTATTTATATCATTAAAAAAAATGAGATCATTTAAATGATATTATATGTCTAAATATTTCTTATAGAGTATATAAAGACTAATAAGTACTTAAGATTAAGTCAATTAAAAAATATTCTTTTTTCTAGATATGATTAAATTTGTTGTGTCTATAAAAAATTCAATAGCCATATCAGATTAGGAAATAACTACGTAATATAGAATTACCTGTTATCTATAAACAAAAACCTACTTTAGAAAGGAACTGATAAACCGGATTATAGTCAAAATCATTTCCTCAGGAAAATATCTACAAATTACTACATGATATTATTGTTAATTACTTATAAATAATAAGGCAGATAATAATGAATGTGATATTATGACTCTGTTTATTATCGATAATATATGTGCAAATTTTACATTTATTTACTTACTTTACTTAACTATTAAACTCATAAAACATCTAAATCTAAAACTAAAATACTAAAATGTCTTTTTGAACTTGGATCAATCTACAGATGCCTGACGCACTATTTCCGGACCCTGTATAATACCTAATAATACGATAATAAAAAAAGTAAAAGTGGAACCTTGCAGTTCGGAGCACTGTAAAGTAGGGTAAAGTCTTTATACATCTGGTTGGAGAGACTTTTTATTAAATTTTATTTATTTTATTATAACGATTGTTTTGATTTATTCTATTCTTACTTTCATTTCCATTGTGGTATATCCTTCTATATTTATTGATATGAGGCAGTAACTTCCTAGAACATCCCGATTGCCGTTACTTATTTCCAAACATTCGTCATAGTTTCCCAACCATGCCCAGTTTATTTTTGCAATCCCAGCAGGCACTTTTGCTGTAGCATCAATCACTAAAATATTTTCTATTTAGTTTATTTCGTTACCACCCTTAAAATAAAGTTTTATCCTAAAATACTTTTTTCCCTGAATATCTTTAGAGTTTTACTGTACCTTTTAATTAAAAATTTTATGTTTGGCTTAAATTTTAGGCCTTAGCAGGTGTTGTATCTTTAGTTGGTATTACTTGATTAGTTTTTAACGTAACACTATAGGTTTGGTGCATATCAGTTGATTTTAAAAAATTCCGACCGCAGCGCTCCATACGGCAGAAATCAGAAATTTTTGCTATGCATTTTACGCCGTCCCGGTTACAGTTCATGTTGATCGCATTAAAATAATATTGAAATCGTGCCTTTGTAACAATACTTAAGTATTTTAGTTTTATGCTAGTGCAGTCATTCAAACTATAAAACACTCATACGAGTTTGTGTGATGTAACGCTGTTTCGGGTAGTAAAAAATAAATGAACAAGAACCCGAAGTAGGCGTCGTGTTGTGTTGTGACAATTTCAAATGTTAATAAAATTGCTGAAAAAATGTTAACGCGTAAAGGAGAGCGTAATTAGAGCGTTGTTGGGTGCAATAACATTCAATAACTCAATTTTCCCGGATATTCAACTCTCCCGAAACATTTTATAGCTTCATAGTTTCTCACACCGATTTGATAAAATACACAAAATGGTTTCAAGTAGTTCAAAGAAACAAGTTAACACCAAACCAAACCATTTTCATTGAAATAAGTAGCTTTTATGTACTGTTTTGTTTATTTAAACTTAATATGAACTGATATCTTTAGTGCGGGGCATATGTGTAATTATAGATATATATAGTATAAAATCTATGTACTATAAAAATACCGTATTTTAATAAATGCCTGAGAATTTTTAATTAAACAGTACTTGACATTCTGTAATTTTAAATATTTTATAATATATTTAAATTATTTCTAATAAAGGAATATTGCGATAATATAAACATAAAAAATAAGAAGAATAAAAAAAATTATATACAAGTATTTTTTGTCTATTTATTATTTGTCGCAAATAAATAAATATACAGGGTGCGTCTCAAAAGTGGCTCACCCCCTATAACTTTTTTATTTTTTCAGATAAAAAAGCGAGATTCGGTATGTTAGTATATGACATAAATTAGGATTGATTGACGTATTTAATTGTTTTCCGTCACTTCCTGTTTGACCTGAAATGACTACAAGTTTTGATTTTTAAATGGCACCCTCGGTTTTTTTATTTACTTTATTCGTTAGAAAATGACACTCTGAATCGAATGACATATCATATGTCAACTTTTCACATATTCGCTCAAAAACAAATTTTATTTTAAATTTCAATCTAGAGTGCCATGGCTGTGTTAAACATGGCAGTGACACTCATTTTTAATCAAGGAGCCTTGGAAAAATAGTTTTGATCGTCTAATGTTTTTAATGCCTTGTTCTGGTCGGTTAAAAGATGCCCAAATCGTATTTTTAATCATATCTCAATTTTTTCAAATGGAACGAGGGTGGCTCATTAGCATATTTGGAAAAAAACATTTTTTATGAACAATTTGATACCACACACTTGGTTTGGAGTCAAATATTCGTTATGAACCACAGGTTACAATTTCAAATAAACCATATGCGAAAACGTCAAAAGTTGACATATGATATGTCATTCTAAAAAATACCGAGGGTGCCATTTAAAACTTGCTTCATTTCTGGTGAAACCGGAAGGGATCGAAAACAATTGAATATGTCAATCAATCCTAATTTATGTCATATACTAACATACCAAATCTCGCTTTTTTATCTAAAAAAATAAAAAAGTTATAGGAGTGAGCCACTTTTGAGACGCACCCGGCATATTAAAATCAAAATATCGGTTTTTATGTAAAAAGTTACTGGATTGTCTTTCTAATTAATTGATACATATAATTGCTTTTTTTTTCGTCTAAGAAAATAATTAAATATGTGTTCATAAATACTGTAATGGTTTTGTTTTTAGCCAAATTTATTTTCAGCTACCACTATGGTTTCCATTTAAAAAAAAAACATATGTTTGTGTCATATGTCCAAAATGACAGGCTTTAGAAAAAATCGGAGAACACAGACTCATTAGGAATGTGATTATCTACAACTTTTATCTGAAATTTTTTTGTCTAAAATAGAGTATACTGGAATTAGGGACGATTTTTAAAATAGCCAAAATTTGTTTTTTTCGAAATATCTAGTAAGCCATAAACTTTTTTAAAAATCTGAAAGGCGCATATTTATGACCCCACAAAACTGTAATTCTTTCCCCATTTAACCGACTCTCTATCTCTCGTAGTTTCCGAGATACCTATAGAGAACATCGTAGAAAACTCACCCTGTATTTGTCATTCCACTCATTTACTATATTTATATAAAATAATTAGGTTCTTACTTCTCAATGCCCACAATCCATCGCTGAAACTTGCGAGATTTCCCAGAAATTCCAAAAGTTGAGCAACACAGTCCAAGCTGAGTTCCAATTCATTACTATTAACTTTGTCTAACACACTTTTGATCAGTTGTTCAGGATTAGCTGTGTAATTTTGAAGCAAACTGCAGTTACCGGAACATATTACCACAAAAAATATAAATAATGGTAAAAATTTCATTCTATATGGACAAAAATGTATAAACTTGACTGGAGAATTTAAAGAGAAGATGTTAGTAAATTGATAAAAAAAATGTGTTAATACCAAGCGATTTAATTTGTTACTTATTTTATATTCAGATGACTGAATAATCAGTTTCAAGAGCATTTAAAATATGTCCTATCTTAAGACAATTACTATTCAATTGTTTTATCTCCTTACATTTTTTTAGTACAGTAGCATGCCTATCGTGTGTTCTTATTTATCGGAATGGATATTTTGAGGTAGATTAGATCATATTAGTCTCTTTTATGTCTAGAAACGTATTGAAGAATAATAAATCAGTACATTGTGACCGTAAGTAGTTATATTGGGTGCGTCTCAAAAGTGGTTCATATAACGTTTTTATTTTTTCAGATAAAAAGAATTCTAAGCGTTCTAATAATTCATTCCATCACTATTATATAGTAATGATAGTTAAAATCTCTAAAATTTAATTTATTTTCTGTAAGAAATAAAGTTTAAAATGTCAAATCGAAACAGATATTTTTCAGAACAGTGGGCTACTCTGTAATATAAAATTTGTCTTGAATACCTTGCGTAAATTCCATTTTTTCACGCAACAATTCAAAAATAATTAAATTTCATAATATTGCACTGAAATGTACCTACATATTTGTTTAAACCCAATTTAAATAACCTTTGATTTGTATTGTCTCTTGAATAGCAAGTGGAAGATAAATACAAAAGTGAGATTTTATATACGGATTTTATTAATCTAACTGAAATACAATACGATTAAAAATACCGCATGATCGAAAAAAATGGCGTCCAGTTGGCTGACATCAATGACATTTCCCATATAAATCTATACTAATATATAAAATCCTTAAGTGACTGACATACTGATTAATCACGATCCTGCTCAAACCTCTCAACGGAAGAAGCTCAATTTTGGCATACAGGTTGATTCTAGGGTGTAGAGGGTCGATAAGAAGGGATTTTTCGAAATTCCAGTTCCAAGAGGGTGAAACCACCCCTCAAATATTACAATATTTTTTTATTTAAAAAACGGTCAAGTTTCCGAAAAAACGCTTAAACACGTATATTTTATTTTGTTTTTTTACATATTTTAAGATTTTTAAAAATGTATCTCTTGACGTATAAACCTGATTTTTGGAAAACAGGTTGACTTGGGTATAGAGGTTCGATAAGAAGAGATTTTTTGAAACTCGAATTCTAAGGGGGTGAAACTATCCCTCAAATATTAAAATATTTTTCATTTAAAAACCGGTGAGTTTTTCGGAAAAACTCTAAACACGTATATTTTATTTTGTTGTTTTACATATTTTAAGATTTTTATAAATGTATACAGGTGTTTCATAAAATATGACCATTGAGTAATCACGATTCTCTGCTTAAACTGCTTGACGTTTAAAGCTAATTTTTGGCAAACGGATTGACTGTGGGGTGTAGAGGTTCGATAAGGAGGGGTTTCTCGAATCTCAAATTTCAAGCGGGTAAAACGCCCCTCAAATATTACAATATTTGTTATTTAAAAAACGGTTAGTCTTTCGGGAAAACGCTTGGACAAGCATAATTTATTTGGTTTTTTTACATATTTTGAAATGTTTTAAAAAATTATACAGGGTGTTCCCAAAAGTTGGGTAATTTCTTAACCACGATTCTGCTTAAACTGCTTGACGTAAAAAGCTTATTTTTGGCAAACGGATTTTTAAATCTTATTTATAGTCATATAGTCTGTTACTTCTAACGGTGTTATTTGTTAAGATTGTTTTATCCCAGTATATCTTGAAATTATTATTTTTGACTATGGGTGGTGGATGATATTTGTGTGTGAATTGACTTATTATTATTACTACTATTGAGTTATAAAGAGTTTATAACGTATAATTGGACATGGTAATTAATAGGTAAAAAGTCATACACATTAATTATCACATAATATACAAAAGTGTATTTTTTATTGCATAAAAATAAATATGAAATAAGTAGATCTAATAAATGTTTGAAACGTGGAAATAAAAAAAAACTATGCCTATTTTTAATTCTTTCCAACTTCAACTTCTCCTAAGTTTCCTTCTCCGACCTTATTGGTATTCTAGAACAAATAAAATTTCTTAGTATATTTCTATTATTTTGATTGAACAGTTTACTTACATGAGATTTCGATCTACCACGTCCTGATAAATATTTATCTAATATAACTATTGGAGATTCAAATGCAAGGACCCAAAAAACGGACAAACCAAATGACAGCATAAACAGAGACCAAAAGGAATATAGCTGAAAATATATAAAAAATTAAGATATTGTTTGATTGTGTTATATGATTGTTGTTATTGAAATATGAAAAAATATTTAGGTAAAGTAAAAGATTTCATTTGGGAGTTGAAACCTTTAATGTTACAACAGCAAAATAAAAACACTAATTCACCACAAATCTCAAAACCTTACTCCTAACACTGGATGAGCAGATCGCTAACCATGTTAGCATCATCAGTTTTTATTATCTACTAATAATGATAATATAGTTAGCGAAAGAGATGGAGAATTAATGTTTTTATTTTGCTAATATAATACAATTTAAATGTCTATGCCGTTGTGTCCTTATGTCCTTATAAGGATATGGTTAAGAAAAAAAAATCTATTTATTGATATATTAATAACACAATAATTATTGTAATAAGTTTAAATCTGAAAACTAGAACATGAGAACAATAGGGAAGAAAAAACTTACTAAATTGAACTCCGAAAAATGTATTGGACCTTTTGCATTTGCCATAATAATATTCGCCAATCCGTAATGCAGCAGATATATAGCATATGTGAATTTACTAAGAACTTGGAAAATTGGTAGTGATAAGAAACCATCAATTATACCTAAAAAGAATAAAAACTATTAGGTATGAAAGAAACTTTATACAGGATCCGGCAATAGTGCGTCGTGCATCTGTAGCTTCTAGAATAAAAACTTGGGAAATTTGTTTAAGTGCAAACCTAAAGTACGTATTAGGATGCATTTCAAGAAAATATTTTAACTTCTACAGGGTAGCTCAATATAGGAAATTGGATATCTTTGAAATCCATCATAACGACTCTGGAAGCTTCACAAAAATATTTTAAGACATAGAAACACTAATTATACATTTAATGAGAGTTAAATATTTAATATATAATTTTTACTATTGTATATGCCTCTACCGAATTCAAATCTACTAACCTCCATATCCGTTGGCGCAAGCTATAACTATCCATCCTAAACAGAGAGCCCAGGTTGGTTTTACCAAGGCATTGTGTAGTGAATTGGCAACGGCATTGTAATCAGCATTATTTAATTGTTCCATCCCAGCAAATACACAAATGGGCATGACTGCCAAAATTGTAACCCAAAGGCCATATATGACGATCTAAAAAATTAGTCTTTTAATATTATTGCTATCAATATTGTTGTAGATTAGGGTGAGCTAAAAACTAACCTATGGAATTTATGGGTTAAAATGAACCTAATAACCGAGAAAAAATATCCCCGGAAGACAGGATTTTTAGCTCACTTTTAAAGGGTGTCGGTGAACCATTCAAACTTTTTCATTTAAATAACACGTAAAAAAAAATATTTTTCCATTAAAAGTACCATAACTTTGAAACGGTTTACGATAAAAAAAATTACATCGCGGATTCTTGTGGAGCATAACATTTACTAAAAATCTATTTGAGAGTATTTTTTTCAATTCAATAATTCGTATATTTGAAAGCTTTGAAAAGTGACAAAAACAATTTTTAATTAAAAATCAATCAGTTTTAATTGATTAAGAATTTTCATATTTAGTACAAAGAAACTACCGTGTACCTGTTAAAAATAGATGAAAGTAACATTGTTCGTATCACCTTTTATGGATGTGTACATTATTTGACTTGAAAGTTTCAAAAATGATATAAAAGTTAAATAGTGAATAAATGTTTCTTGGAAAGTGGTAGAAACGGATGAACTGGTATTGTCCTAAATTTTCGTAAAACTAGTTTTAATTCATCTAAATCCTACAGCTAGTGAGCTAATATACTTCAGCGAGTGATCAATCTACATAGTACTGAATATGTGGTACTGATTCAGAATATATAAAATAAAATAAAATAGAAATCATTGATTTCTATTTTATTTTTAGAAAATCCTGGAACGGAACGGTTAAGGACGCAATGGAATTCTAGAAGCTGATGACGCTCTAAATCGAGTTGTGTGGCGTAGGGTAACGGGAAGGCAGCAATAGGCTGTATTTGGAAATGAGTATTAAATACTTAAACTAGATCCCCTTTATACAGGGTGAGTTTTCTACGATGTTCTCTATGGGTATCTCGGAAACTACTGAAGATAGAGAGTCGGTTAAATGGGGAAAGAATTGCAGTTTTGTGGGGTCATAAATATGCGCTTTTCAGATTTTTGAAAAAGTTCATGGCTTACTAGATATTTCGAAAAAAACAAATTTCGGCTATTTTAAGAATGGTCCCTAATTCCATTGTAATCTATTTTAGACAAAAAGTTTTCAGATAAAAGTTGTAGATAATCACATCCTTAATATGACTTTGCTCTCCGTTTTTTTCTAAAGCCTGTCATTTTTGACATATTACACAAACTTATGTTTTTTTAAATGGAAACTATAGTTGGTCATAGCTTCATAAAAAGCGCCATTTTTTAAGCTTTTTAGCGATATAAGCTATAATATGTTTTTTTCGAAAAATTACTGTGTTATAGCCAATCTTATTTTTCTTGACTTAGTTTGTATGGTATTCTTATTCTGTTATTTATTTAATTATTATAATTTATAACTTACAAAAAGACAGAATATTTTATTAAACGGTTCTTTATGATTTACATTACACAAACTAAAACTTAAGAAAATAATATCACTACATACCTACACTTTAATTTATTTTAGAAAATGTTCAAAAAATATACCGCATAAAATCTAAAATGGATAGGTCAGTTGATCGAGGAGGCCCATGCAATTAGTCCACCTCTTCCTATCCCTGAGTTTGAATAATTATGATATTATGATATAAATAACCTTTAACATTTTTCTCATTATGGGGGGGGGGCGGAGTGTTATAATGAAAGACATGTTGGAACCTCGACTCCATTGATGCGCGAGTCTCTAAATTTAACTTTTCTAACATGTCTTGAAAACCGTTCTCTAAAAAGCGTATGTAACGTATCCTCGAAAATGTATGGCCAAGAAAAGTTGAACCAATCCTACCCGCTTTACTACTTATTTGAAAAATTTATATATACAATTTTTGGTTATTTTAATTTACAAAGTTTGGATGTGACAGTTTGATATTTCTGAGAGCAAAGACAATTGGACTTGTTTCCATGGCTAACTAAGTGAAATTTTAGTATTTTAATAAAGCACGCTTTTAGATGTTTCAAAAAACTTTTAATAAGAGTAACTTTAACTCAACATATATGTTTCGGCTTGTTAGGCCTTTTTCAAGAGTTATGTATATATATATAACTCTTGAAAAATATTGTTATATATAACTCTTGAAAAAGGCCTAACAAGCCGAAACATATATGTTGAGTTAAAGTTACTCTTATTAAAAGTTTTTTGAAACATCTAAAAGCGTGCTTTATTAAAATACTAATATTTCAACGATGTTTCACAAGGAACCAACCACAGCTTCAGTACAATTTATTAAGTGAAATTGTTTAAAAATGATAAGAATTGGCTATAACTCAGTAATTTTTGAAAAAACCCATATTATAGCTTATATCGATAAATAAAGCTTAAAAAATGGCGCTTTTTATGAAGTCATGGCCAACTATGGTTTCCATTTAAAAAAACATAAGTTAGTGTCATATGTCAAAAATGACAGGCTTTAAAAAAAGACGAAGAACAGAATCTCATTAAGGATGTGATCATCTACAACTTTTACCTGAAATTTTTTTGTCTAAAATGTATTATAATGGATTTAGGGACCATTATTAAAATAGCCAAAATTTGTTTTTTTTCGAAATATCTAGTAAGCCATGATGAAATTTTTAAAAAATCTAAAAGGCGCATATTTATGATCCCACAAAACTGCAATTCTTTCCCCATTTAACCGATTCTCTCTCTTCCGACCAGTAGTTTCCGTAGTAGTTTCCGAGATACCCATAGAGAACATCGTAGAAAACTCACCCTGTATATATAAGTTGTAGACGACGATTTGTTTCTCCAATTAACGGCTAGCTGTCTTTAGAAGATATTTGATGGTTGCACTTTTTTTTTAGATATTTCCGGTTTTATTTTTGTCAAGACGCTTCTTAGAGTAGTTCCAGATTTGTTTTTTTAATTAAACGCCTAATATTTGTTTGGCTACTCCCCAAATTTTTTTTAATTTTTTTACATATGGAATAATTAAGAAAGATAACATTTCCCTCAGGCTGGTGTACTATAAATCTGTTTTACAATTTTATATAATTTTGCTGAGTAGACTTATCAGAGTAACCAAATTAAAGACAATAAGTCCAAGAAGATATTTATGTGAATACATGTTAATAAATTTATTGTATGATAAATGAATTGTGAATAATTATTTCCTTTATGTTATAAAATTAAGAAATAAGAATAAATTTCTTTTGGAACTACTTTCAAATATATTTATACTGTCGAGCAAGAAACAAAAACTGCTCCACATACCATACTTAACACTTGCTAGCCAAATTGCAGATTTTTCATTGGTAATTTGATGATTTGGTTAGGTTAGGTTAGGATTAGAGCTAGAATTTATTAAGAATGAATTATTTTGTTTCTTTCTATTATCTAGTGTGTGTTTATCTAGCAATATAACCTTTTTCATTCTTTCTTTGCTATACCAATGCATTTCTCTATTTCTTCTGTAGAACAACCTTTGTAAATTTAACTATTTCTTATTAAACACTTTTATTGGGATCATACTTACTCTAGGTGTTTTTCTGAAATCAACCGTTTTATAAATCTTGATTTGTGCTACATAATATCCTACTAGTGTTCCAATCAAATATGGAGGTGCTCTCGTATAGGGTTGCACGTAGAATTTCAAAAAGTAGTCCTCGAAGTTTCTAGAAGTTAGATATTAACTCTTTAGAATAAGAAAGTTAGCGTGAAATGAATTGGCATACCTAAAATTGCTTAATAAGGCAGGCAACTGATAATGTGTCGTTATGATATAATTTCCGATCATCGAAGCCAGCGAAATTATGCCTATGAGAGGTACTCCAATTAATGGTATTTTGTATAGAAGGAGCAATATTATAGGAGAGACAAGGTAGAGTTGCCAGTCGACATTTAAATACCAGGTTTGTTCGTTACACTAAAACCATTGAAATTGTACTAAAAAAATATTATGTTTTTCTGCATTCGTACCGCAACGTACTCTCCGAAGAAGTTTTGTATATACAATATACTTTTCCACCAGTTTTTCCTGCAAACGTTCCCTAAAGATGCATCTATTTGTGGATATAGAGGTCCAGAACCAAAGTATTTGGCAAGAAAAGTAAACACTAGTATTACTGGTATAAAAGGTATCGTCAGTCTAAAATTAACATTTAAAGATAATTATCAGAATATTAACATTTAGTTTACTAAATTTCATTTTAAATGTTTGGTGTTTACAAAAAAATACTATTTTATTTTGTAGATTTCCTTAAACAGCCTCTACACTATCCCCGATATGTTTTACGAAATATTTCTGGAAATATTTCGTAGAACATTTTGCAAAAACACACAATATAGTAAAAAAATATAATTCCAAAACTTAAAATTGTAAAACTGCTGGGCAAAAGGCACTATAGGCAGTGACTAACTATTCTGGCGGTCCGTCTTTTATAGGTTATAATTCACGGTATTTAAAAAAATCGTCTAATTATTTCTTATTTTTGAATGGATTTATATCAAACCATGTTATTATTATATATAAAAGTGTTTTTTATTAACATCGGGTTAATCAATAATTTTCCCAATCAGTTCGATATACTGATGATGTTGCCCGTATTACTCATCAAATAATACTACTGTTGTATTAATCAATTAAGGCCGCGTAAACAAACGTTCTTAAATATCTACTCTACATATTATAAACGCGTGTTCAAATATTAATCTTTTGGAATATATATCAACAAAAAACGAGATGTAATTAACGAAATATCATCGTAACAACAGATATTTTAGAAACGTCTAGATTTACTTATTTCACTGAGATTTATGAAAAAAATCCTTTGCCTCGGGTACAGATAGTAGTTTTGGTCAAGACAACCGGAGATAAGCAGAAACGCGACGAAGTTAGGTGACAAAACGCGATCGTGGCCTATTTCGTTCTATTCTCCGAATAGTGTAGAGCGTGTTTAAGAGTCAAAGTAATGTAGATTGTTTTGTGGGAGATTTTTAATGATAGTCTAACCGCAAATAAGAAAGGTGTAAGTGTCTACCATGTAAATTTAAATATTGATAAATTCAAAAATATTTCACTTCTACTACTGTATAGGCATTATTATAAAATTAAGTTTTACTAAATTTAAGTTTAGAACAGATACCTATTATATGTTTAAGTCCTTTATATTTAAGTGTGCTATTTGAAGTTATTTAAAATAGATCTATATTCAAATAACTACTGTAAGGATACTAACCTAAGGTAACGGTGAACATAAAAATATATTATATTGAATTTAGTACCAGCTTTCATCGATTTCATGAAAACATACACTAGAAGAAATCCTGATAAAAAGAAAAAGGAATCAACCGACAAGGTCCCACTTACGTAAAATAAACTTCTGGTTTGTTGCAGATACTGAAAAAAAAACAAAATATTATTTTGTAATTGAGGTGATTTCAACTAAATTATAATTAAACCTTTTTTTTCGAATAGTTGCATTTAAATATTTTAAATAGTTTTTTTTCTTTATCCTTTGTATTTTTTGCTTCCAACGATGGAAAGAGATAAACTTTCCGAAACGTTAAGCATTTTTTTGTTCGTTAGGCAAATTTGTTTTTCAGTAAACCTAACTGCTGACAAGTAGTCTCCGTTGGATTAACGCAGCAGAAACAAAGTAAAAAGTAACAAAAAAAAGTAACTATTTTATTTTGTAGATTTTCTTGCAGTGGCGAAATACCGATATAGGATTTTTTGGAGAGATGAATCCGCCACATGTATGCATGAATTTTTTTTCATTATACCTACCTCAAAAATGTCATACAGATTATCTAAGGGACTAACTATCGCCATGGATGCTACATGTCCTTGTACAACCCACATCATGCTGAGAAATCTGATTCCGTTTAAACAAGATAATTCTGTTTTCTTTGCTATGTGGAAAAGGCTTTTTCCGTTACTATATACAGAAAATGAGGCCAGAATTGGATGTGGTTTAACTAAAATTTCAAAAATTTTATTATTTATTGCATCTTCTAGGTATAAAATAAATGTAATTTTTTTCTCATTGATGGCATTAAAATTACTGTGGTTCCGTCGAAAAATATTATTCAGGTATTCAACTTCAAACCAGGCTCTGACAACTTCTGTACTTGGCAAACATTTGTTAATGGCATACAGGGTCAGGCGATAGTGTGTTAGACATCTGTAGCTAACCTATATAGCTACTGTAATAAACAACTCAGAAATTTTGTATGTGTATTAAGTGCAAATCTAAAGTATGTAACGTATAGTACGTAATATATAGTTTTTATTTCAGGGCATTTATTGTATTTTTAATATTTTTCTTAAAAATGGCTAAAAAATATATATTTTTTTATTTATTTATTAATACCTCTGAAACTACAAAAACATATTTAATAATATCTTAGGATCATGTAAAGTGATCAGGAGGGATGCCAACAATGTAATAATAATAATATAGAATGTATTCCATTTAAAAAAAACATTCCGATCCACTCACACATTTTTGAGTCACCCTGTAGAAGTTAAAATATTTTCATGATATCATTAGGATGTATCTAATACATACTTCAGGTTTGTACTTATAGAAAATTTCTCGTAGAAAAGTTGTTTATTATAGGAGCTACAGATGACCAAAGCACTTTTGCCGAACCCTGTTTGCCAATAACAAATGTTTGCCAAGTACACGAGTCCGTATTAATAACATGAAAATTCTTAGTAAAACGTACTTTGGAACTCTAAACATTTACAGTATAATAATTATGATGGTAGCCAGTCGGCTAAGAACATTTTCAAGATGGCATTATGGCAAACTTATAGTTATACTAGACCTAAATATCTACTCAAAAATTGAGTGGTTCAATTTAAAAATAATTACAATATGATTGACCAATGACTGTCCTTGGTCTTATTATCTTCAAATTTATCTTAAAAGAAATTTTTGTTTTAATCAATCATAATAATTATTCTTGGCTACATTGTACCTTAACATTATTTCTTAATTAATTGTTTCATTATAATAATTCTGATATTTGAGTATATGTTAAGCATCAACTTACCTTGTTTTTGAAATTGGTAATATGTGTCATATGCTGTAGATAATAACATTAGAGCGATAAATGCTCCAAAGAATCCTCTGAAAAATATTCGTTAATGTTATTTACATTCATATATAAATTCATTATATGCTCATAAATCAAAAAACATATATTGGTCATAATTGAGAGATATGGCAGAGAAATAAAGATCATTAACTGAATAAGGAAATCAATATGCTTAAAGATACTTCTCATTTACACTTTTATATTCTGGGTGCGTTTTAAAAGTGGCTCACCTCTAAAACTTTTTTATTTTTTCAGATCAAAAATCGAAATTTCGTATGTTAGTATATGACATAAATTAGGATTGATTGACATATTCAATTATTTTCGGTCACTTCCTGTTTCACCGGAAATGACTACAACTTTTGATTTTTAAATGGCACTCTTGGTATTTTTTTTACTGTATTCGATAGAAAATGACACTCTGAATAGAATGATATGTCAACTTTTGAAATTTTCGAATATCGTTTATTTGAAATTGCAATATGCGATTCGTAACGATAATTTGACTCGAAATACCAAGTGTGTGGTACCAAATTATTCGTAAAAAAATGCTTTTTTCAAATATACTAATGAGCCATCATCGTTCTATTTGAAAAAATTGAGATATTATTAAAATACGATTTGGGCATCTTTTAACCGGCCAGGATAAGACACTAAAAACATTAAATGATCAAATCTATTTTTCCAAGGGTCCTTGATTAAAAATTAGTATTTTTAACGCAGCCATGAAACTCCAGATTGAAATTTAAAATACGATTTTTGCTTTAAGCGAAAATGTCAAAAGTTGACATATGATATGTCTATTCAGATTTTTTTGTATTTTTTAATCGAATTTCTATCGAATAAAGTAAAAAAATATCGAAGGCGCCATTTAAAAATCAAAAGTTGTATTCATTTCCGGTGAAACGGGAAGTGACCGAAAACAACCGAATACGTCAATCAATCCTAGTCATATACTAACATACCAATTTTAGTTTATTTATCTGAAAAAATAAAAAAAGTTATAGGTGGGAGCCACTTTTGAGACGCACCCGGTATAATTATAATTTAATTAAACTATTAATTTTTGCTTTACGAAAATCAACAAGGCAGAAAGGGTTAGAAAATTAGATAAAGATTAAATTATACAGTGTAAAATTTCAAAATATTCAAAAAATCGATCAACCTGTATATTTCTCCTACTATAAGTATAATATAATAGATAAACTCAAATAACCTAATAATGTCTGCCCTAATAGCTGAATTGTAAGTAGGAGTTTGACATATACATAAAAAACGGCGTTAAAAACGGCTGGGGAATGACAATCAGTTATAATTTTGGCGAGGTCAAGCCCTAGACGTAATTTCTATTGCTCGTTCTCTTCTTTATTTTTTAACGGCTCTTACAGCCAGTTGGCCTGAATGTTGTACTTTATTTTTATTTTAGTAAAAAATATTTTTAAATGGTCTGTAATGTAGTCTAAAGTTCGAGAAAACAATAATTTTTCGGAAATATATTTGTGTGTCTAGAAATGTCCTATTTTTTTAATATTTCTATATTAGTGTTAATTTTTAAGTTTGATGTCAATTTTTAGTAAATGACGTCTAGAGATTGACCTCGCCAAAATTAGTATCGTTTGTCATTTCCAGCTGTCTTTGACACATTTTTTTTGATCAACCGGTTTTTATAATATATTTTTTTTGTTTCAATTATGTCTAACTTAATTACACTATATATAGCTTACATTGTAATTATGGCTCCTATATCTATTTCTACATTGTCATCTTTTGTTTGACACATCACATCAAATGGCATGGAAGTGAAATCATCAAACGCATCAATAATTGACTCTATGTCACTAGTACATTTATTTGGAACACAAATACCAAAGGAAGGCAAAAAGGAAACTACTGATGTATTGGAAAATTCGCGACCTTTTCTCTTGTGATCAGCGATCAGTCGTTGTCGTTCGACACCCTAAAATATCCATTTACTAAATAAATATACCTAAATATGATAAAAATGTCTGAGATGGCTTGGAAACAACGATCAATGACAATCAGCATAGAATTGGATCGTGATATATAAGATGTCACCGATCCAAGCCAACTCTGAAAAACAAACGATCCTCATGATATCGTATGACTCACAGTGATTGTTTTTGATACATAATAATAAACATACAAAGGTTAATGATAAAATATGATAAATAAATAAATTTATAAAATATACAGTACAGACTTAGGTAATTACTTTCTAAACAATTTTTGGGTGTGAAAATTATATCAGTTGGAGTAATATATCTAATAACTGTTTGTTTTATTGATAATCTGAAAATATTTGATGCTTGTTTATTTGCAAATTAATAGTATCAAATAAATTCTCTATACAGTTAAGTTAGAAAGAACGGAAAGATACACAGAGATCTCTGCAACCATATTTATAAAGTCCACACATGAACATATTCTTTTTATTAATAGATTATTGTATAATTTTTTAAACTTTTGTGCAATATTTATTTATTCATTCTAGAGTTTGTCAACAAACAGATAATCGAAAGTGGATATTTTCTTTGCTTAATGCCATACATTATCTAACCATTTAAACAATTACTATATACTTTATCACATAACTGGATCAAAATTAGATTAGATAATAATGAGTCAATTATCAAGTTTATTTTAGTAATTCATACTGATTTAGAATTTTTTTAGGTAAGTGTTGTTCACGTTAATTGCTGTTTCACATGGAGTGGACCGTCTGCGCTGTTCGTCCCCGTGTTTTTTTAAGGTCCGACTGACTGCTTTCACAATTTTCACAAGCCGTTGTTGCCATTGCTTTAATAAATCGACGAAGAAGGGAAAACGTACGATATTTAAGATAATTACAAAAACCCTATTTTTTTTTAAAGTTATAACATAACTGTGACTTTAAAGTTCTGCATTTTCGTACCCATGTTTATAGGAACTTTTTTCATATTTTTTGATGAGGAATCTTAGTACTTATTTAATACTTTGTTTAGTTAATAAAATCATTTGGATTAAGGCAAATTAATAAAATTGCGTTTATCTCATTAAGGAGATCGAAATCGACAAAATATCAAGATACTTTTAATTGTCCTTAAACAGCCTGCACAATTTTGCCAACAAGGAAAAAGAAAGTCAGAGGCGCACATGTCTTTTTTAGAAAAATATTGCAGTGATAACCTATATGTACGTCCCTGGTGAATATATCGACACTTTTATAGCATTAAAATATGGTGCACGTATGGTAACTGTTTTACCCTTAAAATTTCATTCGAATTCTCTAGCTACGAAACTAAGCAGAATCGGACCCATGTTGGTATGAAAAATAAATATGATTTTTACGTTTATTTACTCAAATTACTTTATTTGTTCAAATTTCGATTGGTGATTGTGAAGTAAACTAAACTTTAAACAAATCGACTTGTTACTTTGGATGATTCCCTTAAGGTGATCATAATATTAGTCATACTATAGTGTCAGTATAACAAAAAATCTGGAAAGTACATATTATGTTCTATATAATACTGAAACTATAGTACAACTTTTTTAATATATTCCTGAAAGATTCAAAAGCTGATTGATAATCTTAAATTTATAATCCACTACTTGCACTTACTAGTTTGTTGCCGTGAGAGTATAGTACATACATTTCGTAATCTTACATTTAATGATTGTTATAAGAAATGATTAATTTTTACCCTTAATGTCATCGTGGTTAATTTTTCCAGACTGATTGATATAAGGCAGTAGCTTCCTCGAACATCTTTTGCTTTACTTTCGATTTCCAAACATTCGTCAAAGCTTCCAAGCCATGCCCAATTTATTTTAGCTATCCCAGCTGGCCATTTTGCGGTGGCGTCAATCACTAAAACACTCGTGCTTTAACCAAAAACATTATTTAATATCTCCTATCCTATCAAATGTTCTTAGTTTAAGTATTATTTAAGATAGAAAAATAGAAATTGCAGTTCCTTTATTTAGTTTAATGTGACTATCATGGTACACGATGATATAGAAATGTTCAGCATTTTCAGGTAGTCCTAGTATTTCAGTGGTCTAAATGTTTTAAAAAGGTAATGACAGATTCTTTTGGAATTTTTTATGTGCTATTCAGTGGCTTTGTTATTTTTTTTTGATATTTCGTTTGGAAAATATTGAACAATGGCTGGTTTCTTTAAGTAGAACAGGTTGTATATTTGTCAGCAAATTCTTTAATTTCAATGTATGCATTCAGAACGTCAAAATTTGTGGTAGACATTTTCAATTAGTAGAAAAAGTTACCAAGCTTTTAACTTCTCCACTAATTATACTTAAAAATTTGCGAGAAATATAATTTTGCCCTTTGATTATATTCCGTCAAGAGGGTGGTTCGAAATCAAAATTTGCATTAAAATTAGAGGAACAAACTTCTACCCTAATTGAAACCACTAATTGCAAGGTTCTGAACGAAGCTCAAAGAATAAAGTTATACTCGTATTACATAGACAATATCCAAGTTTGGATATTGTCGGTTACATCCAAATTACTGTTTTGCATTGCCTACTATTAAATTTTAGATGTCTACTATAAAAATTGGTGATTTTTGCTTTTATACTATATTATAATAAGTAGCAATATAATTGCGAATGTCGTAAAAAAGTAGTATTTTAAAAAAGGAAATATTAAAAGTGCTAAAACAGTTTTATAAACATGAAGTTTTTGCCACATTGTGATGTTGTCAGACGTATGATACATGATTAAGGTCTGAATTTGCACTATTTTCAATATCACTCTGTAGCATGTAAAATATAGAGGCTGTGATGATTTTTTTTCAGAACTCTAAAATTGCACAAATTTTAATGTTCTCTCTATACTATACAGTAATAAATAAACACTCCCTTAATAATAACCAAAATACAACTCTGTGTATTTACCGAAATACAACTCTGCAAACTTGAATTCTTACTTCGTAACGCCCAAAGTCCATCATCGAATTTTTGTAAGTTATCCACGAATTGGCCGAGCTGTGAAAGACATTCGGATTCTAAACTTATTTCACTTCTATTAACTTTATTTAATACACTTTTGACAAAATTCGCGGGATCTGAGGTATACTTTTCTAAAAAAATACAATTGCCCTGGTACATCAATAAAAATGATAGAACTAATGACAACAGCAGCATTTTAACTTTAGGCAATTGATTTAACAATACAAAGATTCGATATGAATTACTGATATATTTATCAAGCCCGTGTTTTATATATCTAGCTGATCAGACGTTTTTAAGGGGTTCTCAAAAGTTATATCTTAAATAGATTATCTAGTAAATAGTTATTTTGTAGTATACTATATGTAGCAGGAGCAATGAACATGAAATCAAAAGCGATAAGGTGTTATTGATGACAAATACTCCAAAACAACATGATTGCACGCATGTGCGGGACCACTTAACAAACTACAAACGATTGGCACTATCAATTACTGGAATTATTCACTGCTTGTAAATTTAACATGCGATTTTCTATATTCTAGGAAAAATAGTGTTGGACAATCAAGTTAGTAGGCCTATCAACTAAAACTCATCTGTTTATGTAGAATGTAGAATGTTTAGGAGGGGAGTTAATCACCGCGATCTTACAGATCTCTATTGTGTGCTCCCCTTTCTTGAGTTATAACGAGTTATAACTCGTCATAGAGTCTCAGGGCTTTAACAAAAGCCAATAACTGAGAGGGCTCCACAGAGGCCAGCTCTCCATCCTCGACATCAGCCGTACAAAAGTTCATGGCTCGAATGGTCGTCGTCTCGGCGCACTCAGTGATAAGGTGTTCTGATGTTCTCTATTTTCCCCAAAGAATCTGCATTCGCCGTTGTTTCTCAGCTTCAGCCTACTGAGGTGTTCGTTGAGGAGACAGTGTCCTGTTAGACAATCCGAAGATTGTTTTTACTCAAATTAAGGAAAACCTTTTTTATTTTTCTCTGTCGTAAGTTCTGAAGAACTTTTTCAAGTGTGTTAGACCGTTGTAGGACACCCATTCCACGTTACTGATGGAGTCTTGCAGATTCCTCAGTTCCGCTTTCACTTGGTTCCCGCTTGGAAAACAGAACTGTTCTAGTCTAGTTACTGGAGTGTTCGCTCCTTTTCTAGCTAGATCATTTGCTTTTTCATTGCCTTCTATCCCTTGGTGAGCAGGCACCCAGAGTAGGAGGACTTTATTTTATTTGTCTAATTTGTTGAGCTTTTTTAGGCATTCTTTGACCAACTTCGAATCGATAGTCTTGGACGATCAAGGTAGTATTCCTATCAACTCTAACCCATCTGTTTATAGAACAGCCTTCAATTTTAGAACCATCTAAAGGTATTACTTCAAATCTGAAGCTTTTTTTGTGTGGTGCTGAGGAAAAATCTTACATAAGACATCTAGGAAAGAAGAAGAATAGAGAAAATCCTCACCAAAAAAACCATCTGCAACGGAGTCCGCTTTTGCATTACTTCATTGTAGTAAGCGTTCGTAGAGATTATGTATCTCTTTCAGAAATCTTTGTCGTTATGATATATTTCATAAGTCCTACTGCATTCTGCCACTCTTGTTCACTTTCTACTAGGTATTTTACAACTTCTGCGACACAACATTCTTTTCCAATATTATCTGTGCAGAGAATATATATTAATATAGATTATCTCTCTCATGTGATTTATTAACTTGTGTAATAATTATCAAATTTTATTGCTCGCATGCTTTCTATTCTATGTACATCTATTTCTGTTTCTATTTACGATATTTTCTTACGGCCAGTCAGTATTAGAGCTTTTGATTTTTAATTGCCAGTTCTAGTCCCATCTTGCAGCTGATTCTTTACCATTGCCCCAACCATGATTTTTGTTTACTAGAATGCTTTGGCTTTGACTCGTAGTTACTCAGATCGTCAGCGTAAGAGATGCTAACATCCATAATCCATGTGAAGATGAAGAATATTATCGTAGAACAGGTTCACGGCCAGGCGAGACCAAAAATAGAACCTTACGGAACATTTTTCCATATTTGTCTATTTATACGAATCTTTTAGATAAATAAGCTCGAATTATTCTAACTAAGTAAACGCTGATATCTTTTACGTAAAGTGCCTTTAAAATACCCATGAGATGTTCTGGTGTTTCCCCGCATTTCCCCACAGAACTTCCATTCGTCGTTGTTTCTTAGCTTCAATCTACTGACTTTGCTACTGAGGGTTTCATTGAGGAGACAGTGGCCTGTTAAAATCTCCGTGATAATCTGAAGATTGTTCTTATTTAATTCAATGAAAATCTTTGATTTTCTACGGTCGTAAGTTCTGAGAAATTTTTTCGAGTGTCTTAGACCGTTGGACGATTCCTACTGCAGGTTATGGATGGAGTCTTCCAGGTTCTTGAGTTCCGCTTTAAGTTGGTATCCACTTGGGAAGCAGAACGGATAGTGGTCCAGTTAGTGGAGTGTTTGCTCCTTTTCCAGCTAGATCGTTTGCTTTTTCATTACCTATAATCTCTTGGTGATCTGGCACCCAGAGTAGGAGGACTTTATTTTTAATGGTTTCATAACCTTGTCATTCCTCTTAATATCATATAGGAAAACGAAAACCAGCAAATTTATCTTATTTAATATAATGAATTTACAGAATTCTGCTGATGCTATTTCTTCTATTTTATGATTCAATGCAATTTCTTCAAACCACTTTAAGTATTTATTTATTCACTATGCATAGAATTTCTAGGAACGATACTATATCGACAATAATAAGATGTTTACACTTTAGAGCGTCTATTCCATAAATGAGTAGACTTATTTATAAAGTAAAATAAACAAGTTTAGTAGAAGTTTATTCATAAAACGAAGTGTTGGAGTTGGTCCCTATATACCTTCTATAGTAAATGACGATATTAAAATAAACAAATAAAGGAATTCAATTAATGATTCGTCTGTTGCATGTTACGATTGTTAAGATGAAACGAGAGAAAATAATTATTATCTTATCTATAATTCTTACTTGAAGAAAATTTACGGGTATGAGTATTTATGGGCATGCCACAGAATTTGTGGTAGACACTTGATGTAAACCCTAGGAATATATAAACGTAACAGGGCTATCGTACCTTCATTCTTCTTAGAGACAAGTTGTCCAAACGTATGGTCGAAATTGCAAGTACAATATGCTTGGATGTGTGCGGATTCTACTCACTTTACATCGTCTAATGCTAAAGAAGTCCTACTTGATTTACTTCATCTCCAAATTCATTTGTTAATAGAAATTATTAGTTAAAATCCTCTACTGAGGGACAGTAGACTCAAACTCAGTCTTTTAAAACAGTCTTTTAACACAGTCTTTTAAATTTTTACTATTTAAACAATTTAAGCAACATGTTTCGAGAATCACAATCCCATCTTCAGGCCCGGAAGCTAAAAATATTATAAATAAAAAAACAATCAAAGTAAGTGAAACATATTTGTCAAACAAACAAAGTCAAGTAACAAAACAATAAAATACGGGTACAAGTCATAAAAGTTAAAATTATCCCAATTATTTGTACAAAGAAATGTTACAGAATGCCAAGCTGAGCTTTATAACAAATAAATTACAATTACCATGGCCAGCATTTATCCATCTCAAATTTCTCATATATCATGAGGGGTACTTAAAACTATTTCTAAAGAAAGTGGGAAAATTCAGATTTAGATGAGAGGAGCCAAACTATTTGTTGTAGTTAATATAATAATGAAATTTAATTTAATTTAATTTATATATGTAAATTAGAATTAAGTAAATCAATCTTAATTATATTTTACCTTGTATAGGTTTGCATTCTATTCTCAATTAACCTATGAACCATCAAATCAATCGATACTTACACAAAAAGGTTATTCCATCAATTATACCCACAGGTCATCAAGGATAAAAAATTATATAAAAATATTTTAACAAATAATGCATTTGCTGCAGTTATGTGCCAAGTGTTAAACAAATCAACCGTCTCCAGCAATTATACCAGCTATAACTGTTTCACATCCATCTTTAACTTTTTTAATTTTGAATTATTTGATATAAAATATCTATTTTAATGTTTGTGGTTGCTATTCTGTTCTAAGAACAATCTTCAGATTATCACGGAGATTTTAACAGGACACTCTCCTCAATGAACCCTTCAGCAGCAAAGTCAGTAGATTGAAGCTAAGAAACAACAACAAATGCAGATTCAGTGAGAAAAATGGGGAAACACCAGAATAGATGGAGAACTAACCTCTGTAAAACCGTCTCAGATATTGACTTTTGTCAAAGTCCAGAGACTATATGATGAGTTATAACTCAAGAAAGAGGGAAACAATAGATCTATAAGGTCATGGTGATTAACTTCCCCATTCTCTTACAATCTAAAATGGTAAATATCCATTTAATTAACATTTGAACAAAACTACTGATTTTATCGTGTCATTGGCCTGTCGCTATTTAATTTACGGTTATAATTAATGATTTTCCTAATTGTCGAGAGTCTAAATCGAATAAGCGTGATATACATGTGCCAGGTTGCTTTTGATCTAAAATTTCTCAAGAATAATTTTATTATTTGGTTTCAAATGAACAATTTCGGCTCAAATACCTTTTGATATAATTAATTTGAAAATGTTCTATGGAAAATGAATGGTGATATTTTCTTTTGAATGAGAGAATTTAATTAGTATTACTAAATGTAACAGAGTTGGACTACGTGTTGTTAAGTTTTAGATAATTTTTTTGATATAGTTGTTTATTATTGATACACTAAAATAATTCTGGACTTCCAGTATCATTATTTATTTTAATTTACATAATGTTTCTGTCAGATGTGAATAAAGTTCTTTATTATTATTATTATGCATTACTAACACATTAAACATTTAAGGATTGGAACCTTTAGTGTTACAACAGCAAAATAAAACACTAATTCACCACAATACACCAAAACATTTTACTTTTGCACTGAACGAGCGTTTAGTTAATCATGTTGGCATCATCAGCAGATGATTACAACTAAACTAATATAGGCGCTCAGTTAGCACTGACTAGGCGTGGCGAAACCAACCAATTGAGTCAAAATCAACCGAGCTTAATTAATTACCGAAGCTAAAGTAATAGGAACAGGGAACTGGAACGAATTGGACTATTATCTCTATACATATGATCTTTACATTTATTAATTTTGATGCTCTCATGCATCTAATTGCCTGTAATTTGAGACTTGTTTAATTAATTTAAAATTATTAGCATATAAAATGATCTTTATCAAACAATATATTGAGCAACGCAAGTTTTGTCCGGTCTACCATATCTTATCTGAGCTATATGTTCTTTAAATCTAGTTGATATTGATCTTCTAGTTTCACAACATATTTCTGATTACAATCTTTACATGAAATCTCACAAATACTCGACCTTTCCAGCGGAGGTGTTGTATCTCTAGGATTACCTAATTTATAATTTATTATTAGCACTATACAGATAAAATTTCTTCTCTAACCGCGGGTTAACTCTATCAAATGGTATTGAAATATATATTTGACGTATCTCTCCCCATTTAAACTTAAAAAGTCGAATTTGCAGAAATCGCAAACTTATACAGGATGTCCCAGAAATAAGTGCAAGTATTTTAATGGTTGATAGATCTCGATAAAAGAAACATATTTTCCCTTTATCGTTTTTCAAACAAGTCCAAAATAACTGTGTTATTTTACTTTGAAAATTAAAAAAAAAATGCTAAATTTTTGAGAACCACTGGATTCTTTCTGGATTTTCTTTCTTGTAAATTTAATCTACTACCTATATTGCCATATTATCAAGAAATTATGTTTTTTAATTAAAATCTTAAAAAAAAACAAAAAATTTCAAAAGATTCTGAAAATTTCAAAGAATTCCGAACTTTCAATTTTTTTTACGAAAGAAACCTCATAGGCGGGTTTCTGGGGTTGAACTATACTCCCAGTGAAAATACTTGCACTTATTTCTGGGACATCCTGTATATATATAAAACGTAGGTATAAGTTTGAGAGTTTTGCAAATTCGACTTTTTAAGTGGAGAAAGATACTTCAAAATATACTAAATATATTTCAATACCGTTTCATAGAAAGTTATCACGTGGTCTAAAAAAATTATGAATGTCAATTATAAACTTGTATATAGTGCTAATAATACATTACAACAACTATCAAATAACACTAAAGATAAAACACCTCCACTAGAAAGGTCGGGTATTTATCACATTTCATGTAATGATTGTAATCAGAAATATGTTGGGCAAACTATTGTAGGTATATTAAAATAGTAGGTAGTAGTTAGTAGTAATACATATATAGGTATGTTAAAATAAATAAAAACAGTAGAATTACGAGGTTATTAGTATCAATTAATCAGATATTTTATTAGTATCAATACAGAATCTTTCCCTACCATATTCAAACAAGCGTGTTTCACTATAAGTACAAGTAGTTAAAAATTGGACTACCATGTGCTTATCTATTCTACCATACCATTTATTTTAACAATTTTAGTATAAATCCTGCGATTCCTTTAGACCGGTCCTGTGCTCCAAATATCGTTTGTGGGTTAATTAAAGCCTTTTTCTTAAAACCCGCTAATTCAGGTGCGCTTTTAAAAACCATCGCTTTGAGATGTGTTTCCATTTTAAGAATCCTTTTAAGTAATACTTTGTGAAATAAATTAAATTTTGCTTTTGTCGCCCCTTACAAGTCTCCTGCCGTTGTTCTAGTCAATATTATGTTGTGCGATTTTACATTGCTTTGTCGTTAGTTGACTTAATTGTAAGAATTCGTTCGGTAAAGCGAGGTTTGCAATGTTTGTTGTAAATACATCTAGAAGGTAAATTTTAGCAGTTAAAAACTTTATTTAATTTTTAGTGTTAGACACCTTCTAATATCAAAACAAAATTACATTCTAATAGAAGACGGTTTGGAAATTATAATAAGGGTTATAATTTATAGAAAGACTAATAGATATTTTTTATACAAGACGATAAAATGTCATTTTATCGCCGACCGAAAAGATTTCGGGAGACGATAATGTAATTTTATCGTCGTGTATAAAACAATATTTTTTTCCATAGCGAGTTACGTTTTAAAAAAATATTCAGAAATTATTTCAAGGAATTTATTACGACTCTTATAATTAATTATAATTAATTCAATTAGAAAAAATATTGTGCTGGGTTGACGTTGGTTTCTATGTAATTTGACAAATAAATAAAGCTGTCTCTTTAGTTTTCAGTTTTCAGTCAATATTTTTTAAGTCTCTTTCGTGTCGATTGCTGATTGAATTGGAGCCAGAAATGGCTCAAAACGAAATAAGTAAATTATCAATAGATATTGAGGCTGAGGCGACAAACGCCATATCCAAACTACTTCCATTTAAATCCCGAATAACTTATGAAAAGGAATACAACAATTTTCAAAAATGGAAGCAATTAAAAACGTGCGAGGAGAAAAAAAGTTTTTAACCTATCCCAAACCTATCCTCGCTGTTAAAGTATCATTTAATCTACCCTTGCGGTTAAAGTACTATTTTATTTATTATTTTTGATAGATATAAGGCAATTTTAACAGTAAGAAAATAACTTGGAGAAAATATTATTTATTCTATTAATGTAGGGTATCATTATTGTAATAATTCTAAAAAATAATAAAAAATAATTAAATTAAAATAATTAACTCCGCCTCCTCGCTACTGACATTCTATTCAACATGCCATTCCGGTTGGTTTCCCAATACTGGGCGCAATACTGCCGCTAAACAGTTTCTAGCAATTTACCAGTACCAACACGAAAGCATGGTGTCAAAAATAGTTTTAATTTTATACTGCTTGGCTATTCGCCTGGTCTCCTCCGATGTTCTTTTCACATATGGAATCGCCAAGGGAGAAGGAGAGCATCCTCCTCAGGCTGGAGCACCAATGTGTCAGACTTGCAATTCGAGGCATTGCATTCTGAAGCAAATCGGTTTTAATATTACTTTGTTTAGAATTCAGAGATTCTTGGTCACCGCCTATAGTGGTTGCTCAATGACATAATGGTTTAACTATACTTGTTTTGGTTGCTTCAGGAATGGTTCGTCTCAGAATTTACATATTGCCCGTATATGTGGGTTTTCTATATACGGCAGTGCTAATGGATCCATCCGTTCTGCTGATAAAAAAAATCCAGAAACGGTAGACAGAAGTTTTTCTTTTTTTTAATCTGATTGAATTACTTCGTGAATTGAGATGATTGAGAAAAGAATCCTACTGTCTATCGGTTCCATTACAGATTATAAAGGTATCTTGAACATATCGAAGCCAGATTTTGGGTTTGACAACTACAGTACTAATGGCATTGGTTTTGAACCATTTCATATGGATATACCGGGTGCCCCTCAAAAGTGGCTCACCGCCTATAACTTTTTTATTTTTTCAGATAAAAAAAAACGAGATTTTGTATGTTAGTGGTATGACATAAATTAGGATTGATTGACGTATTCAATTGTTTTGGGCACTTCCTGTTTCACCGGAAATGACTACAACTTTTGATTTTTAAGTGGCACCCTCGGTATTTTTTTACTCTATTCAATAGAAAATCTAATTCTGAATAGAATGACATATCATATGTCAACTTTTGACATTCTCGATTAATAAAAAATCGTATTTTAAAATTCAATCTAGAGCGCCATAGCTATGTTAAAAACACTAATTCTTAATCAAGGAGCCTTGAAAAAATAGATTTGATCGTCTAATGTTTTTAGTGTCTTGTCCTGACTAGTTAGAAAATGCTCAAATCGTATTTTTAATCATATCTCAATTTTTTCAAATGGAACGAGGGTGGATCATTAGCATATTTGGAAAAAGCATTTTTTACGAATAATTTGATACTACACACTTGGTATTTGGAGACATACATATTTATGTCACTATCATACCAAATCTCGTTTATTTATCTGAAAAAAATAAAAAAGTTATAGGGGTGAGCCACTTTTGAGACGCATCCGGTATATGGTGGATAACGGTCAGTGATATACTTCTGACCGAAACGTTGTGTAAGCAAAATAAATAAAGACAATGGAAGTCCAATTTTTTTTAGTTTCAATAATGAATCATTGTTTACCATATTCAAAGTAACAATATAATAATATACCGGGTGCTTCATTTAAAATAATAAATATGTTACTCCTTTTTAAATGAACCTGTAACACTGTAATGCTAAAATTAGATAGATGGAGCAGGTGCCTTTAAGTGCAAATTCAGATTTTCAAAAAAATCCTATCAACGGTCCTCTATAACCGTTTAATCTACCATCGGCATCGCCGTGTGTGAATCACCTTATATATTTTCGTATATGATAGAGAGACTGTTATAGCATATTGTTGTAGGACTGTTGTTGTAATAAAAAAATAAAGCACCTTTTTTCAATCTAATTGTGTTCTTACCTTTATTGAATTTTTAATAGTAAACACTAATATATTTTCAATTTAAAGGTATTTTTATTACCATCGTGTATGTTAAAGGAGAGGTATAAAAATATTTTAAAAATACATATATTTCAATTTTTATCTATTCTATTATCCGCAACTATCACACTGTATTTTTATCACCTCACAAACCTAAAGTAAGTATTTACTTCACTATTGACTTTTCCCGAACGATATCTAATCGAAACATTCTTTTTCAGATGCTTTCTTTTCATTACAAAGGTATATTTTCGAAACAAACACTTCATTCCCGATCCGGTTAGTTGTGAGCCGTTCTCGTATTGACTTGTCAAAAGAACGATTCTTTTCATAACATTGAACAGACCGGAAATTAGATAGAGCTATTGGTCCATTTCTTTCCATTTTCTCTGGAGGGTATTATTTTTAAAACAACATTTTGGATGGTTATTATTAAAAAATCTCTTGATCCGTTTATGATATTTTTATATAGGTATTTATTATAATATTTTTTTGGTGTATTGTTTTAATTTCCTGCTCATTTTCTTTACATTTTCCTTACGTTTGTCCCATATAGCGTTGCGAAGATTTGGATAAACGGCAAAAATCAAATACTTTTTTCCACTATCTTTCGTATCTCACGATATACCGGGTGCATCTCAAAAGTGGCTCACCCCTATAACATTTTTATTTTTTCAGATAAAAACGAGACTTGGTATGGTAATTACTAAATTAGGATTGATTGACGTATTCAATTGTTTTTGGTCACTTCCTGTTTCACCGGAAATGACTACAACTTTTGATTTTTAAATGGCACCCTCGGTATTTTTTACTTTATTCGATAGAAAATGATAATCTGAATAGAATGACATATCGTATGTCAACGTTTGACATTCTCGCTTAATAAAAAATCTTATTTTAAATGTCAATTTACAGTGCCATGGCTATGTTAAAAACACTAATTTTTAATCAAGGCGTCTTGGAAAAATAGATTTGATCGTCTAATATTTTTAGTGTCTTGCCCTGGCCGGTTAAAAGATGCCAAATTCGTATTTTTGATCATATCTCAATTTTTTCAAATGGAACGAGGGTGGCTCATTAGCATATTTGGAAAAGGCATTTTTTTACGAATAATTTCATACCACACACTTATTACACAGTATTTTGAGTCAAATTTTCGTTATGAACCGCATGTGATAATTTCAAATAAAGCATATGCGAAAATGTCAAAAGTTGACATATTATATGTCATTCTATTCAGAGTGACATTTTCTATCGAATAAAGTAAACAATACCGAGGGTGCCGAGGGGTTAAAACTCAAAAGTTGTAGTTATTCCTTGTGAAACAGGAAGTGACCAAAAACAATTGAATACGTCAATCAACCCTAAATTATGTTACATACTAACGTACCAAATATCGTTTTTTATCTGAAAAAATAAAAAAGTTATAGGGGTGAGCCACTTTTGAAACGTACCCGGTATGGTTGAGTTTTTTGTAAGTTTTTTAAAACTAATAAAAAAGCAATAAATTTCATTTCAAAGAACATTTCAAAAATAATTATTTGTACGTTAGAGTACGATTTAAATGGAATTTGGTATGTCGATAAATTGGACCAAAGCCTACTTGACCAAGATCGCGAACAAATTTGGAGGGCAGGCTATGTGAGCGACGCGACGGTGCACAAGGTCCTGCAAAGTTTGATACGACATTTCGTTTACATTTTCCTCAGTGTGGGACTAACGATTTGATATTTAAGAAAAATGTGGGTCAATTTTGGTATAATTGGGGACGGACTATAGGATGACGCCCTCGACGTTTCGAATCGATGCCTCTAAATGGACGAAATCATCGGGATTTTTCTTAATTATGGGTCGATTGGAACCAAACTCGGCACGTGGATAGAGGTACCCGAATGGAGTCCTCAGACGGACAGACGGGCAGACGGATAGACAGACAGATGATAGTGAGAAGAAGTTTTACTGCAAATATGCGCACATAGTGCACACATAATTTTTTTTATATAGTGAACCCATCCGAAAATTTTAGCCAGAATCATAAATGGACATTTAATGTTACCATCCGAACAAACAATATTCACACACCGAGAAAATAAGTACAAAAAAAGTCACTGTCTCGTGGACTATATCTTTATTCCAAAAGAAAATTAGTACAAAAATTAAATTTGATTTTTAGTAAGTAAATGACGAATCTAACAAAACCAATTCAATCTAGTTGAAACAGTTTCACTTATGAAGATAACTATTTTATTTCTAGTTAAGATAAATTATTAGCAATTTTATATTAAAATTGTAAAACAATAAAAAAAATCTCAAAAATACGGAATTTATTTTAATATGACTTAACACTTGACAAGACGAAATATAAATATATTCAATCATTCTAGGTGATCAGACTGTTTTTTAAAACATGACGACGCTTTTATTTGGTTTTTGTTGAATCACAATTATTACGTACTTTTATTTTCGGTATCTCCCAATTCTTGATAAACTTCTTGAGAACGTGTGATGAGATGTAAAAACGTGACTAGACGTGTAATGACACTTGGATCCCTCTTGAACTTGATTCTTAACTAAAGTAGGTTAAGTTCCATCTTAACCATTTAATAAAAACAATAAGGAAGGATTCAAATACTATTTTTATACTCACATATTCAGTTAATATGGCATTCTATTACAACCATTTTGAGACCCTCTCTCTCCTAGTTCTGTGTAGTTTTTCTCTTGATAAATAAAAAGTAATCGTGAGCGTATTCCTGAGAATATTCTATATTATTTCTTGTTTGATATAATTATATTATACAGGGTGGTCCGAACTGAAATAAGTAAAAAATAAGTAAAAAAGTTCGTATAAATGTATGTCCTAAAATGCTTAGTTTCAGAGATATAAGTTTTCACTTTTATTTCCATTTTTTCGAAATAATTTTTGAAGTAACGTCAATATTTGGATGAAAATTGGTGCCAGGGAGTTTTTTGACACGAGAAATTTGATTTTGATTGAATATTACTCCTACTTGTAGAGGGCGCCACCTACATACTTTTTAACTGGTTTGAAGAGAAATAACTTTTCGTCCCAATCTGTATAAAATTACTGAGTAAGAAATACACATATACGACGTTCTTTACGTTAAAAATGTCTTTTAAGATATTTGGAATCGAAATTATCAATACTTGTTATCATTGACATAAATTAAACATGTTGACTAATAGTACGAGAGCTAGCAACGTCGGAAAAACAAGTATTTTAAGACGTCTGGCTCTTTGATACATCTTTTACTATGCTCTCTAGAACAGCATGCGGCCCGTCTGGCTGCCGGTAAACGTTGCGTTCCCTTCTGCGCATTGAAAGAAGATCCTATATTTTTATTAGTCCTTTAAATTCTAGTATTGAATATAAATCGATCATGTCTCCATAGCGCAGTGCGTAGAGTTTCCGACCACGAACCGAATATTCAGAGTTCAAATCCGGGTCAGGTCCAAGACTTTTTTATTTTTATTTTCGTTTATATTTTAATAGTAAAGTATTAAATATTTGTTTTTTTTAATTACCAGAATTATTTAATACTTTACTATCAGAATATAAACGAAAATAAAATAAAAAAGTCTTTGACCTGACCCGGATTTGAACTCTGAATCTTCGGTTCGTGGTCGGAAACTCTACGCACTGCGCTATAAAGACATGTGCGAACAGAAACTGTTTTATCATCATTTTTCGTAGAAAAATTATGATTAACTTGAAAAAATAACAATTTCACAAATTTATTATTTCAGTCAAATAAGTATCTACTCAACGTGTTTATTTTTTGTCAATAATGGCATGTATTGACTATTTCCATTCTAAATATCTTGAGAACGGTTGCTCGTAGCAATTTTATCGAAAGACATTTTTTACGTAAAAAGTCACGGAAATGTATATTTTTTCACCCAGTAGTTTTATACAGGCATGAACGAGAGAGAAAAGTTATTATTCTTCAAAACAGTTAAAACACATGTAGGTAACGCCACGTACAAATAGGAATCATATTGACATCAAAAAACTCCCAGACACCAATTTTGATCCAAATATTGATGTTACTTCAGAAATTATTGGAAAAAAACCGAAATAAAAATGAAACTTCTACACCCTGTATCTCCGAAACTAAGCATTTTATGATATACATTTATACAAACTTTTTTACTAATTTTTATCAGCAGAATATGCCCTGTATAAAACAAAGAAACTAAAGGACCCAAAAGAATCAGTGGTTTGCAAATTCTAAGACTAATTTTCTTTTCGGCTAATTTCCAAGTACATTTTTGTGCGTAAGTACACGTTCCATCGCTTTATAAATATTTTGCCGCTTTTCATCGAACAACAAACGTTAACAAGCAACCAAATGACAAAAAAGATACGAAATGAATGCAAATGGCACTTTTTTGGAATAGCGAGAGCATCAGCGCTTACAAACTTTCTTCTCTCGGTAAATTCGATTAGGCAAAAAAGCAAGCGGCTGAGAAAATTAGACGGAAAATTAACAAAAAAGTTTTGTGCTTCGAGAAAAATGTCTTTTCAGAACGGAAATTTTAATACGAAGCCTCTCGGCAGTTCTCAAAATGTGTAGAGAAGTGGCAGAGTAATATATACGGGGTGGTCCGAAGTGTATTGGGAAAACTTCGGTAGCATATTCTACAGATAAAAATATGCCATATATATAAAAATGTTCATATACTTTTTTTATGTCCCAAAATGCTTTGTTTCGGAGATACAGGGTGTAAAAATTTCATTTTTGTTTTGATTTTTTCCGAATAGTTCCTGAATTCCTGGATGAAAATTGGTGGCTGAGTGTTTTTTGATATGAGAAATTTTATTTCGATCTCAATATGACTCTTACTCGTAGGGCTTCCTACCTATATGTCTTTACCTGTTTTGAAGAGTAATAACTTTTTGTCCGTACTTGTATAAAACTACGGAGTGAAAAAGGATATATTTCCGTGATTATTTACGTAAAAAATGTCTCTTGGTAAAAATCACTAAGGACAACCAATACATAAAAAATATATTGTATATTTTTTTTACTTTGTATTATTGACAAAAAATAAATATACATATTGAGTAGATAGTTATTTGATTGAAATGATAAATTTTGGAACTTTTTATTTTTTTAAATTAATCATAAATTTTTCTTCGAAAAATTATGATAAAACAGTTTATGTTGAACCTTTGGCACAAAAACATTTCCAAATTTATTATTTCATTCTAATAACTATCTAGTCAATACGGTTAATTTTTGTCAATGATGACAGGTATTGATTATTTCTATTCCAAATATCTTGAGAACCATTACTCCTAGAGATTTTTGCGTAAACGAATTTCCCATGTCAAAAATCATCCTGATACCAATTCTCATCCATGAACTTTAATTCAGAAATTATTTAGTAAAAAACGAAATACAAACTATATCTCTAAAACGAAGCATGTTAAGACATGATTGTATAGAACTTTTTTTCTTATTTTTTTTTCTGATTACAGTTCGGACCAACTTATAATATACTTATTAATGTTCGACACGCTTCATAGACATCTTCTAATTTTTCAGTTTATGTGTCATTAAGATCTGTTGGTGGTCTAGTAAATAATCTAGTAAAATTAAGTATAGTTTTATATAATTAAATATTGCTAACTAGCTGACCCCACAGACATCTCATCTTGATATTTTGTAGAATTCTTATTAAGTAATAAATTGCGTAAACTAAAAAATCTCTAATGTTATCTATATAAGTCTAAAATAAGAAGCATGTCTAAGTTGTACTTTAATCTCAAGTACAACTAACTATACTTTAATCTCACACAAAACGGACTTAACGATTTGACTTTACTAAATAGCCAGTGAATTAAAACGTCTACGCAACAAAAATGCTATTTTTCTGATGAAGAATCGCAGGTTTTAATTTTAAACTAAATTTGTTTACATTGAAGTTCATGGCAGAAAGTAGCAGACTGTTTAGATTATAAAGAATATAGGGAGATATTATATCATATTGTAGAGAAAAATTACTTGCAATACGATTGGTTAATATTTAATTGATTTATTTAATCTGGTTCCAATTACAGTTAAAATGGCGGATATTGCTGACATAGCGGTATAGATTTAAAAAATAATGTAACTTATAGATAAATAAACCCCATTGAAAAAAGCACAAATTTAAAGAGGCCGTATTCATTTTTAACAATAATAAAATCTTTAGCAATCCAAGTATAGAAATTTCAACAATATGGCAACAACTCATAAAACACTCCGATACAGGTTTTCTTAGTGGAAAACTTCATGCTTGACTGCATCCAACAAATTCACGTGTGAATACTCGGCTCTAGTATATAAGCTCAGTAGTTTTAGGATTTACTTTAGTTCAGACTTGATACCGGGGAGTGATTCGTCTGACCGAAACTCTGTGTAAGCAAAATAAAGAAAGACAATGGAAGTCCGAAACTCTTTTAGTTTAAATACTGAATCATAGTCTACCACACTCAAAGTAACGTTAGTATGTATGGCTACCGTTTCTTTAATTTTAATGGACATAAAATAAATAAACATAAGAAAAGTAAAAATAAAAAAAACAAATTAAAAAAATAATCATAGAGAAAGTTTGCGGCTTTTTGGTTTTACCTCATTAAGTAATTTTTATCACGTGGTAATTGTTAATAATTAATAATAATAATTTGAAGTTTAACTTGATATAATGCCTTTTTACTGTTTTTCTGGGGATGTCTTTCGGGACTGGGACGTCAACTGTTTTTATAGACGTATCTGCTGAAAAAAACTAAAGTGTTCGTGAATAGTATTTAGATATTTTAAATAGTTTCTTTGTGGTCTTTTACTTTCGACGACGCGACGGGAAGATATATACTTCCCGAAACGTTAAGCATTTTTTTGTCCGTTAAAAAGCATCAAAATTAGTAGTTTCAATTAGCGGTAGAAGTTTGTTCCTTTAATTTCAATGTAAGTATTCAGAACGCCATTAGTGGTAGTCATTTACAACTAGTAGAAAAAGTTAAAACGCTTTTAACATTTCCACTAATTATACTTAAAAATTTGTGAGGAATGTCATTTTCCCCTTTGATTATAATTATCATCCGTCAAGAGAAATTGTGGTTAAAAATCAAAAGTTAATTGTTTTATAAGCTAAATGTTAGACTTTCTCTATGGATACAACTGACTACTGCAAGCTGTTGCTAGGAAATTCTATTAATTTTAATTGTGTTACATTGCGAATGACCTTAAACTAAAAAGTATAAAGTGTAAATGAAACCACTAATTTATTCTACTAATTGCGAGGTTATGAATGAAGCTTTAGATCAGTTTGGTTTTGTCATAGCGACTACATCATTTTAGCTCTGAGACACTGTATATCAATAAAAAATTCTATATAACGCGTACTTTATTTGTGACACCTGTAACGTACAAAACCAACACAGACAGTTTGAGAACTGCCGATTCGGAATTAACAATTAAGCTAAGTATTTTTCTTAGGGAAATTTATAAGCTACACGTTTATGGAGTTGCCGGAGAAACCGCTCGGTTTTTCAATGCAGGCTAATTCGGCAACCAATTCGCGCCTCTTTCTTGCGAAAAAATGGCCCTTTATTATGCGATACGATTTAAAAACTTTAAATCGCGAACGATGAATGAACCTTAACTAAGACGTCGAATAATAATGAGTTAATAACGAGAAAGTGCTTCCGCTGAAGAGAAGTGATGTTTTGTAAAGGGCGTGTTTAGAAATTATTTTTTCTTCCTTTGAATATGGTGGGATAGTTTCATAGGCGGTAGAAATAAAAAAAATAAATACGTTAAAACTGTATTTTATAATATCGAAACGATTTTAGAACTGTACAGTTTGTATCTATGATATATGTTATAATTTACTAATCACTTTTACCGTTAAAAAAACATTAAAAAATGCTTTAAACCCTTTATTAAGTTTAAAAATTGGCGCCGTGAGGCATGTATAGCCGCCCATACTAAAATATAAGTTTTGTTTAAAATATATTTCCGTACATAAAAGTGAAAACCGCGTTTTGCTAGCTGTTTTGTTTCTGAGTTATAATTTGTTAAACAATATTTCATATTTTTTTTATCTCAAAAACTGCGACTTTGGTTTTGATGTTATTACAAATTTTGTTGCAAATATTATTCCTAATCTTAAATTGAAAACCGCGTTTCGCTAGCTACTGTAATTTTGGAGTTACGATATTTTAAAATTTTTAACCCCTCCCATACCCCCTTTACCAACCCCCACCCCCACCAAAAACTAATGGCCAGATTCTCGGGTGCCAAAGTATTTTTGTGCCAAATTTGGTTAAAATCGGTTTAGCGGTTTTTTAGTTTTAATACCCTACCATACTTGTTGGTATGGTCGGCTAAAAAAATTAACAAAATATAAAAGTAAATTATTATGAACTACGATACGACTACGTATGATAACTGTGGTACGAGTTGTTGCTCGTGGGAAAGACATCGGCTTAAATACTCGTAAAGTTGCCGATTCTTCGCTTCCTATCATGGAACTGCGTCTTGTTTACGAAGAGACCATGTGAACATCGTAGTTTGAGAGATTTCAAGAGACATTATATGTTTGTTTATAAATTACTTTAGAACGTTTAACTTTGGAATAACCAATGAATAACAATAAAGAGTAATTAAAGTCATTTGAAGGTTAAATTAATATTGATATAATATTTAATGTTAATACTCATAACTCATGTGGTTTTGATACGCATCTTATTACATGACTGCTATAGATGCAATTGATATTTCGTAGATTTAGCGAGATAGATTCATGCGCTTAACAAAATTGAATAATTGATATTTCCCATCTCCAACAAACGCTCATTGACCCATTATAAGTTCATTTTAGGTCTAACTCTCCTCAAATGAGAAAAGAATGAATTTTCTTTTAAATAGTGGTGGCATTTTTACTATTGGAATTCCAGTCCGTATATTTCTTTAAAGGCCTATAAGTTTTTATCGTCTCCACCAACGAGTGTGGCTAGCGAACAATTATTTAGCTCTGCTGGTCAACTTTGTGTTGATCGATGAGCTAATTTATTAGGAGGGAATATAGATAAGCTACTTTTTCTGAATTATAATATTAGGCTGTTATTAAAAAAATATATCATATTTTTTATATTTAAAAATGAAAGTTTATGTAATAAAACAGTTTAGCATAGTTCTAAAGTTTATTATTATAATTTAAAATATCTTGCTTTATATAATACATAATATTTAAAGCAGGATGCTTTAAGTTTTCAAATTCTTTTATCTTGTCTTAACATATTTTTTTTTTAATTTAAATTTACCATTTCACATAAAAATATCTTCGGATTTGGCTTCGGCTCCGGCTCCGGCTCCGGCTTCGGTAAAAAAAAATCACATTCCAGATAAACATTTCTGTAATTTTATATCACATTTTTGTACTAATCAAAAGTGACAGAGTGGTTGCATTCATTCCTTAGTGTGTGTCTTGTAGTTAATACATTAAAATAAGGATCCATTTGAATTAACACCAAAGAATATTGCCCAAATTAATAAATAAAAGGAAATATAATAATACATAATAGTAGATTTTCTATTTAATTGTCACTTTGGGTTGCTTCGGGCCATGTTTGATACGTTGAGCCGGCGGTGGTACAACGATGAATTCGGATCATATATTATAATCTAACTAGATACCTTCTATACAGAACAGAGACATTATCTTAGCAACTATAGTTTTGATTTATCAATAATGAAAAGACGCTGCGCTTCTGACTAACTTTGAAACTTTTTTTTTCTTTTTAAGATCTGTTTCTGTATACTTGTTTGGTTTCTTTATTATTATTTTTTGTTATTTTTTTAGTTGTGACAAAAATTAAAAAAAATACATGCTATTAAGTGGTCTCATATTTACCCCTATCATTTTGACTCTACCTTTATCTCATTATTGCCTTTGCGTTTGTCTCAAATTTACCCCTCAAGAAAGCAAATTTTTATACCAACAGTTGTAATTAATTTAAACTTTAATTTCAACCCTGACGGTGTTTAAATTAAGTCCTATTTGTATGAGAAGCTAGTTTTCTAGACCATGTCATCTTCATTCTCGGCTTTTTCAACCATTCCCAATTATGGTGTAGATTCTCTTACATAGTCTCATTGTAGTTGGGCCCATTGTTGTCTATTGTTGGCTATTCGGGCCCAATTTATCCTTGCTAATTTCCTTATATCATGGTCCCATCTCAGGTTCAGTCTTCTAGGTCTCGTAATTCCTCTAGTGGGTACTTTGTTGTAATTTTTGTGGTCCATCTGTTATACGTTCTTCTTGCCAGGTGTCCTGCCCATTGCCATTTGAGGGATTTGACTCTGTGGATGATCTATTACCTAGGTCTTTTGTCGTATCCACTCTATTCTTTTACGGTCTCTCTTGGTTATTTCCGGCATATTTCGTTCCATTGAACGTTGTGCGATCTGCAGTTTCCTTATGATGTCCGTTTTAAGTGTCCAGGTTTTGTATGCATAGCTCATGACTGGTAGTACACATTGGTTGAATGTTTTCTTCTTTAGATAGAGTGGCATTCTAGATTTGAATATGATTGAGTTTCTTATATAAGTACTCCATGCTAACTTAATTCTTCTGTTGATTTCTGGTAATAGGTCGAAGTTGCACCTTGTTACCAGGCTTATTATTTTGTTTTTGTTTGTTATTCTGATGTTGCGTGTTAATGTTCATCTTTTTCTGTTTTTGATTGCAGTTTTTTAAGGTTTTTATTGTAGTTTTTGATGTCTTTTGCAAGACCATTACCAAATTACAACATATATTTAGTTCTCTAAAATATCCACCATATCCTGGATACTATTTTTTTCTGCCAAAAACAGAATTTTGTTGGCTAGAATTACAGACTTGTATGTTACATATAAAACTAGTGTTCATACAACTGTGTAATTCTAAGCCAACGATTATGGTCACTCAACGCTTATAAAGAGTTACGTTGCCTTTTTTTCTATCGACTGACAACCTTTCAGTCCCAAATTAAATCGGGCTACTACCAAATCATATTCATTGCCGTCGACTTTTTATTTCAGTTCGTAATTACGCCGGATTTACGCAGATTATACGTTAGCGATGAAATGTTTGGTGTCTATGTTTAACACCGTCAAAGGTTTGGGCGCTGTCGGTCGGAGGAAACAAGACCGTTGGGGCTGAAATTGTTTTGGCGGGACGATTAGGACGCGCCCGACCGTGGCGTAACGCGGTTACGTTGGAAATTGTCGACGTTGATAGAAATTTAAGCCGGCATTTTGCAGGCGAGCGGCCGGAGGCGGCCCGCAGGCTCCCTACGAAGAAAGCAGGATCACAAGAATATTGGGTAAAGGGCGATTAGAATTATGAATTCATTATTTTGTAATATTCTTGTAAGAGAACTATATCAAGTCTTAATTTTTGTGTAAGGTTTTTCAGAACCTTCACTAGAATGGTGGAGCCTTCACTGGTCTTGGTGGAGCCCAACGTGGAGCAGATCCAAAACAGCTTTTTAAAACCATGATTAAAATTCATTCTCTATATTCAATTACGTACATACATGTTCATATTTAGTGTATCTAGCCCTCTTCAGTTCATCTTTGGGCCATAGATCTCCTCAACTGTTTGTATAGTAATTTTGTTCATCGGCTGTAGTTTTATCTGATGTTGTGATCAGAACATTTCCAATTTAATTTTGGTTCTCTTAGGTTTGTTTGGTTTATAGATTACCTTTTAGTATTGTATCTAATGTTTGTTTTTTATTGATATTTGCCATTTGTTTAATTTATCCCAGTTCTGTATACTGTACATACAGGGTCCGACAATAATGTGTCGGGCATCTATAGCGCATAGAATAAAACTCTTTAATTAATTAATAGTAATAATTTAATAATTAATATTTTTTTGGCAATTTTGTTTAAGTGCAAACCTAAAGTATGAACTAGGACATAATTCATGAAAATATTATAACTTCTCCAGGGCGGCCCAAAAAAGTGTGAGTGGATCGCGATGATTTTTTTTAAATAAAACACCCTGCATATTATTGCATTTTTGGCTTCCTTTCAGATCACTTTACATAATCCTAAGATATGAGTAAATATATTTCGATAGTGTCATATATATTAATAAATAAATAAAAAATATATGTTTTCCAGCCTTTCTTAAAGAAATATTACAAATACTAGAACTGTACTGAAATCAAAACTATATTAGGTCTGTAAGACCCACATATAACCAGGCTGATCGTCTTTGTTGAGGCGTTTAAATCTGAACCTGTAATTAAATAAAAAGTATCTGAGCAACCCAAGTGCTTATTATGCTTTTCGAGAAGAAATAATTCTACAGGGGGGTGCATATTTAACTACATGCTACATATGGGCATACATATATAAAAAAGTATATCTTATAGCTCTTTACTTTAGACAGTCTATACTTACACTTTTGCTATTAGTATAGTAATCTTAAATCCTATAGGGTGTTCAAAATTCTACGCCAAACTTTGTAAAATATAAAATAATTTTTCTTTGTTTTTTTTAAATGGCCCACCCTGTATATTATTTTTCTATTAGATTGGGAATTAAAATTTTTTTTTTTGTATTTGGAGTATTTCAAAATTTTTAACGGTTACGCAGATACTCGCGGTATTATTATTATTATATGGCTCTTTCAACGGTAAATACGACAGAAAAATCATTATACGGGTGTCCCAGAAATAAGTGCAAATATTTTAACTGGTAGTATAGTTCAACCCCAGAAACACGCCTATGAGTTTTTTTTCGCGAAAAAAAAATTTTGATAATTACGAATTTTTTGAATTTTTTTTTGGAAATGTTTTAAATTTTTAGTTAAAAAACATAATTTCTTTATAATATGGCAACATAGGTAGTAGATTAAATTTACAAGAAAAAAAATCCAGAAAAGATCCAGTGGTTCTCAAAATTTTTGCAAAAAATCATTTTTTTTTAGAAATTTTCAAAGTAAAATAACCTCTTTATTTTGGACTTATGTGAAAAACGATAGACAGAAAATATGTTTCTTTTATCGAGAAATACCACCCCTTAAAATATTTGCACTTATTTCTGGGACACCCTGTATAAGCTAAATATTAGGTTTTCTCTATGAATACAACTGACTAACGCAAGCTGTTGCTGGGATATTAAATTAATTTTAATTCTGTTTTTTAAACATTGTGATTGTGAATGATCGTAGTAGTAGTAGTATAAAGTTTAATTGAAATCACTAATTTAGTCCACTAATTGCGAGGTTCTAAATGAAGCTTAATATTAATTACAATAACAACTTTGATGCAATAACTACTTTGATGTTTACATAATATCAGCTATATCATTTATTTCTTCCTGGTGACCTCCAGAGCGTCATTTGAATGACACCGGTTCTCCACCGCGGCCCCTTCGTTTTTCTTCGCCGTCGTTCGTTCCATCCGATCCAATCAGCAATGTTGCCAAAAAGGCATAATCCTAACCCAATTTTCCGAACAAATCTGCAGCTCGCGACGCACAATCGAGGGAATAAAGCGAGCCATTGTCGCGCACCCCGGCGACTCGTCTCGAATAGACCGTATTTACATAGGAGATATGATATCAATGGGGAAGTGTTGTGTGTACAAAGCCGTAGACCCGGCGACAATTCGGGTCACGTGCCGGTCCAATCAGGCGACAAAGAGGCGAATTTGCACGTGATCCGCCACCGTTCCCCTCGCCTGCGCCCAAGTCCGAGGTGTTGGGGGCGGGGGTGAGACATCCATGGGGCAAGTGTGTCATCCTAAACCGTCACGAGGGGTTCATTCTAAAAATCAGTGTTTTATAAATGTAAAGAAGTCTAAGAAAGTCTACTAAATGGATAAATTATACTAAGGGCTGGCAAATGATAGTCTTGGGTCGAGATTTCCGTATGTAAGAAGAGTACAATGTGTTTATAATGTTCTGAACAAAGAGAGAACAGTAAAAACGTTGCCAAACGTATGAAATAAACCGAGAAACTGTGCACATTGCTAAGAGACGTGGAAGGGGATATAGCAGATTCGTCGCGATCGACCGGTCTACCCAATCAGTACTTAAAATTCTAGGGAAGAATATACATCATGCGTTAAGCTTCACGATTTAATTACGTCTTGTGATACTTTATTTGTTTATTTATTAACGAGTCGTTGTAATTTTCTCTATTGCTTGTAAATTTTTAAGTGCAAGTTAGAAACACTTGCACTTTTGGTAAAAAAAAGTAGAATTGAGTTGGTGTTCGACAGTGGTCGCGTTACTAGAACTCTGAATTCAAAAACCGATATCTTGAAGTCCATTAGTAATAATTAATTGTAGTTTTTTTTCAAAAACTTTTTTAATACCTACTTCTGCTATATTTTCTACGCAGACAGTATGTGAAAATCTTTATAAATAAAAAGTTACACGATTGCTGAAAATTGCAATGCACCAAAAGTAAATGGATGTTTTTTTTTAATTTTGAATGAAAAAAGGAACAAGAATTTTTCTTATTTAAACATCTTGTAAAAGCTCCAAAAAAGTTTCTATATCTAAATGTGTTCTTGACTATCGCGTGTTGTGTGTTAAAAAGTTGAGTTTTTAAATTATCGCGATTAGTGACGTTTTCTCGTTATAAAAAAATAGACACCCTAACGATATCCTTATAATTCCATTTCAGATGTTCAGAAACATATCTAATGATTTTATCTACTTTCTTGGGTATTCGGTCCTCACTCATTCTTTCTACATGCCCATACCATACCAGCTACTCTTCCTTGTCTTTTTGTTCGGTACTCTTTCCATTCTTGAAATCCCCACAGATCTTCGCCAGAAGTCCACCTCGAGTGCTTATAGTCGTTATTTCATTCTATTAGCGAGCTGGCTATGTTTCACATCCATACAAAACTTTATTAATGATTTTTTTATAATTATGATTTTTATATAATATATTTAATATTATTAAAAATAAAAATTGTTTGGGTACCTAGGTCGACTCAGCCTTAAATGAGTACTTGGGATTCACAATCCTGAGGTAATAATAGGCGGTTGAAGCGTAGTGCTAGCCACATTACCTTCCTTGTATACCGAACGGCTCTAGCATGGCAAGCTGTACCTTGCTACTCCCAAGGCGCTAACCGCTACATACGGGAGGTATTATTATCATGTTTTTTTTCTCATATGAGATGTGTTTGGACCATAATACTGGATTTAGGCACCCCCAGTATTACTCTTTTATCTTTTAGTATTCTTTCCTCGATCTCGCTCTCTGTTCGCCAGGTATAATCTATCCAAGTAGATGTATTTACTGCATGTCCCTATCTCTATATTTCCATCCAGATGTAGAGTTTTTGCTGCTTAGAATTTTTTATTTTCTTTATTCCTACCCGCAATTTATAATTATGTCTATTTTACATTACACCATAAAATGCTAAAGAATAAAGTAACAAAAAAATCATAGGCAGATTTATTTCATTGCCCATAAAGCGTCATCCAGGGACAAAGCCCGTCACAAAAGGTAACGGCGTTTCTCAAATTGCCATTTTCTGCGACGCTGTTTTGGCGAAATGACACCGCCGCACCACCCCGCACATGAAAAGAAAAGGAAAAGCACTGTCACCGTAAATTTAAAATATAAAGTGAGAACGCCCATTGGGCGACACTTACTGTATTAGGGCAGCTATAAAGAAAGCGGAGAATTTTACTACAAACAGGGTGGCTTCGTCGCAAAAAAATATGTACGCAAACAATGAAGTGTATTTTCTTTCTTGTGTACAAATTGAAAACGTGGAGAATTTGAGTAACTCACTCTAGTATTGAGTAGACATAAAACTGGTTCTAATACACTTTGACAGACACTATAACACACATTTGAGTAATCCCTGTTTTAACTTCTTTGAAATTCTCCTCTACCACTTCAGTATGTTCAAGAAGTTAGCAAATTGAATAGGTAGTACCTATTTTAGTTCATATATCAATTATTGGTGCGAGAACAAAACGGTTGTGCACGAAATTCAACGAAGAACCTTAAAGAAGAATTAAGAATTTTAGGAACTTTGTCGTGGGCGACATTCGGTAAACTAAAAAAAAGCATATAATGAGATCTCATCTTCCAATATGTTTAAAAAGAAAGGTCTTTAACCAGCGTGTCTTGCTTTTCGTCACGTATGGAACTGAGATACTTATTTTGACAAAAAGAACATAAATAGAATACATGTCATGCAACAGAAAATGGAAATGCCCATGTTGGGACCTACTCTTAGGGATAAAATACCCAATAATAAGAAGACGTAAGAAATCAAACAGGAGCAAGGGATGTGTCGATATCTATCTTAAATCTTAGTGAAACTGTCAGATCCTGTGGTTAGGATGACAGATGGACGGTGGACAAAGAGACTTGTGGAATGGAAACCAAGACACGAGGCCTATGTAAAATGTAGAATGTTTAGGAGGGGAGTTAATCACCGCGACCTTACTGATCTATTGTGTGTTCCCCTTTCTAGAGTTATAATTCATCATACATTCTCAGCTTTAAAAAAAACAGTATCTCACACGGCTCTCCATAGAGACCAGCTCTCCATCCTCGACATCAGACGTACCAAATTTCACGGCACGAACAGTCGTCGTGTCGGCGCACTCAGTGATAAGGTGTTCTGCTGTAAGCCCATTTTCCCCACAGAATCTGCATTCGCCGTTATTTCTCAGCTTCAGCCTACTGAGGTGTTCGTTGAGGAGACAGTGTCCTGTTAGGAATCCCGTGACAATCCGAAGATTCTTTTTTACTTAAATCAAGGAAAATCTTTGATTTTTCTCGGTCGTAAGTTCTGAGGAACTTTTTCGAGTGTCTTGGACACCCATTCCAGATTCGGGATGGATTCTTCCATGTTCTTCAGTTCCGCTTTCAGTAGGTTCCCTCTTGGAAAACAGAACGGTTCTGGTCCAGTTAGTAGAGTATTTGCTCCTTTTCTAGCTAAATCATTTGTTTTTCGTTGCCTTCTATCCCTTGGTGAGCAGGCACCCAGAGTAGGAGGACTTTATTTTTACCCAGAACACGAGGCGTATAGAAGCAGAGGACGACCTTCTAGTCGATGGCTGAAAATTGGATTCAAGTTACACATAGTAGAAAGCCTAGAGTTAAGGGACTCTTTTGATCAGCAGTGGACGGGATAAGCTAAATGATGATGATGATGATTATTTTTTTGTCAAAAGCCTGCACTACATTGAGAAAATTTTGCATAACAGTTAAGTATCTACGGCTTGTTATCCAACATATCTTCTCTACTAAGTCGAAGTTCTACTAAGTCGAAGTGAGTTTAGAGACTTGATCGATGAATACAGAAGCCAAACTGATAAATTGAAATTAGATACTTTCGCAGCAGGAGTAGCTTTAAGCGAAGTAACAGAAGTTTTTCAAATATACTTATCATGATGGGAAACAAATATTGGTTTACATGATGTTAGTGGTTTGCCATGTTTTGGTAGCATTGAGAAGTGAAACTTTAGAACCATCCTGACTCTTGTAGTACTAAAGTATAGTTTCTTATTTGAATTTACGGTAAATATTTTCAATTATAAGGCGTCGTCCTCTGTCGAAAGCACTGCGCCTTATTGTGGTTGTCCCCATTCTATATCTGCACCCATTCTCTTATCCCTGTACCCTGCGCCAACTTGTGCATGTCCTTGATAGGATGGGAGCGTAGTTGCTCCGGTTCTAGCCTTGGTTTTCTAAACAAAATGTATCTCTTGCGATCCAGAGCCTCTCAGTGACATATTATGTGCTCCGCTGTTTCATGATCTTTAACACAGAGTCTGCAGCAGACTACCTTGAGTACCTTGATACAGGTTGAGCTTGTTCAGGTAGCACTTGACAGTTAGATGTCCTGTCAAGACCCTGTTGTAATCTGTACTTTATTCCTGCTAAGCATTAGCAGTTCCTTTGTGGTTTTAGAATTAGGTATTCAAGACCTTGCTATGCATGTGCGCCTGTCAAGACAGTCAGACGTGTGTTTCTCCAGTGGACATTCCGTTTTTCCCTGATCCGGATTTTTATAGCATTGAACTATATTAAAACATGACAAGTTAGAAAATGGGAAATAATGCAATATATAGGAGAATAGAGTTTAAACGGGACCACCCGGAATGCAGGTACTAATTTCGGTAGCATCTCGACTGGAGGCGCGAATTTATGGCGACGGCGCACGTGCGAGCGATAGCGATGAAGTATACGGCCTTGCCGCGCGCGATAACGCCCTCTGGCATAATAGGATTTACTATACGTAACATAATGGTCCATTCTGCGCCGTTTTCTTATTCTTTCTGCAGATAAAGTGGCGAAATACGCGCGATATCTGGTTATCAGTGTCGCCGCAGCGCTCGGCAACCGGAAATGAACGAATCTGGCCGATAACGACGCCTCCGCCGCCACCGCCGTGCCACGCTACGTCGCTCCGCTCACAATGCCGCCACAATGTTATCGGTGCGGGGTTTTTGCCACTCTTTGTGTTTGGGGCCGGCTCCTTGGCTGCCGTCTTTGTCTCGGCACAATCGCGCCTGATTGTTAATTGAGTTTGGGAGGATGTCGCTAAACGCGAACGTTCGTTACTTCTGAAGAAGTTTTAGATCTCGCGGCGGTCGAATTCCCTAACGACCACGCCCTTTGTACTCGTCCAATCGAGCTCTAACAAGATTTTTTGCTAATTTTTCTTTTTCAATAAACGGATTTTCGATCTTTTCTATCGGACTAATTCGATTTTGGATTTGTGAATGGAGGTTTCAACGAGGTGAAATAGTCCTGAAAATAAATGATGTGTGGATGAATGAGAGAACTAATAGATTACACATTTGGATCTGAAATCCGTCTTTCAGCTTTATTACGACTGTTAATATCCAATTTTAGATTAGATTTTATGAGAGGACTACTGGCCTATTCCAACTTGACATATTTATTTTAGCCCTCTCGATATCTTTAGATTACATTCCTCAATCGTATCTCCTTTAAAAAGTCTAACTGAACTGCCTTACTGTAAGACTGATCAGGTACAAAGGACAGCATATTTGTAAAGCTGTCGCACTGTGCTTTGTCTACTAGTCCCAAATGTGCTTTGTCTACTAGTCCCATTAACTTTAAAGCTAATATCTATGTATAAACAACCTTTAATATCCAACTAGGATGGGGAACCAATCCGATAATTCTAATGATAACAGCACAAGCCTTATGTTTCTCAGCTGGTGAATATGCTTGTTTCGATGTGTTTCTGAATGAGACGTGCAGAATATATACGGGCTGGCATAAAACCAAACACAACTAAACATATTGTCTAAGGCAGCAGGTTTTGACACCCCTGCAGCTCGCTTGGGGGTGCTGTTGGGCATGTTCTCATGCCACTTGTGATGCAGATGCATGACAGTCTCTGTACTTTGTACATATTTTTCCTTGCTTTAATTACTATATACTTTGTCATTGAAACCATCTTCTAAGTAGACGTTAACTTACAAACAAATTTTCCTAACAAAAAAGACACTGGGCATTATTTAAAACATAATATTCCATAAAATAGACACAGAGTCATTTAAAAGTTAAAAGACATAGGTGTTTTCATCTAATCTGAAAGTTATACTAGACTGAAGGTACAACTTAATTGCATGGTTGCTACCTTGCAAAATTTAAAATTCATTCATACTAACGTATTTATTAAACTTCCTCTTTGGCTAGCAATGTTTCCTCTACAGAACTGATACTTTGGATCAATTTATGGCAGGTGGGTTATGTCCATGCATTTGCGGGGGGACTACTTTTGCAACGCCGGCCGCCGAAGGGTTTAGTGCCTGTGAATGGCATTGGTGCACCTTGTTTGACTATTGCATCTGCTTTATACAATATTGTGATTATCGTGCCTTTAGCGCCGCTTGGTTTTCTGTAAAGATGGTGTTGATTATTGGCTTAATACCGTATGATGTGTTGCCTTATTATTTCTTCTACACATTAGTGGATTACCGTTATTTCCACCTGGAAAATTGTGGCATCCTTAGATAGGCTTCCGTGGAAAGATATTCATTGTTTTGGCCCTACATTATACCAGCACCTGTGCCTTCCGACGTTCTTGAGCTGTCTGTATACCAGATTGGGCACACCTTTTATACAGTCTTCCCTTTCGGGTATATTTATGCTAAATTTGTTGTTAAAGCTATACCTTGTAGCTGTTGCATCTAGCGGTAAGCTCGATTAGCTCCTGGATTCAGTACTATGCGTCTGGCTCATGCCATCTGGCTTCGCCCTGTATGAAGATGTAAGTAGTGGTAAGTTCAATAAAGCTTCCATCGCATTTGTGGGAGTGGTTTTCATAGCCCCCATTACACACAGGCAAGGAAGCCTTTGTGTGGAACTTTAAAGCTCTATCGCTTCCACTTGAATGTCTTTGTCCACCCCATCCCCGACCCGTAGGTTATCATATGTCTTACAACCCTTGTATTTAACTATAGAGTCATTTTAAGGTTAAGTTTCCAGTTTTTTTCACACATCCTTCTGCACCTACCTAAAGAGATGGCAGTCTTCTGAGCCTTCTGTGTTGCCTTCACATTCCATGTAAACTTTTGATCAAAAAATACACCAAGATTTGTTTATTTGGAAAATAAAACCTCTGTTTCACCTGGCACCAGTGGTTCGTTGATTTTTTTTTGCTATCTTTTTTTAAATTTTTTGTAAAGTTGATATTTTTTTTTCCGAGCACTGTTTGTTAGTTTCTCTTGATTACACCACTTGTTTATTTTGTTTAGGGCTGTCTGCATTCTTCCTGATATTATCCCAGCAAGCTTACCCCTGACCAGTATTACAATATCGTCTGCATAGCCTAGACATAAAAATCTTGTGTGGAAAGTTTGTCGAGGAGGTCATCTACCAAGGTTGCCCAAAGTAGAAGAGGTAACACTCCTCCCTGTAGACAACCTCCACCTGTTGGTAGTCTACTCTGGAGTGGAAGTTGGGTAGGCGGCCTGTATTCGGATAGGCGGCCTTTATGCACCTGCATACTGTGGAAATTTCTATACTTCGATTACTAAACATGTTATTATTGTTCGCTATAAAAGTAGCTTTAAATTTACTTACTACTGTTAACTGTTCTACACTTACTGCTGTCCTGGATCCTGGATGTCAATTTGTGTTTTTGTTTTATTGGATAATAACTCTAGAATCGATATCGATAAAAAGTCACTTGTGCAATAATCTCACGAACAGAAAAAAATCTTTATCTTTTCTTATAGACTTTATTTAATCTATTACGAATATAAATAGTTATTAAATTTTCTATTTCACGCTATATCGCGAAAATTGATCAATTTCGTATCAGATTGAACGGAAAAATATACATTACAATCTCTGTAAAATAAGAGTAAAGTTCCGTATATTTTCCGGCAATTTTCGCTAATTCTGATGGCGTTGTGGCACGTTTATTTTTTCTATTTTTCGACCGTGATTGTAATTTCTCACAGTCGAGCGAGCGCTGACGCCGAGACCCCATATTGCATTATCATTATTTCCACTTGGAATTTATCCAATTTTTCCGGTGCCGCGGAAATTTGCCGCAAACCTTGTTTAACGGGCTTTTTTCGTTTCTGTTTTCCCCGTTCCTATTTTCCCTGATGAGATATTAACTAGATAATTGGCGAAATTAACTCTACGCTTTCCCTATAAAACCGGTTTTTAGATGAATGTTATTGAATAATTTACTTCTTCTAAAAGTATCATGAATTTTAATAATGCTCAAAGTATTGTTTTTTACTATTTAACTGGTATTTCTGGAAAATTTCTACCTGGTATAATGTAGAATGTTTGGGAGGGGGTTAATCACCGTGACCTTACAGACCTATTGTGTGTCCCACTTTCTTCAGTTATAACTCATACAGTCTCACGGCTTTGACAAAAGCCAGTATCTTTGACAAAAGCCAGTATCACAGAGGCTAGTTTACCATATCCGATATTAGCCGTACCAAAGATTATGGCACGAATTCGATGCACTCAGTGATGAGGTGTTTTGGTGTCTTCCCGTTTTTCCCACTGAATCTCCATTCACCGTTGTTTCTTTAGCTTTAATCTATTGTGGAGACAGTGCCTAGGAGACGGTCCAGGTTACGGATGGAGTCTTCCAGGTACTTGAGTTCCGCTTTAAGTTGGTTTCATCTTGGAAAGCAGAAATGTTCAGTTCTAGTTAGTGGAGTATTCGCTCCATTTCTAGCTAGATCGTTAGCTTTTTCATTGCTTTCTATACTTTGGTGAGCTGGAAACCAGAGTAGAGGGACTTCTTTCTTTGCCTAATTTGTTCAGCTTCTTTAGGCATTCTTTGATCTACTTCGAATTGATGGTTACTAAGTTGATCGCTTTTAGTGCTGCTTAACTGATAAGATGGCTATTTTGTGTTTTTGGTAGTTCCTATCTAAGGTAAATTGTACGCATCTTTCGGTGCCTATTAGTTCGGAGTATTTAGTTTTGCTTTGGTTTTGAAAGCATTATGGTAGTTTTATCATACCACTGGGGTTTGAGGAGTGGAATTTTCATGTTGAGGGTGTTCCAAGCCCCTGACCTGACAATTCTCCTAGTACTGTTTCCGTCAATGACCATTCTAATCATTATCGCATTGGCATATCTACCGACGACAATGTGCAGTGATTTTAGATCCAGAATGATCTCCATTGCTGCCGTTGGGCATGTTCTCATGGTACTTGTGATGGAGATGCATGACAAACTCTATACTTTGCAGAAATTTTGCCATGTTGTAAATTGCTACATACTTTGCCATTGAAAACAGCTTCTGAGTAGACGTTAACTTACAAACAAATTTTTCTAATAACAAAGATACTGGGCACTATTCAAAACATAATATTCTATAAAATAGACATAGAATCATTTAAAAGTTAAAAGACAAAGGTGTTTGATTTGGATAGTTATTTAGATTAATTTGATAGTTATACTAGACTGAAAGTATAACTTAATTGCATGGTTATTACCTTGCAAAATTTAAAATTCTTCATTCTAACGTATTCTTTAAACTTTCTACTGGTAATTTCTTAATAAAAAAAATCTTATGCAGATAAATTGTAGGTATATAATTAAGGAAGCTATGTGTTCAGTCAAAAAAACAAGTTTATTATGTAATTGACAAAATGGAGCTGTAAAATAAAACACTAATTTACCACCATACACCAAAACACTTTACTTTTGTACACGCTAACTAGTTTTAATCATATGCTGATGATGCTAATATAGTTAGCGAAACGCGCGTCTGGTGCAATTGTAAAGAATTTTGGTGTATTGTGATGGACTTCATTTATATGCCTTTCTGTTAAGTGTTTGTAGATAATTTCTGTTGATCTTGTGGTTAAATAATGTTTTGTCGTTTTAACGTGTTGTAAAGTGTGTTAATAATTATATTAGTTATTGAAGTTATAATATACTTAGTAACGAGTTTCTGCTAATGCAGTAATTTTAAAGCTAAGGAAAGAAACTATAGAAATAGTATTATTATTGGTTGTTCCTTATAATTTATAAAATTCAATTCTTATTATTAATAGTTATTTTTTATACAAGACGATAAAATGGTATTTTATCGTCGACCGAAAAGATTAATTTACGAGCGATGAAATCGCGAGTGAATTAATTTCGGGAAACGATAATGCAGTTTTATCGTCGTGTATAAAACAATATTTTTTTCCATAGCGAGTTACGTTTTAAAAAAAATTTGACAAATAAATAAAGCTGTCTCTTTAGTTGTGAGCAGGGGCGGGAAAGAGAAATAGCAAAAGCGGTTCCACCGTTTCCATGAAAGTTTCAAATAAAATTGTTCCAGCCTCAGGCGCTAGGTGGTAGTGCAATTAATTTTAGGTTAAGAAGTTGCTCCTCGTTATTGCCAGATAGCGCTAAATCAGAATTTTTTTGTAGTTTCCATAGTTTCCAACGGCCATTTTGTCATACTATTGTCAAATTCTCAAAAAATATTATCATTGTCATAGCGCCAATCATACTATTATCAAATAATTATCAAAACGTTTTTCAAACTATAATTTGTTATATGTGTTTTAATTAGACAATTCCTTTTGTTTGCGGCCCTAAATATAATGTAAGTCTTTTATTTTTGCTATCATTTAAGTACCTATTTATATTTACTCCATTTACAAAACTTTAGGCGTATTACGTTGGTCTTGTTTTATTATAATAAACAATGTTTAAATATTTGACTTATAAATAAAAACTTTAAATAATAAATAATATCTCACATGTTTGGCTTTAATTTTATTTAATAATTGTATAAATTATACTGTTAAATCTTATTTTTTACACATCACAACGATACTTGTTATTAGTATTGTTGAATTTGTGTAAAAAATAAGATTTAATAATGAAATTTAATTATTTTAGTGTAAAATTCAATAAATACGCTCATTTAAAAAGCCCGCGCTTCGATCCATTTAAAACAAGCCCTACTCTATAGATGGCGCCACTTCTGTAGGACCATTTTTCATTATGGCAGAGTCTATTCTTTTTCAAGCTAGGTATATTTTTTGGTTGTGAGTTTTGAGTCAATATTTTTTACATTCGCATTCGAAATCGGCGACGCCATCTATGCAGGTGCCGTTGTTACGACATGGACTTGGCGTACAGTCATCAGTATCTGTAATAAATTAATTGTGTGCTATTACCTCAAAACGACATAAATCATTAAAACAAAAAGAAAATAATTGAACTTTAGTTACATTTGTCTTTAACCTGAATTTTATTTAGCTTATAAAAATATTTGGACTATACGCAATTCAAAAAAGTCATTGAATTGTCCTTATATTATATGTAAATTGACTTAAAATGAAAATTCTAGGTCCTCAGTATCAACACCATATTCTCTTTATTACAAAATTGTGAAATTGTATTTTTTCATAATCTTGTTGGATATGATTATCAAGTTTTAATTGAAATATAAATATTAAATAATTTTCAAGTTTGGTCCTATACACCACTTTTTTGAAATCATGTATAGTCTTTATTCTATTGCCTCCTGATTCGACATACTAAAAATCTATATCTGAATTTAATGGTACTACTTACTTATACTACATAAAGCACCCTCCCAACCTTCATTGCATATACACTGAAAAGCATTCACTTTATCCACGCATGTACCACCATTTTCACAAGGGTTTACTTTGCAATCGTTGATATCTATAAAAAAAATGTCTTTTAATAAATATAATTTTACTAATAAGTTATTTTACTAAAACTTTGAGGCACAAAATCTGTACATACTTTCATGACAGTATTTTCCAGTGTAGCCTGGCTGACATTGGCATTTGTATCCTATTCCTGGTTGGTTGATGCAGTGACCGTGTTCACCACATAGGCTTGGAGCTGAACTTCTGCTTCCACCGACAGATACCACTACACAACTATCTATTCCTGAAACAAAAACGTATATAATTATTTTTTTTAATTCTTTTTCGTGTCGATTCTGTCGAATTTTTCTTTCGTGTCGATTGCTGATTGAATTGGAGCCAGAAATGGCTCAAAACGAAATAAGTAAATTACCAACAGATATTCAGGCTGAGGCGACAAACGCCATATTCAAACTACTTCCATTTAAATCCCGAATAACTTATGAAAAGGAATACAAAAATTTTCAAAAATGGAAGCAATTAAAAAACGTGCGAGAAGAAATAAAGTTTTTAACCTATTTAACCTGTTAAAGTATCATTTAATCTACCCTTGCGGTTAAAGTACTATTTTATCTACTATTTTTGATAGATATAAGGCAATTTTAACAGTTGCTATGGAAAAAAAAATATAAAATAACTATATTTAATTATCAGGAAATGTAATTTGAGCATTGCGTTGTGGTGAAACTTACATAAAAATGAAATAGTATATTTTATCATTGCCTAAAAAGGGTCCCAGTTTTATTTTTAAATAAACAATACTAATCAACTTTCAGTTTATGAGATATTGAAGGGAAAAAATAAGATATAATAAATAAAATTAAATAGAATTCAAAATCTTACTATTCCTGTCTGTTCAGAGATATAAACTTGATTTATTTTGCCTAATATGAAATACTGCAAATTTACAGTTTGTTTAAAAATGTACAAATTCTGTGTCTTGGAAACGAATACATTTCAGTGTTTCTTCGATTTTTCATCGCAGAGTATAATCTGAAAACGGTGGAAAATTTAAATTCACAACACGAAAAGGCCTGTGAAAAGAGGACTGGAAAATTACGTTTTTGTACTTTTGAAGATGCGTCCATGCGATTGTAAACGGTCTATTAGGAAATGAAAGATGAAGGAATGGTATGAATGAATTTCTGCTTTCTTGTACATTAACATGAAAGGAAATACTTTAATGTTTGCAGTTTTCTCTGCTATATTTAAGAAATTATTAAATTATTTTGATACTTTTTGGATATAATATACCGTAACATTTTATACATTATATTTTTATCTAATTTTGTTACGCACTTATTATTAGTATTTTCCTCTATCTTAGAGTTTGAGAAAATTGATGTTTTAAACTTTAATTATTATTTAGAGTAGTACTTTTTTTGGCGTTTAATATACACTAGAAGTTAGAATTTCAAGTTTAGAATTTTACTATTGGCTATCGGAGGAGCTCTACAATCATGACTTGAGTACAAAAAAGAAACTTGCAGTGTACCGAGCAATTATAATCCCCACCATGTTATATGGGAGCGAAACCTGGGTGCCGTACCGCCGACACATGAACGCATTTAACAAGTCGCAACTAAACCTACTAACCTTAGACAACTCTTAAGAATCCGGTGGTTCCATCATGTCTCAAACGCATCGGTCCTTGAAAAAGTTAACTGCGAGAGTATTGAAGTCATGGTTACAAAATCCCGCTTAAGATGGCCTGGTCACGTATGCAGAATACAAGAAAACCGCATACCAAAATCTCTGCTTTACGGTGAGCCTGTAGACGGTAAGAGGAGGCCGGGTGGACAACTGAAAAGGTACAAGGACATTTTCCACGAAAACTTAAAGGGGATTAACATGCAGAATGAGTGGGAAGAAGCAGTTCACAATAGAACTCAATGGAGAAGAATTGTAAACCAAAAGTTAACAGCGACAACCAAAAAGTAAAGAGGCAACAAAGCAAGTCACAGAAAAGCTCATGAAAGAAAACGCCTTGCATGACCATCTTCTGATGCGTGTCGTATACTCGTTAGCGAGTAATGGCAGTATGTATGTATGTTTAGTATACAAAGTTAGCTAAAGAGGATAGTGTGTGTTTACTGTTATGTTTATAATATCTTTTGTAAATATACTTATTAAGTTTGTTGTATTAGTAATGATTAAAATAAAAATGGGTAGAATTTATTTTTAAAATAAATTCAATTTTTTCAAAATTAATTAAAAGCAAAATATGTTTTAGCTAAATATTATTTCGCTTATTTCAATAGAATTTTTAGTTGAAATAAAAATATACAGGATGTTTCAAAAAACATGTGCTATCTCTCGTGGGGAGATTCTTCAGTTCCAAAAAAAAAGATTTATTTTTCATATCACCATAGATCCGATTCCGCTTTATTTCGTAGCTACAGGGTGTCAAAATCTTAATAATCTTCTTCGATTTGTCATAATCTTCTTCCAAGTATCTACTTTTAGTGTTTGGAATGAAATTTTTAAGACATATTTAAAGCTAAAAATGTGTCGACATATTCATTAGGGACGTGCATATGAGTTATCACTGGAATATGTTTCTAAAAAAAGCATGTACGCCACTGACTTTTTTTTCTCTTGTTAGCGAAATAGTGTAAGCAGTTTAATGCCGATTAAAAGTTGTCTCTTGATATTTTGACGATTTCGGCCTCCTTGGTGAGATAAACACAATATTATTAGGTTGCCTTGATCGAAGTCTAATGCAACCGTTAAAAAAATGTAATATCATTAACTTGCGAAAGTTTTAAATAAGTACTCATTGATTCCTCGTCAAAAAATATGAAAAAAAGTTTATATAAACATGGGTATGGAAATGCATAGTTTTAGAGTTGTTAGAGTTACAAGATGGTAAAATTTTATAAAATTTGTTTTTTTGTAATTATTTTAAATTCCATAATTTTTTATTTGAAATTGCTGTATGTTGGACATGGGGGATTGGTTCATCAGGTTCGTGCATATGGGTGATAACCCATGTACGTCCCTGATGATTTTATGGACACTTTTGACTGCGCTCTAGTTGCAAATACGTTACAACACACATACCTGGGCATACGAGACTTTGGGCCTTAAACAAACAAAAATCATGTGCACTCCCCCGGAAAATCATAACAGCGTTATAAAAATCGGAGAAGAACTATTGGAATATGTATCGGAATTTAATTACCTCGGCAGTTTGATTTCGGAAAAGGCAAATATCGACTCTGAAATTCAGCACAGAATCAGCAGCGCCTCAAGAGCATTCTGGAAATTAAAAGACAGGGTTTTCTACAATCATGACTTGAGCACAAAAACGAAACTTGCAGTGTATCGAGCAGTAATAATCCCCACCATGTTATATGGAAGCGAACCCTGGGTGCCGTACCGCCGGCACACGAGTGCATTAAACAAGTTGCAACAGAGACACCTTAGAAAACTTTTAAGAATCAAATGGTACCACCATGTCTCAAACGTATCAGTCCTTAAAAAAGCAAGCTGCGAGAGCGCTGAAGTCATGATTACTAAATCTCGCTTAAGATGGGCTGGCCACGTATGCAGGATGCAAGAAAGCCGCCTACCGAAATCTCTTCTTTACGGTGAACTTGTAGAAGGTAAGAGGAAATAGGGTGGACAACTCAAAAGATACAAGGATGTTGTTCATGAAAACTTAAGGGGGATAAGTATATGCAGCATCAGTGGGAGGAAGCAGCGCACAATAGAACGCAATGGAGGAGAATTGTAAATTCAGTTAATAGCGACAACCAAAAAGTAAAGAGGCAACAAAGTAATGAGATTTTTAAATGTCCGGAGTGCGGAAGAGAGATAACATCACGTATCGGGCTTTCCAGTCACAGAAAAGCTCATGACAGGAAACGCCTTGCGTAACCATCTTTTGATGCTTGTCAAATACTCGTCAGCGAGTAATGGCAGTAGAAGTAGAAGTAGTAGTAGTATGGACACTTTTTTACCAATAAAATATGTAGCACTTATAGTAACTTTTACCCTCAAAATTTCATTCAAATGACTAAAAGTATTTGGAAGGAAATTATAACAAATCGAAAGATTATTAAGATTTTGACACCCTGTAGCTAGGAAACAGAGCGAAATCGGATCTATGTTGATATGAAAAATAAATCTTATTTTTATCTGAGGAATCTCCCCACGAGAGATGCCACATGTTTTTTGAAACACCCTGTATATTTTGTTATTAGGTATGTTAAATTGATGCCATATCATTTTTAATGAATGACAATAATAGTAAAGCATTCTTCCTTGTGACATTTTGTCGGTTACTGCGAATACATTTGAAAAAAGTTTTAATACTGAACTGTTATCGATACATTTTATTTTTAAATAGATTACACCACCCTCGCTTCTTTTCAATCGAAATCAATTAGAAGTGATAGTTTCTTTACAAAATACCTGTTTTAGTCTTTGGGTTTACAAAATAAATAAGCTAATTTTTGCTTATTAGACAAATTTTCATAATTTTGTTGTATATGATTTACAAAATTTAATCTTTTAGTTACTAAATGTTTTGCTTATTTTAAAATTATAGTTTTGTATTTTACGGTATCACAAAAATTTAAAAATAAATATAAACTAATAGATTAGAAAATATATTCTTTTAAAAAATCCTTTAAATAAACATATCATTTTTTTCATGTAATAATATTTTGGCTCATTATTTGGAATATGCTCCATAAGACGTAAAAATAAAATAAATATGTGCAAATCTTTTTATATATTATAATATATCTTAATCCCAGAAACAAGTCTATGATTTTTTTTCGAAAAAAAAAATTAGATAAAAAATATAATTTATTCTATCTTTCCCTTTTTTGTCAAAAGCATTGTGTACCAAAAAATAATATTAGAAAAAAATGAACAAAATATATAGAGAAAGACAAACAAAAGAAATATGTAAAGATAAAATTCAAGACAGTCACAAACATAAAATTGTAAAAAAAGTAAAAAGATATAAACATAGTACAAAAATTAAATAATATCTCACCAAAAATTATTAGTCCGGAGTCCGGAAGAGAGATAACATCACGTATCGGGCTTTCCAGTCACAGAAAAGCTCATGACAGGAAACGCCTTGCGTAACCATCTTTTGATGCTTGTCAAATACTCGTCAGCGAGTAATGGCAGTAGAAGTAGAAGTAGTAGTAGTATGGACACTTTTTTACCAATAAAATATGTAGCACTTATAGTAATTTTTACCCTCAAAATTTCATTCAAATGACTAAAAGTATTTGGAAGGAAATTATAACAAATCGAAAGATTATTAAGATTTTGACACCCTGTAGCTAGGAAACAGAGCGAAATCGGATCTATGTTGATATGAAAAATAAATCTTATTTTTATCTGAGGAATCTCCCACGAGAGATGCCACATGTTTTTTGAAACACCCTGTATATTTTGTTATTAGGTATGTTAAATTGATGCCATATCATTTTTAATGAATGACAATAATAGTAAAGCATTCTTCCTTGTGACATTTTGTCGGTTACTGCGAATACATTTGAAAAAAGTTTTAATACTGAACTGTTATCGATACATTTTATTTTTAAATAGATTACACCACCCTCGCTCCTTTTCAATCGAAATCAATTAGAAGTGATAGTTTCTTTACAAAATACCTGTTTTAGTCTTTGGGTTTACAAAATAAATAAGCTAATTTTTGCTTATTAGACAAATTTTCATAATTTTGTTGTATATGATTTACAAAATTTAATCTTTTAGTTACTAAATGTTTTGCTTATTTTAAAATTATAGTTTTGTATTTTACGGTATCACAAAAATTTAAAAAATAAATATAAACTAATAGATTAGAAAATATATTCTTTTAAAAATCCTTTAAATAAACATATCATTTTTTCATGTAATAATATTTTGGCTCATTATTTGGAATATGCTCCATAAGACGTAAAAATAAAATAAATATGTGCAAATCTTTTTATATATTATAATATATCTTAATCCCAGAAACAAGTCTATGATTTTTTTCGAAAAAAAATTAGATAAAAATATAATTTATTCTATCTTTCCCTTTTTGTCAAAAGCATTGTGTACCAAAAAATAATATTAGAAAAAAATGAACAAAATATATAGAGAAAGACAAACAAAAGAAATATGTAAAGATAAAATTCAAGACAGTCACAAACATAAAATTGTAAAAAAAGTAAAAAGATATAAACATAGTACAAAAATTAAATAATATCTCACCAAAAATTATTAGTCCGGAGTCCGGAAGAGAGATAACATCACGTATCGGGCTTTCCAGTCACAGAAAAGCTCATGACAGGAAACGCCTTGCGTAACCATCTTTTGATGCTTGTCAAATACTCGTCAGCGAGTAATGGCAGTAGAAGTAGAAGTAGTAGTAGTATGGACACTTTTTTACCAATAAAATATGTAGCACTTATAGTAATTTTTACCCTCAAAATTTCATTCAAATGACTAAAAGTATTTGGAAGGAAATTATAACAAATCGAAAGATTATTAAGATTTTGACACCCTGTAGCTAGGAAACAAAGCGGAATCGGATCTATGTTGATATGAAAAATAAATCTTATTTTTACCTGAGGAATCCCCCCTCGAGAGATGCCACATGTTTTTTGAAACACCCTGTATATTTTGTTATTAGGTATGTTAAATTGATGCCATATCATTTTTAATGAATGACAATAATAGTAAAGCATTCTTTCTTGTGACATTTTGTCGGTTACTGCGAATAAATTTGAAAAAAGTTTTAATACTGAACTGTTATCGATACATTTTATTTTTAAATAGATTACACCACCCTCGCTTCTTTTCAATCGAAATCAATTATTCCATATAATTAAATCGATTTATTTTTACAGTTACTCACCTTTTTCACCGATTCATCACTCCAATCGACAAACACTGTTTGTACAAATCGGATTCGATTTTTAAGCGCACAGTTCTCGATGTGACAACGCGCAAAAAGTAATTTTAAAGTTTTAATTTGGATCGGTATTTTGGCGGCAAATTGGGTTTTTAATTTGTTTGTTTATTGCGGCGGATCTGTTTGTTCTGTTCTTGTGCTGTTGGTAGGATACGAAGAGCTGTTTTATCTATGATTTTATTACAACGCAGTTGCTTCTGAATGATGTCGATCTTGATACTTGATTTCGGTATTATCAAGCTTTTAAAGACTGTTAAATTATGTGTTTTCTTTTTGGTATAAGGATTTTAACAAAGCTTTAATTTATTCTGAATTTTGAAATTTTAATTTGGAGATACTAGATATTGGGATTAAATAAATTATTTTTAAATGATGATGATGTATTAATTAAATACTTTTCTCTAGATGAACGAGGCGATAGTGCGTAGTAGTATGTGGACTAACTTATGACATATTTATTGGTCAACTATCGAATAAAAGTAGATTCAAAGATTTATTTACTAGTTTTGCTTTAGTAAAAAATTACATTTATACAAAGTATGACTGTAGATGGCCATATTTCTAGTGGATATCTCCAATGTAGGTCAATCAAAGTAATGCCATCAAGTCATATTCTCTGTTACTTTATGTGAGTGATTTTACTGGTCTAGAAAAGAGAATATGCGGGCTGTTGTTCAAAAATTGGCGCCGGGAGGCACGTATACCCGCCCATACTAAAATATGTTAATAAAAAGTTGGTAGGCAGTTCTTTTAGTTTTAAAGTAAAGGAATTTTTCCAATTTTGGTCCGCGGTTATTTCCCCTATCCGCCACCTGGGGTCGCGTCCGATGGGAGTTTGGAGTTCTCCATACGGATTTTCTCAAAAACGGACTACGGAAACACGGAATATCTCAAAAACTGCGACTTTGACTGATTTTGATGTTATTACAAATTTTGTTGCAAATATTAATCCTAATCTTAAATTGAAAACCGCGTTTCGCTAGCTACTGTAATTTTGGAGTTACGATTTTTTAAAATGTTTAACCCCCTTCCATACCCCCTTCCATACCCCCTTCCATACCCCCTTACCAACCCCCCACCCCCAACAAAAACTAATGGCCAGATTCTCGGGTGCCACAGTATTTTTGTGCCAAATTTGTTTAAAATCGGTTTAGCGGTTTTTGAGTTATCGTGTTAGAGACGGACAGACAGACAGACAGACACCATGAAAATATTTTGTATTTAAGTCACTTATGACCCAAATAACTCATTTTGAGTGCAATTAAAAAGACTTTTCTTTCGCCGATCTTAATAGCTTACCATACCTGTTGTATGGTCGGCTAAAAATGGCTCACCCCTAGAACTTTTTTATTTTTTCAGAGAAAAAACGAGATAGGATATCTTAGTATATGACATAAATCAGGATTGTTTAACGTATTCAATTATTAGTTTCGGTCAGTTCCTGTTTTATTTATATAGTACTATATATAATACAAAGTTTGTAACTTGGAATGAATATGAAAATAATTTAAAAATTAAACTTATAATTCTTAGAAGATATGGTAGAATCCCTCCATGCTTCTCCTAATTTTTATACAACGGTAGTAGACCGAGCTTGGCAAACAGTGCGTGATTTTATTAAATTTTTATTAATTTTCTCATAATTTTTTTAATTTTTATAAAAATTATGTATAATTTACGTGGAAAAACTTTGAAAAAAATAAAACTGATTAGGTATTATGGAAATTCTTGTACAACTAAGTAATGGGGGTATTTAATCTATCATATAACTATCAGGGGGGCCCCAGCCTTCGCGGGCCCCCTTTATAGTTCATTATTTATTCTTAACAATATTTGCTTTTGCATTGCATTGGTTTACCTTGCATTAGGGTAGTTCCCTGATTTCTATACAGGGTAAGTCTTAAATAAGTGCAAATATTTTCAGAGCTGGTAAATCTCGATAAAAAAACACATAATATTTTCTCTTTACCGTTTTTTCAAATAATTCCAAAACAACCGAGTTATTTCACTTTTAAAATTTCCTTTTTTTTGCTATAATTTTGAGAATCATTGGATTGCCTATGTTGCCATATTACAAACAAAGCATTTTTAAAAACTAAAAATTAAAAAAAATTCAAAATTTTTTTTTTAAAATTCCAAACTTTCAAAAAAGAAAAATTCGCGCAAAAAACTCATAATCGTGTTTCTTGGTTTGAAATATACTACCCCTAAAAATATTTACACTTATTTAAGACTTACCCTGTATATACTAGGAAAAAATTGACCAAAACGTAAGGCGAAAAAATACGCAAACAAATCCACACGGGTCCCTCCTTACATTGCCACCCGGGCCCCTTTGGCCTAGTGCGACCCTGGATCGATGTACTGTACTAAAAAAACATACCAATAAGAATCAGTGTGTTTGCTTTAGCGTGATCGTAACCGAAATTACGGAGATAGCAGCATTTCGGTGGCTATTTCAGATCACTGGGAGTTAGCAGATATTATTTAGTAAATATAACAATTTTTCTTTAATGGGAAAAATGTATTTGCTTTCCCTACTTATGGAGTATTTTTTTCTCTTTTTAATGGTATAAAAAAACTTATTAACGTAAAAAATGGAGTTAGCAGGTTATCACGTTTCACTGACGACTTGACGTAGGATCAAAAAATCAAAAATAAATGTGATGTATTATAAAGAATCTTATATGCCTTACTACTATTTCAGACAAGAACTGATCATGATTATAAAGGAAATTCCGCTTACCGATAAACCAAAACGGAGAATAACGGTCTCCTAACAACATTCCGATAAATCCGCTAAGAAAACCGAACGACAGACACCGAAGGAAGAAAACACCATAAATACAGCTCGTCTTCGTTTATCTCGCGAGGAAATTGCGCCGAAAGTTAGTCTCTCCTCTTAATTACCTCGCACTGTAACTTCGGCAATTTGTAACAATTAAAAACTTTGCGCAGACAAAGTTTACACATGTTAATCACGAGTCGCGTTGTGCCGCGCCATCTCTTAATTACGATTTAAACATCGTTTAAATCAAGATACTTCCAGGGTTTAAGTGACTGAATATTCCCGCGGGAGTAGCTCATTATAATCTGATAGAAACGCCAGTGATTATGAGGAAAATAACGCTAGTCGAGTGGTGTTTATTAGAAAACTTGCCTTTTCCTGAAAGGGAGGTTTAGTTCGTTAAAGTTCTTGGGGCCGGTTTAAGATAATCTTAGCCGAAATAAGTAATATTTACCTTTTTATATTTTGCTCTATTATTAATCATATGAGATGTACAGGGTGTCCCACTAAGAATAGCTCTCGGCTGTATCTCGGAAAGTATTAGCCGTAGGGGCTGCGGAAAAAAATATTTATAAAAAAAAGGGGCCATGGAAAATTGCTGGAAATTATTTTCAAGTTTGTAGAACGACCGCTAGGGGGCGCAACTGCAACAAAAAAAAAGGAAAATGGAGTTTTTACACAAATTTGCCTAGATAAGGTGTACTATAAGTAATAGCCTCATAATCTTCAGTAAATTTTGAATATTTTTTGTTAAAGCCATTTTCCCCTATCTACCAAAATAAAGTGGTGGGGAAGGTTAGATCTGTTTTTATTTAAATATTAATAACTCTGGACTGGATAATCGAAATCCAACAAGCTAGAGTTTGTTTAAAAGAGCGTTTCTTACTCTATATTGTACCATATAAACAATAATAATAAGGTTTTGAACGTAGACGCTAGGGGGCGTTGTCTTACAATTTAACAAATATTGCGCGTTTTTTCAAAAAAATTAGATGCAATAGTATATGTAATTTTAGCTGATAGTAAGGAGCAGCAAAAGCTTAAAAAGTCAGCGAAAACCGCATTTTCATATCTTCTTTCAAACCGAAGATATTAGCAAATTTATAATAAATACCAAAAAATAAGCCCTTAATTACCTTATTTTTACATCACGGTATCAGTAGCCCTCTTAATTATGCCCATTCTAACAAATAAGATAGAAACAGTTAGTTTATTTTAAAATCGACGAAATACCAGAATACCATAATACCAGCGGTATTAATATCTAATAATTAAGATATTAATAAAAGTGAACAAGAAACGATGATTCAGTGAAGTTATGGTAGGCTTTGGAAAAAAGTTGCTTTTGACGTAATAGTATAAACGTCAAATTATTATTAGATCAACATTTTGATAGTCTTATCAGCGTTTTTTATCTTGAGATTGCTTTTTCAAAATGCCAACAACTTCAACTATTTCAAATAATAAAGGCATTTTATTAATGCGTCATACGTATCTTTTTGAAACACTATCGTGTGTACAAGTGAGTTTAGGTTAATTTTTTGGATAGCTTTTAAGTTAGTCGTTTAGGTTATAGTTTTTTAGTTGCTTAGAAGTGATAGTTTCTTTACATAATCCTGTTTTAGTATTTGGGTTTACGAAATAAATAAGCTAATTTTTGCTGATTAGATAAATTTATCATAATTTTGTTGTATATGAGTTACAAAATTTAATCTTTTAGTTACTAAATGTTTTGCTTATTTTTAAATTATAGATTTGTATTTTACGGTATCACAAAAATTTAAAAATAAATATAAACTAATAGATTAGAAAAAATATTCTTTTAAAAAATCCTTTAAATAAACATATCATTTTTTTCATGTAATAATATTTTTGCTCATTATTTGGAATATGCTCCATAAGACGTAAAAATAAAATGAATATGTGCAAATCTTTTTATATATTATAATATATCTTAATCCCAGAAACAAGTCTATGATTTTTTTTCGAAAAAAAAAATTAGTTAAAAAATAAAAATTTTTCTATCTTTCCCTTTCTTGTCAAAAGCATTGTAGACCAAAAAATAATATTAGAAAAAAATGAACAAAATATATAGAGAAAGACAAACAAAAGAAATATGTAAAGATAAAATTCCAGACAGTAAGTAAAGTCAAGTAAATGACTAAAGTAAGAGAAGTAAGTAGATATGTAAAAAGATATGTTTACTTGATAATACTCTGTAATTATTGAAAAATTAACTAAAACATTAAAAGTACAATAAAGATATTAATACCCAAGATATAATTAGTAACGTCTCGAGGCATTTTGGCAAGTGAACGCGACCAAGCGCTAAATCAAAATTTCAATTAGCGACTAACGGCAGCGGGAAATAAACGGAACACCAAGAAGCGATAAACTTACAATATTAAATCCCGCGTCTCAATTATTTTACAAGATAATTAAAGCGCCCCCAACCATAACGTCACAACGTCGTAAAGTTCACTACTTGTAAGAAATTTAATAATTTGTTAATTGAAATACCTAGAGAAAGTAGTAATGGGTTTTTCCATAATCCTGTTTCACCCATCGGGCTTGAAAATAAATTTAATTTTTTTGTCGAATCAATAACAAAAAATTGTTTGTGCTCTATACCGGGTGCGTCTCAAAAGTGACTCACCCCCTATAACTTTTTTATTTTTTCAGATAAAAAAACGAGATTTGGTATGTTTATATGACGTAAATTGGGATTGCTTGACGTATTCAATTGTTTTTAGTCACTTCCTGTTTCACCGGAAATGATTACAACTTTTAATTTTTAAATAGCACCCTCGGTATTTTTTTACTTTATTTGATAGAAAATGACACTTTGAATAGAATGACATATCATATGTCAAGTTTTGACATTTTTCCCTTAAAAAAATCGTATTTTAAATTTCAATCTAGAGTGCCATGGTTGTGTTAAAAACACTAATTTTTATTCAAGGAGCCTCGGAAAAATAGATCTGATCGTCTAATGTTTTTCGTGTCTTGTCCTGCCCGGTTAAAAGATGCACAAATCGTATTTTTAATCATATCCCAATTTTTTCAAATGGAACGAGGGTGGCTCATTAGCATATTTGGGAAAAGCCTTATTTTACGAATAATTTGGTACCACACACTTGGTATTTCGAGTCAAATTATCGTTATGAACCGCATGTTGCAATTTCAAATAAACCATATGAGAAAATGTCAAAAATTGACATATGATATGCCATTCTATTCAGAGTGCCATTTTCTATCGAATAAATTAAAATAATACCGAGTTTATTAATATTTGTTAAAGCGTTATGTTTTCAACGATCCACGATTAGTAACGATGGTATAGATTAGATTATGTGAATCATATACACCGAAATTATGAAAAAGTTTTGAATAATGTTCTTTTGATATCTACCGGCTGCGTCTCAAAAGTGGCTCACCCCTATAACTTCTTTATTTCTTCAGATAAAAAAAAACGAGATTTGGTATGTTAGTATATGACATAAATTAGGATTGATTAACGAATTCAATTATTTTTAGCCACTTCCTGTTTCACCGGAAATCACTACAACTTTTGATTTTTAAATGGCACCCTCGGTATTTTTTACTTTATTCGATAGTAAATGACATTCTGAATAGAATGACATATTGTATGTCAACTTTTCGCATTCTCGCTTAATAAAAAATCGTATTTTAAAATTCAATCTAGAGTGCCATGCCTATGTTAAAAACACTAATTCTTAATCAAGGAGCCTTGAAAAAAATTTTTTTTTCATTTGATTGACTAATGTTTTTAGTGTCTTGTCCTGGCTAGTTAGAGAATGCCCAAATCGTATTTTTAATCATATCTCAATTTTTTCAAATGGAACGAGGGTGGCTCATTAGCATATTTGGAAAAAAATAAATGCGGCAACTTGACATTTTTTACAGCAGAGCTAACACGTGAATTCGCATCGCGAAATTCAAATTCCAGTTAGTCAGCACAGCGCCGGATATAACCATGGTTGGCAATAATGAATTTAAAAATCACGCCCTCTATTACGTAACTAAAAGTTTAATTGCTATGAAATATAGATGTGTTTTTTTTAAATCCACGAATTTATTTACTTAAGTCTATAAGATTTTAAAATAATTTAGATCATTTTAATATTAAAATGAATTAACAAAATCGACAGGTCAGCACCTCTCCCAGTACAAGTGTCCACGCTCCGACTCTGGATATACTGCGTATTTATGGCCTACCAAAAATATTTACGAAAAATCCTTTCTAAAAATACAAAATGTAAGCCCTTCTTACGACCGATTCCATTCCGGAACTATACCGCCTCTACCGCCAAATTGAAAAACTATCGCATCTCAAAGGGCATTTATTCCGGTCAATATGATGACCGTTCCCATAAAGCATTTTTGCGGGAGCGCCTTGTTATTTAGATAAACGTTCTGGCTGCTGAGGGTACTGGATCGCTGTCCTTTGGTCAGCCACAGGAAATACGAGATTTGTATCGATAGTCGCGCGACGACCATTCAAGGCGCTCCCGCTTATTTATATCCAGCGGGAATAAGTGTAAGCGTTCTCTTTTATCTGACACAAAAGGAAATTCGCTGCGGAGGGTTGCCGATTGGAATTGGAGAAATAGGAGGAGGGGTTACGTGTAACAAATAGAAAAAGGTTTTGTGCTTTTTTGTGTCATCACAAAAAAAAAACGTGACATAGGGTATATGAAATACAAGAGACTCTCGAACTTATGTCAGATTAAACTACTAGTAGCTTATTTTTTTTATTATGCCAAGAAATACACAAGCCAATTTCATGTGGTATTATTATTGAAAAATAAAACACTAATTCACCACAGTACACCGAAACATTTACTTTTGCACTGGACGCGCGTTTTGCTAACTATGTTAGCATCATCAGTTGATGACTAAAACTGACAGTTTTGAATCCCAAAAATTGACAGTGGCGAATTAGTGTTTTATTTTGCTGTTTAACACCAAAAGTTCCAACTTTCAATAGTAAGTATGTTAGTATTATTAATAATTATAAGTATGTTAGTTGTAGTATTATTATTTCCAAATACAATATTGTGAAGGTTTAATAAAATCTTTGTATTTACTATTGAATGTTGTAACCAATATGTCTTTTAATTTATTGTCTCTATTTTTCTATGATAACCAGTAGAACTATTTTAAGTAAAATCTCTAAAATATAGAAAAGTTCAAAACATTCAATTGTGCGAATTTCTGCTTAAAGTTCATCAGATCGTATCATTTGGCGACCGGTTTCGGAAACTCTATCTCCATACTTTTGTTGGATAATATACCGGGTTGTCCAGAAAAAAAGTAGAAAGGTTCACATTTTCATACATTTATGTTCTAAAATGCTTTGTTTCGGAGATAAAGGATGTAGAAGTTTCATTTTTATTTCGGTTTTTTCCAAATAATTTTTGAACTATAGTCGATATTTGGATGAAAATTGGTGTTTGGGTGTTTTTTGACATGAACAGTTAGGGATTTCAATATTAGCATGACATACTTATAGGTGGCGCCACCTACATCTTTTTTTAACTGTTTTGAGGAGTAATACGTTTTCGTCCGTACCTGTATAAATATACTGAGCGAAAAAATATACATTTTTGTCATTTTCTACCGTCTCTTGGAGAAAATCGCTACGAGCAAACTTTGAAATAGCTCCTACAATGAAATAGTCAAAACATGTCAGTATTGAAAAAAAAAACATTTTGACTATATACACCGGGTGCGTTTCAAAAGTGGCTTACCCCTATAACTTTTTTATTTTGCTTTTGATTTTTAAATGGCACACTCAGTATATTTTTACTTTATTTGATAGAAAATGACACTGAATAGAAAAACATATCAAATGTCAACTTTTGTCATTTTTGCTGAAAAAATCGTTTATAAATTTCAATCTAGGGTGCAAGGGCTGTGTTAAAAACACTAATTTTTACACAAGCAGCATTGGAAAATAGATTTGATCGTCTAATGTTTTTCGTGTCTTGTCCTGGTCGGTAAAAAGATGCCCAAATAGTATTTTTAATCATATCTCAATTTCTTCAAATGGAACAAGGGTGGCTCATCAGAAAATTTGAAAAAAAAACATTTTTTTACGAATAATTTGTTATCACAAACTTGGTATTTCGAGTAAAATTCTCGTTATGAACCATTACATGTTACAATTTCAAATAAATCATATTTGAAATTGTCAAAAGTTGACATAATATGATATGTCATTCTACTCAGAGTATCATTTTCTATCAAATAAATTGTGGAGGGTGTCATTTAAAAATCAAAAGTTGTAGTCATTTTTTTTTTCAATGGGGTTCTTTGTGGACCACCTGGGCTTCCGATCATTTTATGTTGTGGTGTTTGGACCACACATGATCTCCATTGTTCGACTTCATTGTTTCGTCTCTTTGCGTATATGTTTTTTCCGTTCGCCAAGGAACCTGTTAGATTGTTAGGACACTTCTCAGAGTAATCCCAGACTTAAACACAGTTTTAATTTTATACTCCTTACTTGTTCGCCTGATCTTCTCCGATGTTCCTTCCTAAGGCTGCCGCACCAATGAGTCAGATTTGCAATTGATTATAATATTAACTAAACGTTCTCCAACCCAGTGTGAGTACATATCAATGTAAAACCTCTGATGAGGGGTAGGGAACTCGAAAATCTTTTTGAAATTTCAAAAAATTTTGAAATAAACATCTTAAAGGATTGTGAGTACCCCTCGTCAGAGGTTTTACATTGAATATAATATTGTTTAGTGATTTTGCAGAGTAACCCAATTCAACGTTCTTAAGTATATCTACAAAATGTTTAGAGTTCTTAATACATGAATATATTTTTCCTACCAATGGTTGGACAATTTTAATCTGACTTTCATTGTCTTATTTTACTTACATATTGTGTTTAATTTGTTTAATATCCTTCTAATATGCATTGATAAATATTAAATGTATATATATAGCTTCTCGAATAATACCATAAGATAAAAAAAAAACGGCGTTAAAGATGGCTGGGAAATGACAATCGATGATAATTTTGGCGAGGTCAAGCCTTAGACGTCATTTACTTACCCAGTACCCTTTTTCATTTTTTAATGTCTTTTTTAATGTTTGTCCTTACTGCTAGTTGGTCTTAAGAAGATTGTAATTTATTTTAATATTGAGTAAAAATGATTTTTAAATGATAAGTAGTTTAAAGTTCGAGAAAAAATATATTTTTAGAAATAGATTTGTGTGTCTGGAAACGGGGGGGGACTATTCTTTTTTAATCTTTCTATAACTAATATTAATTTTTGTCAAATTTTATATCAATTTTTAGTAAATAACGTATAGAGATTGACCTCGTCAAAATTAACATCGATTTTCATTCCCCAGCCGTCTTTGACGCCGTTTTTTTTTTCGATCATACGGTATTTCAATACAAAAAAGTATCGTAAAAGTTTACAAAAACTATTTCAAATTGCGATAAATCATTCAAGCTGTCCACACTGAATGTACAAATATACACATTGTTGTCCCAATAACGGTATGTTTTTCTTATTTGTACGAATAAAAAAGATTCGCTTTGTCCTATGGTATCAAGAGACGTGATGGTAAAAGTAACAAGAAATGAAAATATTGACAGCTGTGTTGGCGGTGGTTTTATTGGAGACAATGCTGATATTATTGGAATATTAGGGGACCGGATAAAAAATAGCAAATATCATTTCTTATTTAAATGTTGTATAAATATCCTTATTTGTTAAGATTTGTTATGATATTGAATGCAACTGAAATACCAACTTTTAATATTTTTTGTGTAAGAAGAATTAAAAAAAAAGTTTTATAGTTTCTAGTAATAAAAAATGTGAATTTATTCAATCAAAATATTTTATTTGCACAATGGATAGTTCTAGATACTTTGAAAAAGCTTTATTATACTAAATATAATAAAACTTTACATTCCTTATTGCTTTTCATATTTATAATTACACTGGTTTGCAAGATGTCTATAATCTGATGTTTCTCTTATTCAATATCTTGAATATGTAATCATATTTCTCCGTCAAAAATATTTTAGGACATTTATACCGATTAATAAATGTCAATTAAAAAATAATATTAGTAGATTCATAAACTCAGGTTTTATGGCAATCAATTAGATCGAAATATAATAATTATGCTTACTATTTTTTAGTTTATCTTAATTTTTCTGGTTTCTTTAAGTTTACAGTATCTAGAATTAGAACAGTATTACACAGTTGCTATATAAAGGGTGAGTCTGCAGGAGAAATGTTGAACCAGTACAAACAACTATTAAACAACTAACTTCTCGACTTACAAAGTCAGGGAAAGTATTGACAAGATAACGAAGACTGGAAATGATATAAACCGAAAATCTTATATTATAATTAAAGTAGTATAAAGTATAGAATATGTCAGGAAATTAAAAATAGAACACGTCATATGTGTACCTGCGCAGCTGATAACTGAATCAGAATTGTTCAGCAAAACTATGCTGAACTTATCAGAATTTCATGACATGCATCAGACTGCAAACTATGCTGACTTATCGGACCACAACGACCTAAATCAAAATATATGAATGAAACTAAAATAAATTCGGACGTACATTGTCTTTATTTTGATTGACACAACGTTTCGACCAGAAGGATCACTGACCGTTATCAAGTGTAAAACATAGTTTAAGAATTATTTCCTGCAATTCAGTAGAATTGGTGTTTCATTATAGTTCATTACCTTGCTAGACAGGAAGCCGTTTAATAATCCTAAGTATTTTAGTAAGACTGTCACCTATTCAAAATGTTATGAAAAATTAAGAATATTTTGTATTTTAAACAAAAACAGATATGTAGTTATATTCATTTAGAGAAGTGAAAGAGACGGGTTTTAATCAGTAAAAATTATTGAATAACGGGACTATCAGGATCATATTTTTTTGTTTTGTTTTGTTTTCCGTGTAGGTACTTGTTACTATACCACTTAGCTTGCTTAATGACCAAACCAAAAAAACTAGGGAGACTGTATTTTCTTATTTTAAATAATATAAGAAATAAAATGATTTAGATTTGCGACATAAATTCTGGCAACACTGCATGTTTGCATCTCTCATCTCTCCTGTTGAGATAGAGAGGAAACATCTCCCCGAAATCGACATGTGTAAAAATAATCCCATTTCGGTTTTTGAAGGGAACCACTGAATAGATATAAAAGACAGTATTCATAGCGGAATTTGCGTCGCAATGAATCGAATACTTCAGTGAAAAAATAAAAGGGGGAAAAGTTATGTTTCGTGTATGAGAAAACGCCAATATTAGCAAATGGTATTTGGGAACAGATACGTTCTCCATTCAATAGATTGACAGTTTATATTTTTAAAGGAATTAATTGCATGCAATTTGTCGTATGATACATAAAATATGTATATTGATAAAGCGGAAATCAATTCAATAAATAGGATTTTATAGTCATTTAAAAAGTAATTTTCATAAATTAGTCAAGCTAATCCAAAATTTAAAATTACACAAATCAAGCACAACTTGCTAACACATGCACAAAAATATCATCGGCAGATTATTATACTTAAATCTTTACTTGAATAAACTCAAACGTCAAGATACGTCGTCGGAAATATACCAATGACAGTTTCACAAAACACTAGACCAGTACAACGAAAAAATTGCCATTTATACTGATGGCTCCAAAACAAAAACTGATGCTGGATGTGCAATTATTATTAATAGGTCAGCTTTCCAATGGACTTTTGGGACATGAAACATCAGCTTCCTTTAAAGAACATTTTGCTATCTGGAAAACCTTATCCTATGTTATCGATCTTTTGAGGGGGATCCCCTGTAATTACATTAATAACAAGTTGTACATGGCTAATGATCCTGGTGATCGATGCCTAGGAAAAAAAAATAATCGGCAAAATGATCAATTCCATTTTAATTTACTTAAATTAAAAATCAGTTGCTTATTATAATAATTGATGTACCTATTTAAATTATTTAAAAAAGTATTTTGATGTTTTAGGAGTTTAAAAAACAGCTCAAATATTATTAAATATATAACAGAAAGTAGTCTCGACTGACTAGTGAGAAAGAAAATCTAGGAACTAGTGGGGTTGCAGTCGGAAGGATTTGACAAAGAATTAATACACTTTGCTAATTGTCAAGCTTTCGGAATTTATTCATTCCTTCCTCAGGACACTAAAATGGAAATACATGTTAGACAATTATTGCTCTAAAAGTTAAGAAGAAAAAACTTAACTTAACGTGGTACAGAAAAGACCTTCGTAAAAAACTACATTAAAAAACTTGGCTTGTGTTGAAAACTCCACCGTGAAGCATCGCTGACCAGCCAACCACAAAAAAGGAGAGGGCTGTTATGGGGCGGTTAAGCCGCCTGATATTTATTTAAAACATTGGAATAATTAAGAGATGTTCGATTAAAAGATTCAATTGCGTCTCAATCTAAGGCGTGAAAGCGCAAAGCAACAGACAGGCGACAACTGTGACATCCATCTTTCATCAGTCAATTGTCGAAAGTCTTATATATAAAATTAATCTATGGATGTCGAACAGGGCTGCCGCATGTCAATTATTATATTCCTGTAATAATTGTGTGAGTGGTAATGTAGAAAAGTGGAGTGATCAAGGCACGCACACTTATAAAAAACATTTAAGAAATACCCTTACTCGTGCAACGAGAAAAAATAGGTGGTCGTATACATTTACATATACAGTCTAATAGATGTCACTAAATGTCTGCAACCAGAAAAACATTGAGCACAATTTAAAAATACACTATGCAATTATATAAACATTAAGATGTACTAAAATTTAAATAAGAGAAAGAGGTACATTGCAATTGGTTAAAAAAGGGGGTTACATGTAAAAAAGTTAATGACAACAACAAATCTGTCCAAAATGATTACAGTGAAGCAAAAGTTCGAAAAGTCGATTTATAAAAATCTCAAAAATCTTTTACGTAAAAATTAGTAAAATTTATAAATTAAATGGGGTATAAAAACTTACAATATCACTCCGTAGAGGGGAGAACAAACAACACTAATAATTGAGACTCAATTGAAAAACCAAAGTAAAAACAATATGCGGCTTGGATAATCCAAGAAAAGGCAATGCACCAAACTAGCAGTGCAATCCACGCAAATTATTTATTATTAAATTGAAACATTTTATCAAAGGTAAAACCACTACCTTCTGTACCACGTTAAGTAAGTTTTTTCTTGTTAACGTTTAGAGCAATAATTGTCTAACATGTATTTCCATTTTAGTGTCCTGAGGAAGGAATGAATAAATTCCGAAAGCTTGACAATTAACAAAGTGTATTAATTCTTTGTCAAACCCTTCCGACTGTAACCCCACTATTTCCTAGATATTCTTAATAAATATAGGTATGTTTTTATTTTATTTCCAAATACCTCATTATTATTAAAATAATGTCTAGAGAAGCTCAACAAATTAAGCAAAGAAAATAAAGTCTTCCTACTGTGGGTCCCTGCTCGCCAAGGGATAGAAGGTAATCAAAAAGCAAATGATCTAGCTAGAAAAGCAGCGAACACTCCACTCACTGGACCAGAACCGTTCTGTTTTACAAGCGGGAACCAACTGAAAGCGGAACTGAAGAACGTGGAATACTCCATCCGTAACTTCGAATGAACCAACGGTCTCCAACGGTATAAAACACTCGAACTAACGGCTGAGAAAAAAAAATCCTTGATTAAAGTAAAAATAATCTGTGGATTGCAACGGGGTTTCTAACAGTCTGTTAGACACTGTATCCTCAATGAACACCTCAGTAGGCTGAAGTTGAGAAACAACGGCGAATGCAGATTCTGTGGCGAAAGTGGGGAAACACCAGAACACCTTACAACACTGAGTGCGCCGAGACGACGACCGTTCGTGCTTAAAAACTTTGGTAACTTTGGTACGGCTGATGTCGAGGATGGAGAGCTGGCCTCTGTAGAGACGTCTCAGATACTGGCTTTTGTTAAAGCCCTGACACTGTATGATGAGTTATAACTCGTTATAGCTTAAGAAAGGGGAACACAATAGATCTGTCAGGTTGTGGTTTATAACTCTCCTAAACGTTCTACATTCTATCTCATTATTAACAAATGAAGTGGAAACAAACTTAAAGCAAGAATTTGGAAGACTCCATGCGTAACCTGGAATGGGAATTCTTCAACAGTCCAAGACGCTCGAAGAAACTTCTGAGGATTTATGACTGATAAAAATCGAAAATTTTCCTTGATTTAAGTAAGAACAATCTTCTCACGGGGATTTTTAATAGAGCATGAACACCTCAGTAGATTGAAGTTAAGAAACAACGTCGAATGCAGATTCTGTGAGGAAAGTGGGTAAACACCAGAACACCGCATGACTCAGTGCGCCGAGACGACAACCATTCGTGCCATAAACTGTTGTGCGAATGATATCAGAGGTGGAGAAAAAATGGTGGTGTGATGGATGTAAAACAGTCACATATATTAGTTTTTCTCAAAGCTCTCAGAGTGTATGATGAATTGTAACGCAAGAAAGGGAAACACAATAGATCTATAAGGTCGCGGTGGTTGACTTTTCCCTTTCATACAATCTACAGTAAATAAAACCGCTCGCATGGAATTTTAATTAAACTCCTGACAGACGTTGGTAGACGAATCAAAAGCAAGTCGAAATAAGAAAAAAAAAAATAAAATAAAATGACAGATACATTAAAAAGGCGAAGTGGCAGCGAACCAGCCATTAGGAAATTATCGCTAGACGTCAATTTGGGGAAGAAAAGCCGAAATCGCCCCGTCATTGTGCCCGACTTTATCGGCGACACAAAAGCGAAAAGGGTTGAGAGAGCGAGGACCGGAGATCGGTAAAAAAGAGGCGACAAAAGAGTTACTGCTGCCGCTACTACTGTTATTGCCGTCTCGGAGTGGCCGGCTATTCAGGACGACTGCGAAATCTGGCCGACGACGTCGTTCGATATCCATAGAATTCGTACAATCGCTTTTATTATTTTCGAATTTGGACGGTTTCAAAGATAATGGCGAACATTTGTGACAGTATCGAGAAATTATCTCAAAAAATACTATGTATTTTTATCTTAACAGCAAATATTTTAATGTTTAAAATAACTTTACAAAAAAATACAATATTTAATATATTTTTATTGTTATACAATATGCTTCCAACCCAGCAAACTATGACAAGAAGTCAAATATCTGAGTATGACTCTGGACAGAACACTTATATGGAATAGGCAAATTAAGAACATTACCAGCAAACAATTAATTACCAGCCACAAAGGCTTTCATGATATGAAGAAGATTAGCGGGAAATAAATTGGGCTGCGCCTCTGATATTTTGAGCTGAATGTATACCATGATAGTAAGACCCATGATTGCCAATGGAGCAGTTGCTTGGTTCACTTGTCAGCTCGAACACCAGGTTTGGAGCATCCTCAAAAAGGAAATACCACACCTCCAACTCCTAGTGGATGACATACCCAACAACAAGCTCAATTTACAACATTGAGAAATATCCCAATGTAGTAATGAGCAATAAAAAGAATTGGAAGAGAGAAACATCTGCTTAGCACTTAAAAGACCATACCATAACTTAATACTGTGCTTCTAAAACTTGGTATACTGGTGGTTCCAAAAACAATCCAGGAACAGGGATCGGAGTGTTAAGGTCGAGAACAAAATACTCCGAACCAATGGGCACCTACCCTACAGGAAGAAATCTACGCTATCAAAGGAAGCGTATATACATAGATAGGAACTATTGGAAGTATACAGAAATAGCTATCTTATTTGATTGTCAATTAGTGTTAAAAGCGATCAACAGTATCAATCAATTCAAAGTTGGTCAAAGAATGCCTAGAGAAGCTGAACAAATTAGGTAAAGAAAACAGTCCTCCTAATCTGGGTGCCAGCTCTCCAAGGGATAGAAGGTAATGAGAAAGCAAATGATCTAGCTAGAAAAGGAGCGAACACTGCACTAACTGGACCAGAACCGGTCTGCTTTTCATGTAAAAACCAACTAAAAGCAGAACTGAAGAACTTGGAAGACTCCATCCGTTACGTGGGAATGGGAATCCTGCAACCGATCTAAGACACTCGAAAAAGTTCCTCAGGACTTACGACCCAGAAAAATCAAGGATTTTTCTTGATTTAAGTAAGAACAATCCTTGGATTATCACGGGGAGTTTAACAGGACACAGTTTCCTCAGTGGAACACCTGATTAGATTAAAGCTAAGAAAAACCGGCGAATGCAGATTCTGTGGGGAGATTGGGGAAACACCAGAACATATGATCGCTGATTGCGCCAAGACGACAACTGCCCGTGCCATAAACTTTGGTACGACTGATATCGGAGATGGGGAACTAACCTCTGTATAACCGTCTTAAGGCGCACTCTCACGACACTTGGCAAGTACGCCAATATTTGCGTAGTTGGCAATTATCCCCACCAGTCCCCACTTTGTAAACAAGTGTGGCGCTCACACGACGTGTCCATTTCAACAAGTACGCCAGCACAAACATTGTTTAAATCCTTGGCAAGTAAACAGTGTAGTCGCATCGATGGATACCGGTCGTCCCGAAGTTGTCGTTGCTGGTGATTCTTTTTTCTTTTTAAGTTCTTTTACTGTACACTGCAAACGATTTCTATGTTCTTTATGTTTGGCCATCCATATGAAGGGCTCATTTTCGTATAAATCCATAAATTCCAAAGCAACATCATTTGAAGACTACAGAGGAAAATCCAGTTTTATCCATTTTAATTGGAGCCGAGAAAAATGCAATTTAGTGTTTTTAAAGAAATATGCTATTTTCGGTTGAATGATTAGAAAAAATATATATTACTACCATTTCTGAATTATTCATATTGTGAGTTATCGTTATATTCTGGAATACCGAAATAAAAATTGCAAAATGCAAAACAAAACAGGGGAAAACCAGGGATGTCCAATTAAAAGTTGTATAAAACCTAAATCTAAACTAGTATTTTTTTGTTGTAGGATGTAAATTAATATTTAAGTAGGTTTTTATTACAATACATAAATTTATAACATATAATACGAATTGCAAAATGCATGCTGGTCGCTCATGCGTAAGTACATCTCTGGTTTTTGCCATTTACGCGTGGACTACTCTGGTTTTTCCTTTGTACGGCAAAATAACCAAGCTGTAATATCTCTGGGACTAAGCGTATTATTGCTTTCTTTTTTCTCGAATGACGTTAACATTTGTCTATAAAGTTGTATCGCTATCTTTATTTCGATGAAAATGTGACATATCTGGTTTTGCCCGTGTAGTCTTCATTTGTCCACTCCATTTATTGCTGTGAGAACCATTTAGGTATGTCGCCAATATTGAAGTTATTAATGTAAATTTGATATTATATAATATACTATTGTTTTGACGTTTTAAATTATCCGCAATTAATTCGAAAAACACTACGATTCGGAAATAAACTGGAAATACTCTATAACAGCACAATTATTTGCGCAGTCGTTTTTTTGCGCTTCGTCAAGTATAGACAAGGTTGGCCAAGTACACTTGGCAAATGTACGAATAATTATTGTTATCCCTTTAGCTTACTTCGGGTTTTTTTATTACCGATTCTGAACCGTCCTAGAACTGTGTGTGACTCATGCGCAGATGGGCAGATGGACATATAAAGAAATTATTAAATTTGTTCATGCGCTGCCTAGTTCTAGGACGGTTCAGAATCGGTAATAATAAGAACCCGAACAAAGCTTTTGACTCGAGCAATATTTACGGACAGAAAGTGGGGACGCGACGAGTGACCAAGGAAACCGTTCTCACGACATGGCGAGTATATTTCAATAACAAATGTTTGTCAAGTACACGACTCGTGAGAATGCGCCTTTAGATATTGGCTTATGTCAAAGCCATGTAAGACGAGTTATAATTCAAGAAAGGGGGACACAGTAGATCTATAAAGTCGCGGTTATTAACATCCCCCACTCCCATGCATCTACGATCTACAATGTCCCAGGATCATCTTTACAAGAGGAAATTCTTTTTTAATATTACCATTTAAAGAAAAATTCTTTATAAAAAAATCTTGTTTGGTTAATTTCGTTTATAATAATAATAATGCTCCCGTATATGGCGTTTAACGCCTTGGGAGTAGCAAGGTACATCTTGCCATACTAGAGCCGTTCGATATACAAGGAAGGTAATGTGGCTAGTACTACGCTTCAACCGCCTAATATTACATCAGGATTGTGAATCCCAAGTACTCATTAAGGGCTGAGTCGACCTAGGCACCCAAACTATGTTTATTTTAATAAAAATAGTCGGCTGATGCAATGTCGGGTGTGGGATTCGAACCCATTACCTTGAGATTCGTATTTGAGAGCCTGTACCTCTACGCCACCGCGGGCACCTTAATAATTTAATTTCGTTTATATAATAATAATAGCTCCCGTATATAGCGTTTAACGCCTTGGGAGTAGCAAGGTACAGCTTGCCATACTAGAGCCGTTCGGTATACAAGGAAGGTAATGTGGCTAGCACTACGCTTCAACCGCCTATTATTACCTCAGGATTGTGAATCCCAAGTACTCATTTAAGGCTGAGTCGGCCTAGGTACCCAAACTATTTTTATTTTAATAAAAATAGTCGGCTGATGAAATGCCGGGTGTGGGAATCGAACCCACTACCTTACCTCTACGCCACCGGGCACCTTAATAATTTAATTTCGTTTATACTTTTCCAAATTTCCATTCCGTTTTAGAAAAAATTAAAAAATTAGATTATCGATTAATAGATTACATCCAAAAAAATGTTGATCAATGCAATGTGTGAAAATTCTGTAAAATGTAAATTATTAAAATTAAAATTTTTAAAGTATTTTAAATATCTTTTTGTTCTTTACCGAAATCAATTCCACAAATTATGGTAATACTATTCTAGTGCATGGAACAAAGCCCAATCCTATATCTCAAATAATATTAGTAATGTGCATTGTAGTTAGTTGAATGAGCATCTGTAGCCGTTCACTGGGAAAATTACGTCCTAATAGCGAACTAACAATATCCAATTCCAATCAGTGACGGAGAGTGTTGTCCGTGATTATAAGGGCCGTATTTGATAGTGTTGGCTAGAATGAGTGGTTTTTAATTACTTCGTAATAAGATAATAGGGCGTATCCAATTTTCAGACTAATTTTTGGGTTGATGTAAAATGTTTTGCGATAATATTTTACCTCAAAATCTGCATATATTAACTGAAATAACGAGAATTAGAACTAGTAATCTATCTGTAACGAGAACAGTACGTTATAGCTGGATTTAAATATTTTAAATAGATTTGTTTAGACGAAAAAAAAATGATTTGTTTAGAAACAAAAAAGTATGTGTGAATGAATAACTGTTCATTATACAAAGAAATTATTTTATTCGGTTTTTTTGGTTTTGGAAGTGACGACTCTAAGAATCCGAATTATCTGAGTTACATTTACGGGTTGGAACCTTTGGTGTTACACAGCAAAATAAAACACTAAATCACCACAATACACCAAAACATTTTTTCGCAGATGATCAAGACTGATCATCTGCTAATGATGCTAACATTGTTAGCGAAACGCGCATCCAGTGTAAAAGTAAAAGTGTTTCGGTGTATTGTGGTGATTTAGTGTTTTATTTTGATCTGAGTTACCAATGGTAAACGGTGAGAAATTAGTTAGATATTTCGGATTTGTCTAGTCTAGTATCGAAGTTTCGAAACTCAAGAACAAAAGATTGGAAAAGCTCATGAAGAAGTAATGGGTTTCATCAGTAACAATTACTTGGTGATATCTCGATTTCTCGGTGGTACATTTTCAGGCAGCATATAGAAAATGTGTGGTGTAATAAGTACTTGCAAAGATGTAACATCCTCAAAGAATCCTTTATAACCTATAGATAGTCAAAGATAAGGAGATCTCGATTAAATTTGCAATCAAGGGTAAACTCGACAGTTTGTTGGGCCACTACTAGCAGTATCCAAATGCAACCACAAGGATATTATTTGTAGATATAATCCTTGGATACGAGGGTTTTCTTTTGCATATAAAAACATAGAAGGCGCCTGTCAGCATATATCAAAAGTCACAATTAACTTGTCAATTGTCATCTTTATTTAACTTAATGTCAAAGTTTTAGACCCCTTCATTGAAAACCTAAACTGAATTTTTTAATTTGAAGAGTCACTCGAAAAATGGAATTAAGCCGAGCATTTTCGCGCACTAATTTTTGACAATTTTCTAAGTCAGTTGTCTCAACAAGAATACCTTACCAACTTGGTTTCTGTTTTCGGCAATGAAGCACCACATTAGTCGATAATTTTTCATCGGTATGGAGAATATAAACGTGGACGGATTGGTTTGAACAGGTGCGCCAACGGCAGTCACTCAGGAAAACGCCGATGCTGTTCCAAGATGTCGCATCTGTTGATGGAAGAACAGAAAGCAATTAGAATGAATTGGTGTTAAGAGTCTCTACACCGGTTTAACGCAGGAAACTCAAAAAATATATGAGAAGCAGACTTACTAAATGTATTTTGTCCATTTTTAAAGATTTAATCCAGTTTTTTGCTTAAGTAATAATATGTACCAATAACTAACACCATGTGCTTTTGGGTGTATCCTGCCTAAGTGGCTCTTTAACCCTAGTTTTAATTTAGGGTTGAAGCCGCATCAGCATCAATGACTATTTAGCAGCGTATTTCGTATGTTAGTTAGTTTTTAGTTCTTCTTTATGACCTTTAAATCTTGGGAAAATATCCAGTTTCGAGTATTTTAGAGTCTTCCTTATAGACAGAATTCGAGTATTTTAGAGTCTTCCTACATGAAGAATGTTATTGAGATGATGAAGTTTAAATCTTCTTTTATAGTTACCATGAACAAGAGCACAACTTGAGCTATTATCTGTGAATAAAAAATCTGTATAGATTATTTCGTTTTTAGAATATTCCGAGGTCAGCCTGTTCAACTCACGTATGATAAAGTCCTGAGCAACCTGATGACAAAAAGATCATTGTTTTGCAAATAGACGGAGAAGAAGAAATCCATGGGGTTTAACCGTAGGACCTGAGTCACATTGTCACCAACTTTTCTAATTATGCTGACTGCTAGCTTTGACGATATGCGTCTTCTGGAGAAGGATGTTAGATTATAGAGGATAGAGGATGTTAAGTGACTATAGTTAAAATATATACTTTTTCAGATTTAATCTGTACACAAAGCTATCCCTCTCACCGAAAACAAACAAAAACTCGACGATCTATCACAACATTATTATTCACAAACATTCGGCTATCAAATTAGATGCGCCTATTGACACGCTACACCCCTACTGCGTGCGCCCTTCTTCGTTTTCTTTTTCCATTGACTACTGCCACCCCTTCGCGGTAATCGCCGTCCTTTTTATCGTCCCTCGCGCCCTTATCGCGTAGGGCTGCATATTGTCGCCCCACCCCAATAATCAATCGTTTATACAAATGCATATAAGTAGAGGAGAAGCCCCTCTTTAATGTATTCATTTCGTGCGCTCGGTCGACCACTTGACAGAATTGATTTTCGCGTATGGGCACTTTCAATTAGTGCGCCAATAAGATGGAAAATCGGGGCTTCTTTTTGGAAGAATGATTAATATGGGTGCTTTTTGTAGAGTTTAAATTTACTATTACACCTTTTGTAACGTATAATATTAATAGTCTCACTATACATATGGTGAATTTTTTCTTTGTGAACTGATTTTGATTTTTTTTTATGAAATGTTACTTTTTTGGTGTATTTTTTTAATTGATATAATTTTGGATTTTGCTGTAATGGATTTTTCTATATTTAGGTATAATTATAAAATTAATCTGTAATATATTACCTACCTAAATAGTACAAGAATATAATATTTGGGACAACATATACATAGTTCGGGAACTCTACTACCAGAAATCAGCAGAAAAATTAATTTAGCATGGAGTATTTATGGAAAAAACTCAATCATATTCAAATCTAAAATGCCACTCTATCTAAAGAAGAAAACATTCGACAATATGTACTACCAGTCATGACCTATGTATGCAAAACTTGGACACTTAAAACGGACATCATAAGGGAACTGCAGATCGCACAACGCTCAATGGAACGAAATATGCTGAGAATAACCAAGAGAGACCGTAAAAGAATAGATTGGACACGACAAAGGACCCAGGTAATACATGTCATCCGCAGAGTCAAATGGTAATCAATGAGCAGAACATCTGACAAGAACTGACGGACAACAGATGGACCACAAAAATTACAGCATGGTACTCACGAGGAATTAAGAGACCTAAAAGAAGACCGAACCTGAGATGGGACACACTAACATGGTTCTGAAACTCTAACCTAAACAAAAAATAGAATGTTGAGGAGTTGAATGTTTAGGAGGGGGATTAATAACTGCTATCTTACAGATCTATTGTGACCCCCTTTCATGAGTTATAACGAGTTATCTCATCATACAGTCTGGAAGCTTTGGCAAAAGCCACTATCTGAGACGGTTTTACAGATCCATCTGTCCATTTTTGATGTCAGTCACACCAAGCTACGTGGTACGAATGGTTGTCTTCTCGGAGCGCTCAGTGATGAGGTGTTCTGGTGTTTCCCCATTTTCCCAATAGCATCTACATTTTCCGTTGTTTCTTAACTCCAATCTACTGAGTTGTCTACCTACTGTTTACCTACTACCAATCTACTGTTTCCCTATTTTCCCCATAGAAGTAAGTTATGTCAGTAAAACTTATGTTTTACCTCTAATTATATACTCTTTTTCTTAATTTGAACCTTCAAGATCTGTGTCCTCTTTATGTCCATCATTCCATTGCTTCTTCGTCTTCAATTTCCAAGTTCTTCCTTCTAAATTTGCCTAATATATTTCGCGAGAGAAATGCTTTTTTATATACATTTTATAAATCAGTAATTATTCTAAAATAATTCTAAATTTTTCGATTCCCTTTTGCATATACGATGATTGGAAATTTGTTGAAAAATTGCCAATAAATTGATATTTTTTGAAAATAACTGTTTATTTCTGAAAATTGGCTCACATATGTAAAATAATGTTGCGAATACCTTTTATCTTTAACCTAACCCTTATTATTGCTAAATATTTTTTCCTGTCATTTTTTTTTCGGTACTCTGAATTGACGAATATATTCTACATAATAGTTTTTGGATAACACTTGCATAATAGTTTTTTTATTACTTTATGTTGCGAACATTTTTCCATCCAGTATAACATCCTTTTTTTAATGAACTTATAATGAATTATTCCACTAGAAAAACAATTTTGTTTATCTCTAGTGTTAATTATTTAGTGAAGTATATAATTCTAAAAATATATCCCTTTCTGTATTTATCATTTTATTACAATTTTATTATTCTACTTTTTTCTTTCCGCTGTACAACTCTCCCTAATTGAATTTTAATGAAAAATCTGAAAACAATTATGAAAAACAACTATCTCGACTTTATTAAAAATGAACCGATTCAGCGAATAACTTACAGGGTGATGCAAACCTGGCGCATCGGAATATGATAATGCAATATTGGCCAATGGGATCCACAAGAGACGACTAATTTTTGTGGTATATAGTCACCAGAGTACTCCATGTTGTGATGTTGGACCCCACACTACAATACCTGACTTCATTCTTTTACCTCTTTGTGAATGTTTTTTTGTGCTCGCTAAGTCGTATATTTGAAGTTTAGTCTCCTCAATATGCAACTCACCGCATTCACAAGGTATTTGGTAGATGCACCTTCTCTTGTTTCCATGTTTCCGGCCTTGTTGTTGTTAGGACACTTCTTAGAGTCGTTCCAGATTTGAAGACGGTTTTAATACTTTTGGCTATTCAAGAGAGAGACAGAGAGAGCATTTTCCTCATGCCAGTGCACCAATGAGTCAATTTCACAATTCAAAATAATTTTGTATAGGAACTTCTCAGAGTAACCATTTGGAAGCAAATCTGTTTTAATCTTATTTAATTCAGCATTAAGTGATGTAGGTCGAAATAAATGGAAATCCGAAATTTTTACAGTTTCATTTCTGAATCATTGCTTCCACATTCCAGTCCACATTCAAAGAAATCATCAAACTGTTTTTTCGGCACCCATTCTTTGCCATAATCGAAAAGGACATATTTTTTCTAAACAAACTTTATATAAAACGTTGTCTTCACATCTGTGTTTGGACAGTGGAGCTTATAATCTACGTGATTTTATTGAGTGAATATATTGATTGCGAATATGGCAAATGCTATGGTTGCGAAGAAACTTGTTTTGATGACGTCAGATTTGCCAACATTTTGAACATGATAGTTGATAATTGATAGAAAGGGAAAATATTTTTAAAAAATTCTTTAAACATATCTTTTTACCAATTATGAGAAAAAATTATTGGGTTGTGGAAAAACAATTTACGTGATATTCGCAATTTTTGAAATATTTTAAACGTGATTATATTAAAATATACTTGGTATGGTTCGGTAAACATTTTACTAATTTTAGAGGAGAGCACTGGACGGCTGGCGGTTATCAGGTTCTTTCCATGTATTCTAGATTTTTACTAGGCATATATCATAGGATTTAACATCTTATTGCCCTGCAAAGTTTATACATTTTGTAGGGACCAGTTAGACCTACTATAATATTGTAAAATCCTAAAATTAACCTTCATATTGTATATCTGCTATATATGACCTTTCATATTGTATATCTATATCCTAACTAGCTTTTTTAAATCTCCTCAACCAGTCTCTCTATCATTTATCAGGCGTTCGAAGTTGGGTTCACCCTGTACAAATTCATGAAGCTTTCGAAAGTATAGCCCTATCGCGCACTTAATTTTTTTCTAATTTTTCCTGGAGTGCCTCCTCGCTACGGGGGCTCGGTCGAGAGCACTCCAATCGTTGCACAAGCAGAAAACAGAAACAAAAGTGCCGTTACGGTCTGTTTGAAATTAAAAATTGTGTAATGAATCGATAATCTCTTTCTTTTTGTTTACTTTTCACTATAGGAAGTGTTGCAGTCAGTTGCTTTATGACATGTTATATGTCAACTATCGACATTTTCGCTTATGGTTTATTTGAAATTGTAACAGGGTTCATACCGACAATTTGATTCCAAATATTAAGTGTGTTGTACCAAATTAAAAATTTATTAAATTCTTATTAAATTAAAAAAATGCTTTTTCTAAATATGCTAATGAACCAACCTTGTTATATTTGAAAAAAATGAGATATGATTAAAAATACGATTTGGGCATCATTTTAATCGGCCAGGACAAGACACTAAAAAGATTAGACGATCAAATCTATTTTTCCAAGGCTCCTTGATTAAACATTCGCACTTTTAACATAGCCATGGCATTCTACATTAAAATTTAAAATACGATTTTTTATTAAGCGAGAATGCCAAAAGTTGACATATGATATGTCATTCTATTCAGAGTGTCATTTTCTATCGAATAAAGTAAAAATATACCAAGGGTGCCATTTAAAAATCAAAATTTTGGTTTGGTTAGTTAGTCATTTCCGGTGAAATAGACGGTCCATATAGTAGTCATTTCCGGTGAAACAGGAAGTGACCAAAAACAATTGAACACGTCAATCAATCCTAATTTATGTCATTTAGTAACATACCAATTCTCGTTTTTTAGTCTGAAAATATAAATAAAAGTTATAGGGGTGAGCGACTTTCGAGACGCACCCTATATGGAATGGTTTGAGACCCATTTGTTTCCATTATTATCTGAGTTATAAAAAACGAGGAATATTTTAACAAAATTTGTATGCTTTTCTTTAAAGAGTTTGATTATTAATAATTAATTAATAGTAAGAAAAACTCAGCCTTTGCCGATGATTTAGTTATCTTAGCAAGAGATCGGAAAGAGCTGATATCGGTGACCAAAAGACTAGAAAATCAAGTACAAAAAGTAGGCTTAGTGTTTAATGAGAAGAGAACGAAATTTATGGAGTGGTCAGATAAGGATTTTGAGAAGGAAAGATGTCTACAATTGAATTCTGAGAGAGGTAGGTAAACGATGCAAGTTTGAGGAAGTAGATACATTCACATATCTAGGAGCCGTATTTCTAAGGAATGCAAATGTAACTCAAGAAATTATGGCAAGAATAATGACAGGGAATAGGTGTGTTAGCGCGTTACATACAATTATAAGAGCAAAAACATTTCTAGAAGTTTAAAAATCAGAATATACCAAACAATGACAAGACCAATAGTGATGTATGCATGTGAAACGTGGACGTTCAATGCAACGAAAAGTTCGAGGGTAGAGATTTGGGAAAGAAAAATACTGAGAAAGATTTTTGGAGGAAAGAAGATAGACAACATATGGACCAGAAGAACAAATGAAGAATTAAAGCAACTATATCGGGCACCGAGTGTAACGGGAGTAGCAAGAGCACAAAGACTGAGATGGCTAGGACATTGAAAGAATGGCTGAAGCAAGAATTCCTAGTATGATAATGAAACGTGAAATAGGTGGGAAGAGAAGGAGGGGTAGACCGGGAATCAGTCGGAAAAAGGATGTAGAAGAGGACTTGAGAAGGATAAGAGTGGATGGGTGGAGAATAAACGCGAAAGACAGAAACTATTATATATATAATATAAGAAAAACACTATATATTTTATTAAAAAGAACGTGTTTATTTTTACAGTTAACAATTTTACATTTATCTACAGGGGAACAGTCAGTACACTTACATTTCTAAAACGAAATTTAAAAAAAATATTGATTGCACTATAAACTAGTAACATTACAGTTTTAACAGTTGATTATTTAATATAAATAAAAAGTAACTGTTAATGATTAGATACATATATTAACAATATTTACAACATTTTTGATGCGACTTAATGCACACATTTCATTTTTATAAAAATTAGTTGGTAGGTACATACACCAATTCGATGATTTATTTATATTTAATATTTGTCTAAAAAATCATATAGTTTTTTGCGAGCATACCTCTAGATTTAAGTTATTATTTGAAGAACATTTCTTAAAATTGTTTATTGTTTAGAAATATAATTATTATTATTGCTGGTGCACTGATAGGTAATATTTTTTTGGTTTGGTATAAGTTGTTAAATATATCAATTATTTTTTAATAATAGAGCCTGTATAATAATAATTCATTCCAGATTCGAGAATATTTACTTTTCTGTAATATACAAAGAATATGAACGCCGCTCATTGAATTTATACCGTGCTGGCAACTGTTACTCTTGGGTCGGTATTTACATGTGTGGAAGTAAATCGCATAGGGATCTTACTAAGTCGGAGTGAGAGAAATGCGACGGAGTGCTGTTGCGGCGTTGCCGGTACGCCTTTCCCTATCAAGTAAAGTAAAATCACGATCGCAAACCGCTTATTTTTAAAAGACTTTTTTTTCGAAAAGATAACTAGATAAAATTATTAGCAATGTTTCTGAGCATCTAATATTGAATTGTAAGGATGGTTGTAATTTTTTTTATAACGAGAAAACGTCAGTAATCGCAATAATTTAAAAACTCAACTTTTTAACACATAACACGCCATAACTCAAGAAATATTTTAGATATTGAAACTTTTTTTATTTTGAAGATAGGATCTTTTACAATATGTTTACATAAGAAAAAATCGATAAGGTTGTTTTTTTCCATTCAAAAATTGTAAACAACCCATCTATTTACTTTTAGAGCATAGCAATTTTCCACAGTCGTGTAATTGTTTTATTGATAAAGATTTTCACTTACTGTCTAAGAAGAAAATACAGCAGAAATATTAAGAAAGTTTTTGAAAAAAACTACAATTAATTATTTCTAATAGATTTCGAGATATCGATTTTTGAATTCAGAGTTCTAATAGCCCGACCACTGTCGAAAACCAACTTAATTCTACTTATTTTTACCAAACATGCGAGTGTTTCTAGCTTGCACTTAAAAATTTTCAAGCTATAGGGAAAACTACAACGACTCGTTAATAAATAAACAAATAAAGTATCACGAGACGTAATTAAATCGTGAAGCTGAACGCATGATATACACCTTTCCCTAGAACTTTAAGTATTGACAGAGACAGCAGACAGAGGTACTAAAATTGGGTCGACCGGTAAACTGCGACGAATCTGCTTATCCCCTTCGACGTCTCTTAGCAATGTGCACAGTTTCTCGATTCATTACATACGTTTGGCAAAGTGTTTATTGTTCTCTCTTTGTTCAGTACATTATAAACGCATTGTCCTCTTCTTACATACGGAAATCTCGACCCAAGACTAACCTTTGCCAGCCCTTAGTATAAAGTTACAGCTTAATGCTAAACACTTCGGTTATTTTGATTAAATGTTATAAACATGTTCAATTATCAATCTTGTTATATTTATTAAACACATAATACTGATCGAACAAGAAACGGGGTCAAAGACGTCTTGGGAATGACTATGAATCGATGATAATTTTGGCCAGGTCAAGCCCTAGACATAATTTATTTGGACCTTTATTTCTTAATGCCAGTTAGCTTTAAGAAGGTTGTAATTCATTTTTTTCTACATATATTATCGACTCAAAACTATTTTTGAGAGAGAGAGAGAGAGAGAGAGAGAGAGAGAGAGAGAGAGAGAGAGAGAGAGAGCTAAAACATTAAACAACACATTACTAAATAAAAAATAACATATTTAAATTTTAATAATTGCGAACTTCTAAAGAAAAATAAGTAAGAAAAATAAGAAATAATATCATACTAACTTGGAAGAGTTTGATATGGGTAGTTACAGAAAATATAAAAAAACTCTCGCAGTTCCAAAAGTACCAGGAATTAATTTCGAATCTCGGTTCTTTGATAGCTCAAAAAAACCGGAAAACTCCAGTACATTTGAGCGACGAATGCAGTATTACATGATACTTAATATGTTATTTAAATACTTAGGGAAAATATTATTAGATAATGTCACACTAATGTCAAAGCATTTTTGAATTTGAGTTTTGCTATGATAGCGAGCACTTGTTGCCATAGTGATAAGTTTTCCCATGCGTTTTATTTACCGTGTGTAATAAGCTACCTATTTACTGTACGGGTAGATGGTGTTTAGATGGTGGTTCTAGGTAAACACCTTTAACGTTAACAAAAAATATAAAACATGTTTACTTTCTCCTTAGGCTCAGTTTATTAAAATTAAGTACATTTTGAGTAATGTATTTTGTATATAGTAATGTATTTTGTAATTGTATGTATACCTACAATATTTTCTTGATTTAAAATATTTAAACTGTAAGATTTTTTTATAATTTTATTCGAAGCCTATACAGGGTGATCCGAACTGTATTCCGGAAACTTCGGTAGCATATTCTGCAGATAAAAATAGGTAAAAAAGTTCGTATAAATGTATGTCCTAAAATGCTTAGTTTTTGTGAAACAGGGTGTAGGAGTTTCATTTTTATTGCGATTTTTTCCAAATAATTTCAAAGTAACGTCAATATTTGGATGAAAATTGGTATCTGGGAGTTTTTTGTCATGAGAAATTTGATTTTGAAGTCAATATGACTCCTATTTCTAGGGAGCGCCACCTACATGTTTTTTAACTGGTTTGAAGAGTAATATCTTTTCGTCCGTACCTGTATAAAACTACTGAGGAAAAAAATACATTTACGACGTTTTTTTACGTAGATAAGGTCGTTTGGTAAAAATCGCTACGAGTAATGGTTCTCGAGATATTTGGAATCGAAATTATCAATACCTGTCATTATTGACATAAATTAAACATGTTGACTAAATAGCTTTTAGACTGAAATCATAAATTTGAAATGTTTTTGTGTCAAAAGTTCAACAGAAACTGTTTTATCATCATTTTTTTGAAGAAATTGTATTGACTATTTCGATTCTAAATATCTTGAGAACGGTTGCTCGTAACGATTTTTGACAAGAGATATTTTTACGTAAAAAATCACGGAGATGTATATTTTTTCACTCAGTAGTTTTATACAGGTACGGACAAAAAGTTATCATTCTTCAAAACATGTAGGTGGCGCCCCCCACAAATAGGAGTGATATTGACATCAAAATCAAATTTCTTATGTCAAAAGACTCCCAGACACCAATTTTCATCATAATATTGACGTTACTTCAGAACTTATTTGGAAAAAGTCGAAATATAAATGAAACTTCTACACCCTGTATCTCCGAAACTAAGCATTTTAGGACATACATTTATACGAACTTTTTTTACTTATTTTTATCTGCATAATATGCTGCCGAAGTTTCCGGAATACAGTTCGGACCACTCTGTATATCTACATATTTTCTTGATTTACAATGTTTAAACTGTAAGATTTTTTTATAATTTTATCCGAAGCCTATATAATATACAAAAATAAAAAAAAAGGAATAAACTTCGTGTTTTATTCAGAATCACAAATTTAAAACAACAAAACAACAATAATCACAGTACATTTTTCACATAACCGTCGCATTTTCATCCAATCTAAACCACTTATTTTCCACATGGACTAGTGCTTTCTCTACCAGATTCCGTCCCATCCCTGTACCCCATTAGGCCCACCGACGTGCTAGCAGCTATAGCGCTAGAACTACTTGCCAGATTAGCGATGTCGCTAAACCAACTGCCCAGGTGGTTCAGCCTTTCCGGCTGAACCGGAAGCGGTTTTCAAATAACGTGGGCTGGCATGGGTTCAGATCGAAATTCGTCATTTTTCATAATGACGCACACTGGCCTCTTGATCGATTCTGGACTGGGCGATCTCCTGGAAAAGGTGGGAGGACACATATTGCACGGATTGCTACTATTAACGTTTTGACTGGAAATGTTATTTATCGGCCAGTTGAAATTCGGCGGATACAGGGGATTGTTGCTATACAATAAAGCTAGTTCTGCTGCAAACTTGGACTCTTCTGGATGCCGAAACGGATGATAGAGATAAGGTAGTGGAGGGAACAATGATCTGGATAATTTTAGATGGTCTGGATCGGGATTAAGTAACGAAGAAAGACCGGAGGATGTTGAGATCGGTGGCATCAATGATCTTTGAAGACTTGCATTGTCCATGGAAGGAGATATGAGCGGTGACATGGCGAATCCAAATTTAGGTTCTTTCTTAATGAGGGGTTTGGGCTTGCGTCGTGGTCGGTATTTGTAGTCGGGATGTTCTTTCATGTGAAGTGCTCTGCAAGAAAAAAATGGAATGTCAGTTTGCACAAATATAATTTATTTTAAAATAAATATTATACAGGGTGAGTTTCGTACGATGTTCTCTATGGGTATCTCGGAAACTACTGGAGATAGAGAGTCGGTTAAATGGGGAAAGAATTGCAGTTTTGTGGGGTCATAAATATGCGCTTTTCAGATTTTTGAAAAAGTTCATGGCTTACTAGATATTTCGAAAAAAACAAATTTCGGCTATTTTAAAAATTGTCCCTAATTCCATTATAAGCCATTTTAGACAAAAAGTTTTCAGATAAAAGTTGTAGATAATCACGTCCTTAATGAGACTGTGCCCTCCATATTTTTCTAAAGCCTGTCATTTTTGACATATGACACAAACATATGTTTTTTTAAATGGAAACCATAGTTGGCCATGACTTCGTAAAAAGCGCCATTTTTTAAGCTTTTCAGCGATATAAGCTATAATATGTTTTCCTCGAAAAATTACTTTTATATATTACGAGTTATAGCCAATTCTTATCCTTTTTGAAACAATTTCACTTAGTTAGCCATCCAAACTTTGTAAATTAAAATAAATAAAAATTGTAAATATGCATTTTTCAAATGAAGGAAAGCGTGTAGGATTATTGGTTCAACTTTTCTTGACCATACATTTTCGAGGATACGTTGACCGGTGAATGTTACGTGTTTTTAGAGAACGGTTTTCAAGACATGACAAATTAAATTTAGATACTCGCGCATCAATCGAGTGGTTTCAACATGACTTTCACTACGACACACCAAATTTACTTATAGCCAATTCTTATCTTTCTTGACTAATTTCACTTAGATTGCATGGTATTCTTATTCAGTTATGATTTATAACTTATAAAAAGTCAGTATAAATTACTAAACGGTTCTTTACATTACACAAATTAAAACTTAAAAAAATAATATCACTACATACACTTTAAGTTATTTTAGAAAATGTTCAAGAAATCCGCCATTGTTTTGAGTTGCATCTTTTTAAAACTGAATTACTACCTATTCTCACAGAAGGACCGGTCGACTTAATTAAACTTTTCTCGTACCGCCACTTCGAGTGCCTCTCTTAATTCATAAGCTATTTTGTAAACCTTATTGTTAACTATACCGCATAAAAAATTCTAAAATGGATAGGTCAGGTGATCGAGGAGGCCCATGCAATTAGTCCACCGCTTCCTATCCCTGCGTTTGTATAATTATTATGATATAAATAATTTTAACATTTCTTTCATTATGGGGGGTGGGGGGGGTGCTGTGTCATAATGAAAGTCATGTTGGAACCACTCTATTGATGTGCGAGATCACCACGCTTTTCTTCATTTGAAAAATACATATTTACAATTTTTGTTTATTTTAATTTACAAAATTTGAACGTGACGGCTTCACATTTCTGAGAGCAACGGCGATTGAATATGTTTCCATGGCTAACTAAGTGAAATTGTTTAAAAATGATAAGAATCGGCTATAACTCAGTAATTTTTCGAAGAAACATAAGCAAATGGCAGCTGATTTATAGTTTGAGCGTTATCCAGAGCGCGAGCAAACAAACCCAGCCATTTTTATAAGGTTAGAAGATAGTTTAATCAATTTTGGATCTTTTCAAAATCCGCGTCCGAAAAATTATCAGAAAGAAGATGAACAAAATCAATATATTAATGTCCTCGGAGCCGTAACACTAGATCCAACAACATCAAGTAGAGCTATTGAATATATATATATAATATATATAATGTTATTTAGACTCAAAAATAAAGAATAACCTTAAAATAATGTAAAAAATATAGAGAATGTTTTCTTTTTATCTCATACATGCTCTTATAAGAGAACGTTTCCGCACAATGATCCAGAACGTTTATGAATATTTGCGAATGTTTTTCGTCACAAATGGAAATATTTTCTCTATTACATCACTAGTCATATTAAAAAGTTCATCTTTAATAACACCGTTCGAAGACAATTTAAATCCGATTGTATGGGAGAGGGAAACTTAATCACTGCGACTTTATAGATCTACTGTGTCCCCATTTTTTTAGTTATACCAAAATTATATCCAAATTACAAGAAATGTTGAGCACATATACTTGGGCATACGAAGCTTTGGACCTTAACCTTAACATCGACAAAATTAAAATCATGTGCACTCCCCCGGACGATCACAACGATGCTATAAAAATCGTAGAAGAATTATTAGAATAATGATATGTAGCGGAATTCAATTACCTCGGCAGTTTGATTTCGGAAAAGACCAATTTCGATTCTGAAATTCAGCACAGGATTAGCAGCGCCTCAAGAGCATTCCGGAAATTAAAAGACAGGGTTTTCTACAATCATGACTTAAGCACCAAAAAGGAACTTGCAGTGTACCGAGCAATAATAATCCCCACCATGTTATATGGAAGCGAAACCTGGGTGCCGTACTGCCGACACATGAACGGCATTAAACAAGTTGCAACAGGGATATCTTAGACAAATCTTAAGAATCAAATAGTTCCATCATGTCTCAAACGTATCGGACCATGGAAAAGCTAACTGCGAGAGTATTGAAGTTATGGTTACAAAGTCCCGCTTAAGATAGGCTGGTCACGTATGCAGAATGCAAGAAAACAGCACCAAACCAAAATCTCTACTTTACGGTGAGCTTGTAGACTGTAAGAGGAGACCGGGTGGACAACTGAAAAGGTACAAAGATATTTTCCACGAAAACTTAAAGGGGATTAACATGCGGAATGAGTGGAAAGAACCGACAGAACGGAACGCAATGGAGAAGAATTATAAACTCAGTTAACAGCGACAACCAAAAAGTAAAGGCAAGAAAGATTGTTGAATGTCCGGAGTGCGGTAGACAGATAACATCACGTATCGGGCTTTTCAGTTACAGAAAAGCTCATGAAAGAAAACGCCTTGCGTGACTATTTTCTGGTGCGTGTCAAATACTCCTCAGCAAGTAATGGCAGTATGTATGTATATGTATGAGTTATAATCAGAGACGGCTTTACAGAGGCTAGTTTCTCCATGTCCGATATCAGTTGTACCAAAGTTTACGACACGAATGTTTGTCGTCTCGGCGCACTCAGTGATGAGGTGTTCTAGTGTTTCCCCATTTTCCCCACAGAATCTCCATTCGCCATTGTCTCTTAGCTCCAATTGTTCATTGAGGAGACGGTATTTAACAGGACACCGTGAAAATCCGATTGTCCTTACTTAAATCAAGGAGAATCTTTAATTTTTCTCGGTGGTAAGTCCAATAATCGATTTTTTTCCTTTAAACAATACATTTCTGTACGATTCCGAATTTATTCGAAACATATTTTTTCTATTCTATTTTCCCCATATTTGTTTCTATCGTTCTCCTTCTCTCCAGCACAATGCCCGTTTCAACCGATTTCCGATCGACTGGAGAAACGAAGCTACTACCAACACACTTGAATAATCGCGCGATCGGGATGGCGGCGCCTATTAGAACAAAAGGTAGCGGCGCGTGAACGCGTCATTGTCGCCGAAAGGATTTGAGACTCCGGCCCCATCTAGCGGCCTCAATGGAGGCACAGGAGGTGCTCAGTGTGCTCCCACAATGGAGGCATTATCTTTTGTCGCCAGCTGAATGTGTCACAATACCTCGGATGGGGTATTATTATTGTGCTTTGTCGCGTCGAAGCTGCACGCGAATAACTTCTTAGTTTGCCGTGCGATCGACCGCGAACAGCCGAGAAATTCGATCGTTTTTATATAAGTTATCTTGGGTAAAACAACTAAAATATAATATAGCAACATATTTGTTATTTATATCTTATTACATTTTTCTTATTTTTTTACAAGTACAAATAGGAACAAACATAGGAGTATTTGTGCATAAAACTAAATATTCCCCAGCATCCTTCAGGCAGAAATCTACGCCATGGAAATATGCGTATAACTTATCTTACATAGGAACTAACTGAAACAAGAAATACCTTATCCGAGAGTCAAGAGCCATCAACTCAGTGACCATCAATTCGAAGTTAGTGAAAGAATGCGTAGAGAAGCTGAACAAATTAGGCAAAGAAAATAAAGTCCTCCTATTCTGGGTGCCAGTCCATCAAGGGATAGAAGGTAACGAAAAAGCATACGATCTAGCTAGAAAAGATACCGAAAAAACTACTAGTTGGACCAGCACCGTTTTGCTTGGAAACGAGCATAAGACAGTCCTTAAAAACCTGGAAGAGTACATTCGTAACCTGGAATGGAAATCCTCCAATGGTCCAAGACACTCGAAGAAATTTCTCAGGATTTACGACCGAGAAAAATCAAAAGTTTTCTTTGATTTAAGTAAGAACATTTTTCGGTTTGCTATGGGGTTTTTAACAGGATACTGGCTTTTGTCAAAGCTCTGAGACTGTATGATGAGTTATAACTCAAGAAAGAGGGTTACAATAGATCTCTACAATGGCGGTTATTTGCTTTCATCCGTCCATGCAATCTCCAATCTACTAGTTAGTATAAATACCGTTTTTATGACGCATGTGTTAGCTAAAGATGTTTCATATTTTCCTAAATTTTTACATGTATTCATGTGTTCAATGAATACAATGAACACTGTTCATTGTATTCAGTACTTAGTTCATTTTAGTTGCATTTGAAAAATAGAACTTTGCTGTTTTCACAAACTTGACGTAGTTTTTCTGAAATCAAAGATGCAGCAATAAAGTAAAAAAAATAACCGATGAGAGTTTGTTACAATAGTGTCGTCGTGTACCATTCGAACAGTACCTATAGAGGAGTTAAATAATTTTACTTACTTGGGTAGGATAATCCAACCAACGGAGGCACGGAACAAGATATTTTTAACAGAAGAAATAGGGCCAGAATAACAATTGGAATGCTAAACAATATTTGGAGAACTAGACTATTTCCAACTTACCAAACTTAAAATTTTCAATTCAAATGTCAAGCCTTACTGTATGGTGCCGACCTGGAAAGTTACACCGCCATTAACTAACAAATTTCAAGTACTTATAAACCTGTGTATAATGAAATCAAACTAAAAAAATAATTTGAATTGGTCACACTTTAAAGCGTAGCGGCAACAACATCGCTAATCGCAGAGCTATTGAATGATATTCACAAGGACAAAAGAAGAACTGATCCCCTCAAACACACATGGTAAAGAACCATTATAAAGGAATCGAAACTAAATTGTCATGGCTCTATTAGTTTCTAAGTTACAGGGTAATATTGCAAATTTTACAGTTTCAGAAACATATTGTAACCCCGTTACCCGACAACTTATCAAAAAGTAGTAGCAGTGGTTTACTTAGTTTTTTTCTATCTTTCTATTATTGATATATCAGACGAGGTTTAGTTTTCTTTAATCGAGACATCCTGTATAAAACCGGAGGGATTTCCGGATTTAGACCGTAACTTATTGAGTTGGCAATTCGGCGTTTTGTCTACTTTTACATTTATTAGGACTCTTCAGGTGAGGGAAAGTGGAAGATCATAATAAGTTAAAAAAATATACAGGGGCGCAGCTGAACTTTAGACGAAGCTATTTAGAGGAGAGCAACGTTAACCCAGTATATAAAAGATCTGAATTAGAATATAGAATTACGAGTTGATGGGAATAATATATTTTTTTATTGAATATTCGATAATAGCAATGAACTAATTGAAAAGGAAGCATGCTGTGAGATGCTGTACAACGATAAACTGCGAGATTGAATTTACTTTAAGTAATCAAATTATTTAATACACTATTTTTAGAAATGTAACAAGTAATATATTAATGTTTACAATTAACAATTAAAGGAACATATAAAACAATGTATCAGAGCACTTTTAATACTCGTATGATTATATCATGCAATAATTCCGCAATGAATCATTAGTATTATTTACAATTTTAATCTCTGAGTACACAGCAGTAATACTACAGGATTGCATTCCTCCCATGAATTATATTCAGTACTTAAATTCACTAGTATATGTTTAATCTGTAGATTTATTGTAACAAAGAATGCTTTCTTGTATCTTAAATTTCGGGTATTAATTTTTAGCGTAATTTATTTTAGATAAATAAAATTCCTTTCAATTATGACTGACTATGGAATGTAGAAATCATGAGAACCAGACGATATGACGATAACTAAGCATGTGTAGAGTAATACACTAGATATGAGAACAAATTACATACCTTTAGTGTATTATGTGTATAATATTTTCCAGGTGATGATTCCAGAAATAGTCGAATGGATTAATATACCACTCAGTATTTAGTTCCAGAATCACATCTGATGGACTGAAGACTGTAAAGCTTCTCATAGACCAGCCTACAATTATCTATACAAGTACTGGAATGATAAAATTAATACTTGCCAGATAAGCATAGGAATCAGAAAACCATTATCCTTTGTATATTTCTGATTGTAACATTTATAAAAACTGATGCTTCGTTTTTCCGCTAGAGGCCATCAAACTTTAAAAAAATTAACACATTGTTTGAAATATTTTAAGAACCGTTTTTCCGCTTTGAATCAGATTGTGGGTGTCTATGTTTTACTAAGTGCTTTAACATTTGACTTTTACAAAAATCAAGTAAAATTACAGGAAGAGTGAAAACCCCTACCTATACATAAATTTTACTATAAATATTTTCCAACTCAACCGACGACCGATTTTCTTCTTGTAACAAACAGATTTCCCAATGGGTGGGAACTAAAGAAAATGGTCAACGAAGACTGGCTTACGGTGTTTTTAAAACGAAATAATAAACTGTCAATACATACCCCAGAGTCAACTAGTCTTGCTCGCGCAATGAATTTTAACTGGGAAAATGTAAGGACATTTTTCGAAAGTTTAGCAGTGGATATGCATCGGTTTACTCCAAGCAATATCTGCATTGTGGATGAAACTGGCTGCAATACTGTGCAAAAACCTAGTAAAGAAATTTCAAAAAAAGATGCAGCTAAAAAGATAGTTGTAAAAAAAAGAGAACGAAAAGGACTGGATTGCCAGAAAAACTGAAGGCCAAAAGAAAGAAGGCTGCAAAGAAAGAAGACTTGGATATATTTTCTAGTAATAACAATAAGTAAGAAATGTTTTGCTTGGTTTGCTTTGGTAGCTATAAACAAAATAATGAAGATTGGTTTCAGTGTAGGACATGCAAGCTATGGGCGCACAGCTCTTGTGCTAAAAACGACTTTTTGTTTATTTGTCACTATTGCCTTTCGGACTAAGTGCTAAGGAAGTGTAGTTTTTAGTGTTTTGTAATTCAAATACGTATAAATAAATATTTTTTTTAACTCTGTACATTTATTTATACAATAAATGTGTCGAAAAATTCCTATGACATATTAGAATTAATCACAGAAAATTAAAGAAAAACTGTGTAAAAAAATGAAGGAACTCGTAAACACCTAACACATTTCCCAAAATTTTCCCGAATATAAATCACAAGTATTGTTTACAGCCCTAATCCCGTTCCGCACACACGTAAAGTATTCGAGCGCCCCTCCCAGCCCCATTCTCCGCAACGACTTTATTAATATGCCCCGGACTAATCCGGCATAATGGAGGCGGGCAGGCAGGCGGCGAACGCCGTTCCCGGGCGCGAGCTGTTATCTTTTGTACAACAGACGACCTGCTTTGTAGTAATTCATTTTAAATCTCTGTTTATTGAGATGGGCTCGGGGGAGAGGCGGAACGGCGAGCGTCGCGGCGCCCGCCTGGATCTGCACCGCCATCAATTACGGCGGCACAAAAGCGCCAAGACGGCGTCTTTGTGGCCGAGTCTAGATTTCGCCACAATGCCGACACTTTTTTAACTTGTCAGGGGTTTTGTTTGCTAAAAATTGTAAAGAATCCGGTATTTTATTTCTTCTTTAGATGGTGTAATTTTGAATGCTGTAATCAAATCACTGATTTGGAACTGAAAGCTAAATAAATTCTAATATGTAGTTTCCTATACAGATTTTGTTTATTCATTTTTCACCATATACAGGGTGTCCCAATATTCCGTGGACATAGAACTACTACGTAGTTTTGCAATCCAAATAAGTTTATAGGACACAATTTATCTTTATACAAAAGTGCTTCGTTTGTCCGCTAGAGGGCATCAAACTTTAAAAAAATAAACACATTTTTTGAATTATCTTAAGAACCGTTATTCCGATTTGAAAGAGATTTTGGCTCCCTTAGTTTGTTAAAGCACTTAGCAAAACATCTAAGTGCTTTAACATTTGACTTTCACAAAAATCAAGAAAAAGTACGGGAAGGGTGAAAACTATCCCCTAGATACTTAAAATATTTTTCAACTCAACCGACGACCGATTTTCGTAAAATGGTCTCTCTAGTATTTACTACATTTTTTGCCTGTTGTAAAAAAAACGTCACATCATATAGTTTTTGAGAAAACATTTTTGGAGAATTTATTTTTCCAAAGCAGACCTACAAAATATACACGGATACACGGAGTTCCAATATTTCGTGGTCATAGAACAACTATGTATTCTTCTTTTAAATATTTTTTTCCTCAAAAAGTATGAACGGTGGAGTTTTTTTACAAGAGACAAAAAATGTAGTAAATACTAGAGAGACCATTTTATGAAAAGAAAATCGATTGTCGGTTGAGTTGGAAAATATTCATAAAAAAATTTATGTAGGGGTGGAGGTAGTTTTCACCCTTTCCGTACTTTTTCTATGATTCTAGCATCATTTAGTTACTCTATCTTGATTAAATTAATTTATTCCATACTTGTCCTCCCTATACAGGGTGGCGCACCTCATTCGCCTCGGTTGATTATACGAGAACTTAAAGATGTGGAAACAAAATATTCTATGCGTATATGGGGGGACGCAATATGCATAATTTAAAATTATTTTGAAATGTACAGGGCGTGTTAGAACTAAGATCCATACCAAAGTTATATTTTTTCTTATGGAACATACACTCGGTATTTTATTTCATTTTTGGATTCATGGACATTTTTTTTTAAGGCATTTATTATATAAGGGAGAGGCATTTATATAATAAAAAGTCTGTCAACACCCTGTACTTTACTTTTCAGAGTTAATTCTTGTGCTGACTTTGAAGCCAGAGAAATAAAATTTACTAAAAAAATGTATTGCTTCTTTAATTGTATCCAGGGGTATCAAAATTTGCTGGTCTATTTTAAATACAGGGTGAGTCTTAAATAACTGCAAATATTTTTAGAGCTGGCAGATCTCGATAAAAGAAACATATTTTCTCTTTACCATTTTTCAGATAAGTCCAAAATAACCGGGTTATTTAAGTTTGAAAATGAAAAAAAAAAATGTTTTTTTTTTTAAAAAATTTTAAGAGCCACCGGATTTTTTCTGTTTTTGCATACCTTTTACTGCCGTAACCATAGAGTAAAGCCGTAACTATGGTAATATCAGAGATTAAGAAGTAAAAAAATCTGCGGTGAGCAGGCAGTTCTAAAAAGTTTTCGAAAAATATACAGGGAAATTTAAAAGAAAATGCACTACTTCAACATCTTTTTTTTTGCGAAAAAACCTCATAGACGTATCTGTTCCTGGGGTCGAAATATACCACCCCTGAAAATATTTGCCCTTATTTAAGACTTACCCTGTATATATTTTACATAAAAACTTTGTTCTTTCAACTGCAACACTCATCATATACCTGTCTGGCTCAGATTTTGAATAAAAAGCGATTTTTCAATAAAATTGTAATCAAGATGGCTGTGTCGCCATGGCAATTTGCTAGTGACAAAGTAGCTATTTTCAGAATCAAAATTAGTTTAAAGTATTTAAACATATTAAACCCTTATAATAAATGCCTTATTTTATGTTCAAAAATTCAAAAATGAAATAAAATACCGGGTGTTACATAAGAAAAAATATAACTTTAGTATGGATCTTAATTCTGACAGACCCTGTATATTTGAAAATAATTTTAAATTATGCACATTGTCTCTCTACATATTCCCATAAAAATTTGTTTCTACATCTTTCCGTTTTCGTATAATCAACCAAGGCGAATGAGGTGCGCCACCCTGTATAAATGAGATTGTATGCTTTCCGAATATTTTCATCCTTTATGAGACGATATTTATTTAAAGTAGTTTAAAAGCCCCCTTTCCAAGCTTATTTTTAGGTAAATACCAGTCCAAATACGGCTCTCTTCATTTCTTTATCTGCGACAACACGGTTCATTGTGTCGCGCCTTACACGAAATAATGCTCGTGTTGTAGCAACGATAATTCGGTATTTGTTTGTTTGCCCTACGAAACCTGGGCAAATACCGATTTAAAAACATTTTTTATCTCGTCGTCGAACCAACTGATAAGGCGTTTCCTTGTTTGCCAACCAACAATATAGAAATAAATGGTCGTGTACGATGGTGATGGGAGAGGTGCTCTTTCTCTGCTCTCGAGTGAGATTCTTGCTGCGAGTTGAGATCAGACGAACACCTTTTGTTGACCGGAGATAATGCGCCTTTTATATCGATATAATGTGGTGAGGCTTAAGGTTATCGATATGCAAATACCAGGACATTCAGACAATGAGGGGAAAGAATAAATAATAGTAGTAGATACAAGGCTGTTTGAAATTTAAAGAATATACCTACTGACAGTAAGGAGTCTAAATAATTCGTGATATCTCTAGTTGAACTTGCATGACACGGTTTTAGAAAACTGCAATATCTAAGGGCCATTTCGCACCAACACAGTCCAGTCTAGTCCAGTCAAATCACTAAAGTCCACTGCTAACACGCCAAATGCGTCCGACGTTTATTGATAACATTTTTATAACGTGTTTTTAGCAAAAATAAGCAGTTTAACAACAGAACGCTTTGAAAATGAATGAGATTCTTAGAGTAATAATTTTACGTCAATTAGAAAAAAGAAGAAGGCGAAGGAGAAATTTATTTTGGATACATCCCATTCATAATAGAAGACTTGTTTTCGGATGTTTTAGTCACTTATTTCTCGATTTATTAGATGATGCCAAGAAACTTTACAATTTTTTTCGAATGGGACCAGATTTTCGATGACACTAGCAATATATTCTGGGTTTCTATGTGTTTCTATGTTGTTTCTATGGGCACCCCCATTTTTTATTGCATATCTCTATGAAATTCTATGAATTTTGATGTCAAACACCCTATACCTGACATTAATCGTTTTTGAGAAAAAAATGTTTAAAATTTTTGGAGGAAAAAAAATCACTATCAAAAAAAATTTATAGCCTAAACATCAAATTTAGTGATTACTACAGCCACTGTGACATAAAGAGAAAACATGTGGCTATCTACCGGGTGAGTCTCAAAAGTGGCTCAGCTCTATAACTTTTTATTTTTTCAGTTAAAAAACGAGATTTAGTATGTTTTAGTATATGACAAAAATGAGGATTGATTGACGTATTCAATTTTCGGTCACTTCCTGTTTTACCGGAAATGATTACAACTTTTTATTTTTAAATGGTACCCTCGGTATTCTTTTTTTTTGCTTTATTCGATAGAAAATAATGCTCTGAAGAGAATGACATATCATGGTTTATTTGAAATTATAACTTGCGGTTCATAACGAAAATTTGACTCGAAATACCAAGTGTGTGGTATCAAATTACTCGTAAAAAACGCTTTTTCCAAATATTCTAATGAGCCACCCTCGTTCTATTTGAAAAAATTGAGATATGATTAACAATACGATTTGGGCATCTTTTAACCGACCGGCCAGGACAAGACACTAAAAACATTAGACGATCAAATATATTTTTCCAAGGCTCCTTGATTAAGGATTAGTGTTTTTAACAAAGCTATGGCACACTAGATTGAAATTTAAAATACGATTTTTTATTAAGCGAGAATGTCAAAAATTGACATATGATATGTCATTCTATTCAGAATGCCATATTCTATCGAATAAAGTAAAAAGATACCGGTGACCATCGCTTCCGGTGAAACGGAAGAAATATTTTTCTCAAATATGCTAAGGAACCACCCTTGTTCCATTTGAAAACATTGAGATATGATTAAAAATACGATTTAGGCATCTTTTAGACGATTAAATCTAATTTTCCAAGGCTCCTTGATTAAAAAATAGTATGTTTATCACAGCCGTAGCACTCTAGATTGAAATATATAATACGATTTGTTTACAAGCGAAAATGTCAAAAGTTGACATATGATATGTCATTCTATTTAGAGTGTCTTTTATATCGAAGAAAGTAAATATATACTGACCATTTAAAAATCAAAAGTTGTAGTCATTTCCAGTGAAACAAGAAGTGATCAAAATTTATTAAAAACGCCAATCGATCCTAATTTATGTCACATACTAACATGAATCCATAACTTTCCGGACAAAAAAACCAAAATGCATTACATGATGTTTGGCCTGACATTTCTCAAGAAATAAGCATTGTCTTGCCCATAGTAGAATTAAAGAAAAAACTGGGGGGAGTCTATTATGTCTTATTTCCCTGCTTTTATTAAAAGATAGTATCCACCATGTCCTATTACCAGGGGCGGATACAAGAATTTATTTTAGGGGGGGCCCAAAAAAAAAGTAACGTAGAATATGCTTTTTAGGGCGCCGTTTTTAAACCAAAAGGCTAATATTTAAGCAAATTTAAAGATTTTAGGGGGGGCCCGGAGCGCAACTTAAAACTATTATACTAGCGGCAATCCCAGCACTTAATATATTATCCATATCTGCTAAAACCAAGAGTATACGTACGACACTGAGTTAATTTCACAAATTAACGCGCCAGGTTTGTGTTCGACGTTGGAGTTGGAACCAACGTTGGAAGCATCGTATAATGGCCCCTCTACACGTTGGCCAATGCATGTGCCAATACGCTGGCCAGCGCGTTGGACCAACGTGTAGAGGGGACTATTGGTCTGTTGGCTGCACTGGCCGAGTTGGCCCAAGCATTGGCGACCAATCCGTTAGCCGTGGTTTTTTCAAGATACTTTAAAAATGATCCCTCTACACGTTGGCCAATGTGTTGGCCAGTGCGTTGACCAATACGCTGGCCAATGCGTTGGGCCAACGTGTAGAGGGTACCTTTGGTCGTGTTGGCGGCACTGGTCGAATTGGCCCAATCATTGGCGACCGATCCATCTGTTGTCGGTTTTTTCAAGACACATCAAAGGGAGTTGGTATTGATCGGTGATATTTTTCTGTGTGTATACGGGGTTTCTCAATATTTCCAGGATATAGAACTACTACTTATTTTTTTGGAGTCAAGATAAGTTCATTGGACACAATTTACCTCTATACAAAAGTGTTTTGTTTGCCCGTTAGAGGGCACCAAGGAGATCATTTTAAGAACCGATATTCCGATTTGAACTAGATTTGGTGTTTCTATGTTTTGCTAAGTGTTTTAACAAGGTGAAAGGTAAGAACTACCCTCACTCCTACTTAAATAATTTTAATAAAAATATTTTACAATTCTACCGACGACTTTTTTTCCGTAAAATGGACCTCATAGTATTTACTAAATTTTTTGACTCTTGTAAAAAACGCTACATCGCCTAGATTTTGAGAAAAAAAAATTGGAGAATTTTTGAAGTGAAACTTCTTTACGCGCAATGGGAGTAAAAACTGAAGGCCGGAACACGGCCGAGACGGGACGCGAGACGAGACGTGGGAGCAAAAGTGGCAACGTTGACTTTTTGATCTTGGAACATCGTAACTCGGACCATATGTGAGCTAGGGGGCCAACACTCAGAATGTAGATGGGGCTCGAAGACAAGACTTTTCGTGGTATTTTGACGATCAATTAAAAATTTACGCCTAATAATCAGCAAAACACAGAAACACCAACTGACTGTGAGACATTTAATTTTAAAATCCAAAAATTTAAATCAATCAAATTCGAATTAAAATTGAAAAAAATAATCACGAAAAAAAAAGATGAAAAGCAAATTAATCAAAACTTAAAAAAAGTACAACTGGTGGGAATTGAACTTGCGACCAATGGATCCAGATCGCGTCAACCGATTCACTGACCCAACGATATCATCCTAGTAAATCTTTTGATTTCGGTATTAAACTGCATGATTTTTTTTATAACTCGGTAATGTACACACATGGTACACACTAAGGTAGTGCCTATAAGCGCTGACTAAATAAATTGTTGCAGTCGCTAACGTCCGGATATCTATTTTTTATCTTGGCGTCGAGATAAACTAAACGTCGTGTTGACAGATTTCCATTTCCTTGGCCAATACGTGTGCCAACGTATTGGCCAACGCACTGGCCAACACATTGGCCAACGTCTAGAGGGACCATTTGAGACATATTTGCCAATTGTAATATTGTCGAAAACTGTGTCAAATGTTGGTTCCAACGTATCGTGTAGGACCGTCTTTAAAAAAGATAAAGGCAATAAAAGTCCAAAATCTTGTTAGTTTCAATACTGAACTTTTGTCTACCAAATCCAAATAGACTTAATTTTTAAATAATATTAAATATATTCTGAAAGCATTAAAACATTTCCCTAAAATATTTAAAAATAATTTTATTGTAAATGCTTTTATTGTAGTTGCTTTTACAACTTTTTAATATATAAATTACAGTAAGTGTGCAAATAATTAAATCTATTTGGATAAAACCTTCTGTGATAAAAGGACGTGAGAAAATCGAATAAATCTATTAAGGGTTCTGTTTGTAAACTACGGAAACCCTAAAGACGCTAACGATAAGAGGGATGCTCTTTCTCTGCATTCAAGTGTACTTCTGGCGTGAATTTCAGGCTTTTCAGATTTTAAAGGTACACCTTTTGTTGACCAGAGATAATGGAGCCTTTTATGCCGATAAAATGTGGTAATTCTCGCGGTTATCGGTGAGTAAATAGAGCCTCGTTTTGTGGCGAGAACAAATACGTAAGTATGTGTATTTAGAACCATGTGTACCAAGACAGAATTGTTTTATATGAAACCTAAAATCGACTTCATTATATCATTGAAGGAATTTGTTTCTGGATGTTTTTCTTTAAGTTAATTTTTTAGACAGCACTTAATACGATTTTACCAATCAATTAAAACTTTATATACTGGGTGGTCCGAACTGTATTCCGGAAATTTCGGCAGCAATTTGATATCACACACTTGGTATTTCGAATCAAATTTTGGTTACGAACCGCAAGTTATAATTTCAAATAAACCATATGCGATAATGTCAAAAGTTGACATATATGATATGTCATTCTATTCAAAATACCATTTTCTATCGAATAAAGTAAAAACATACCGAGGGTGCTATTTAAAAATCAAACGTTGTAGTCCTTTCCGTTGAAACAGGAAGTGACCAAAAACAATTGAATACGTCAATCAATCCTAATTTATGTCATATACTAACATATCAAATCTCGTTTTTTTATCTGAAAAAATAAAAAAGTTATAGGGGGTGAGCCACTTTTGAGACGCACCCGGTATTTATGATGTTGTTGGTATTTATTCACAGTTAGAGCTATATGTGATTTATTTTATCTAAATCTATGCCACACTTTAAAACAGCAATTGTAAAAAACATCTAAATATTCTATAAATATTTGTTTTTTTTGTTGGGAAGCTATAAATATTTTATATTTTATTGTTTGCATATACCATATATATTTTGTACTATTTATTCCAAAACTACTTCTTAAGAAAATAATGTTTCACTCATTTGTATATCAAATAAAATGAATCTAGATGCTTCTATAATCCTACCAAGCGAGTCAAGTAATAGGAACGCTTATCTAAGTGTGACAATAAATTTAATGATCTATGAGTATTTAAACAATTTATTTTTGACTGCTATTATTTGATGATTAACGCAATTTTCAGTTGAATTAACTTTATAAATCATTGACACAAAAATAGCACATCTTAAACAATTATTTCTAAAATTAAATGTGGTTGAAACTTTACCACAGCTTACTTTACTTTGCTAATATAATATATAGGGTGATTCCCGGCGATGCGATGGCACGTTAGACGTTTATGGAGAACCGGTGATTTGCAGTTTTGAAAATTTAGATTTTTATATAAAACATACATGCTACATCTTTCTAAAATAATTTTCAGAATTACAGTGTTGCCGCATCATTTGAAAAGTGGTAGCATCTTTCTTTTTTTAAATGGAACATTTTAGAAACTATTTTAATATCTCATAATTTTTCTATTATATTAACCTATCTATACCTATTTCTAATAGTTTCTGAGATAAAAAATAAAACATGTATAAAATTGATAAACACATGATTTGGAATAAGCACTGGTAAAAGGTAAAATCATGAACTGAACATTTTTAAAGTTGAAATTTGGATTATAAATTAACGAAAGTCGGTATACTCGATCTGTCTAAACCAGTTGATTGGCTATTACACAGGGGCAGCTAAAAATTACTTGAAAATGTAAATAAATTATTCGAAAATTGTAATAATATACGGGGTGTTCCATTTAAAGTAACAATGATGCTACCAATTCTAGTATACTGTAGTGCTGAAAATAATTTAGACAGATGGAGCAGTTGCCGTTATACAAAAATACAAATTTTTAAAAAAATCAAATCACTGCTTCTCCATAAACGTCTAACGTTCCATGGCCATGAATCACCCTGTATAAAATAGTACTTTCTTGTATAAAATTACCAACACTCATGCGAATACAAAATATTTTAGAGACATATTACATTTCTATCAAATAATTAATCAAATTTTAAAAAATGCCTACTGCATAAAAATGGCTAACATACATGGTGACCCAGTGTTCCAAAAAGTTCCAAATAATATTAAGTTTTCTATTGGATATATTCACATTCACTCAAAACTTATAAATTTGTGGGGATGAGTAACCCATATTCTAAAAATACTTTCATTGATATACAGGGTGATTCAAATATATTTTTATACTAATGTTAGAGTTTTCAATAGAATTCTTTCTGTATATTTTTACCCTTCCCCTATATCGAGTGTTTCTTGAAATATGTCTATTTTTGGTTTACATTTTTTGCACTTTTACTTCTTAACTCTTTCAAAGTTAAATGCCGCTGATTATTGATATTTTTTAGCCAAAAATAATTCTTCACAGTTTCTAACTAATTAATTTTAAACATTCGACCAATGTGTACTACCAACTACCAGTCATGGAGTCTACCCACCTATGCATGCGAAACCTGGATACAAAATAGACATCATAAGGAAACTGCAGGCCGCACAACGCTCAATGGAACGAAATATGCTGGGAATAACCAAGAGAGACCATAAAAGAATAGAGTGATTACGACAAAAGACCTAATAGATGTCATACACAGAGTCAAATTCCGCAAATGTTAATGGGCAAGACACCTGGCAAGAAGAACGGACAATAGATGGACCATAAAATTTACAGCATGGTACTCACACAGAATTAAGAGACCTAGAAGAAGACCGAACCTGAGATGGGACCATGATATTAGAAAATTATAAGGGATAACTTTGGCCCGCATAGCCAAAAATAGACAACAACAAGGGCGGTTTTAGAAAAACATTTTAGGGGGGTAATTTTTTTTAAATTAAAAACACTCAAGCTTCATTCAGAACTTCGCAATTAGTGGAATAAATTAGAATACTCAATTAACGCAGAAGTTTGTTCCCTTAATTTTAATGTAAGCATTCAGAACGTCAAAATTAGTGGTAGACATTTTCATTTACTAGAAAAAGTTATCAAACTTTTAACTTTTCCACTAATTATACTTCAAAATTTGCGACAAATGTCATTTTGGCCTTTGATTACCTTCCGTCAAGAGAAATTGTGGTTAGAAATCAAAAGTTGATTGTTTCATAAGCTAAATAGGCTTTCTCTATGGATACAACTGACTAACGCAAGCTGTTGCTAGGATATTCTATTAATTTTAATTGAATTTTTTAAACGTTGTGAATGATCGTAAACTAAAAAGTATACAGTGTAATTGAAATCACTAATTGCCAGGTTCTGAATGAAGCTTAATATAGAAATAATAATATCAATAATAAATGTTTTTTTTTCTTACATTTGCTGTTCTTAAACCTGCTGGCCTTAAATCTGAGACTGAGGGATTCTTACTGACATGTCATGTTGATCTAATAAATACTTTTGTGTGCCGCAGTTAGTTTACTGATGTGAAATACTGGTGATAGAAAAGAATAAGCAGGCTATACTCTGAATTACAATTGAGATTGTCGGCGTTTTAGGAGGGATGAGAGCTCTTAACCGAACTTCGGAAAATTCTATGATGGCAAGGTTCATCCGGGCAACATACGATTCGAGCTTAAAAGATGACGTTTACCGATTTGAAATTTTAAATATTATTTATTAGTTCTAACAAATCGCCCTTGTTCTAACAGAAATATGATATATAAATAATATATTGCTAAAGGGGATTTTTCATTTGATGTTTAAGTTAATGTAAAATTTACTAAATTATTTTTTTGAAGTTTGATCAGTCTAGGTGGGGCTTTTTTGAAGTTTGATCGGTCTAGGTTTCTAAATACCCCCATTACCTCTCCCTTAAAACCGCGCTTGGACAACAATTGGCCCAACTACAAAGATAGTATGTGAGGGAGGCTACACCATAATTGGAAATGATTGAAAACTGAAAATGATGATGATGATGAAGATTTTAAAATACTTTAAATTGCCTTGGTATACCTACATATTATACAATATGTTCCGGGATTGTCTTTAAAAGAGGCGAAACTTTTTTTATTATTGACACTTTGAGAAAAATGCATTCTTCATAACATTTTTTGCTTCTTCTATAATGGCTAATACCGTTTATACTTTTCCAAATTTCTATATTGTTTCATAGAAAATTAAAGAAACATGAGAATATTTTTTTTTCTTCGATGTCCTAATATTTTAAACGCGTTTCTATGGCAATATAATTTCCTTTTTGTTCTTTGATTCTGCAAAAATTCACTAAGACAAATTTCTTTTCCTCTAGGTATATTATAATTGATTTTGTAAAATTAAAATAGCAGTACCCCCAGGCAGTACATTATTAATTATTATTGTATTATTGCCAAACCTGTGTTGAAAATATGTTTTAATTTGATGGTTTTGGATATAATTTTGTTTTAATACTAGTTTCTTTTTATACTAAAAAAAGTTTATAGTATTAAAATGCCTACTATAAATACACTTCTTCTCAGAGTTACTTTTTTCATTACTCGTTAAAATTTGTACGTACAGTTAATATTTTAAACAATTATCTGACAATAATACAACTGAAATGGAGTACCATACACCTATAAAAAATTATCTCGTTTACTTTTAATCTACAGTCATTTTGTTGAATATGCAAATCTGTTTCGAAGTAAAGAGACACTTTAAAAACCACCAAGAAATAGTTTCCAAGTGGACTGTGATATAGAAACAGTTATTATTTCCTGTAATTTAACCGCATGCATAATATTTGGTGAAACTAGAATCATTGTTCTCTATATAAAAACTCACCTTAATCGTTTAGCCTCATCGATGAACGGCCTCTTTTCACTCTCGCTCAACAGTTTCCATTCGGCACCCAAACGTTTCGAAATCTCCGAATTGTGCATCTTCGGATTTTCCTGTGCCATCTTCCTCCTCTGACCTCTGGACCACACCATAAACGCGTTCATCGGCCTCTTGATATGCTCCTGATTGCCGGCAAGCACCGCGGTTGGCTTTGGTGACGACATCACTCAGTTTTATTATCACTACAAAGTTTTTAGAGGCATATATATTCACACGAACCACGTCGGGGAGTTCAGAAGGTTATATATATTTTTTTATATGTCTTTATGAACTCCGATATATGCACCACTGTCGGCTGTATATAGTTGGACTGATAGCGTCTTGTAAATTGGCTTGATGCGACGATAGCGAGATAAAGTGGTGTTTTTGCGTGTTGTGGGCTGTCGGTTAACTTTGGTGCGATTGATACGGCCCAACTGGTTTCACGCGTTGCACCCTGAAGGGCCACGCGCCTCGGGGGGCGGGGCATCGGCTTGCGCGGGAATTATCGCTGCCGCCCGATTTATTGGGGTCGAGAAGTGGCGGTTTTATGTTGTCTCCCGACGTGAATATGTGTTTGTACGGCTCGGCTCGCCTTTGTAGGTGTCGCGGGAGGCTTAAGCCGAGGTGGGAGCGGAGATGGGGGTTGATAACGGGAAGAAGACGTAGAAGTGTTTGGATGGAGAAAAATGCGGTTTAAATTTGGGGGGAAATAAATTAGGTATCTTTCAGTAAATGTATCTACAGGGTTGTATATGTAAAGTGGTTTTAACTATGATATCTCTTTAGTATGGGTTAAGTGTAAGATTAATAACTTTCAGCTAAACTTCGCCCTTTGGTTATTGTTTGTATTCTACTATAAGTAAATGGGGTTAAATAAAGACATTTGTTATTATTATTATTATATCTTACCCGGTGGCGTAGAGGTACAGGCTCTCGTCTATAGTCTGTCCAACGAGAAGATCCTTGACAGTGATAGATGTGTCTGTCATTTTAATTTCAAAGTAGTTTGTTTTATTTTACAAAGAAATAAGTTGGTACAAGTGGAACGCATAGCAGGAAATTATTATATTTAAAATATGACTGACAAGTGATTACTTCAAAATATAGTGAAAAAAACTGTATAAAACTGAAAAAATGTAATCGAGTTACTTAATATAATAAAAAACGGTATGTCTTAATACAAAACAGACACCACATACCAAAAAAATATAAAAAAAACTATTTCTTATTCGCATTTATGATTATATTTATCAATATAACTTATGTACAAATACAAATTTGTAATATTCCGCAGGAATAAATAAAACAACATTAATAAAACAAACTATTTTATTATTAATAACACTTACCAAATTTTATAGGTACCTTTAAAGGTTGATTAATTAACTTTACGACGAGATGGTATACGAACTTTAATGATGGTAACTTTATTGGTGTATAAGACATTTTGCCTGGGCAGCGAGTATTAACCATAAACTGTGCTCTGAGTCTACAGTTAATTTTCACTCGATTTTTCCTCCACTTGACTTCAAAAAACACAAAACACACGGAATAACACGATTCAAAATGCATCATCTTCCAAAACGCAGGGTATTTGACAAAACTGACAAAAGTTGACACAAAATTATAACCTCTAATTTGGCAAGACTTTGATAAGCGTCAAAAATCTAAAGGCGAGTTCATACGCATCGGCGTCCGTTTGTCGTTCGTCGTTCAGTCAAGCCAATACAATTGAAATACGATCTGTCATTTTTGAAATAAACCAATAAAACTGGTTAAAAACAACAAGAGACGACGTATGACGGATTTATATTTAAACCCATCCATAGTTAACTTAAAAATTATTAGAAACTTTTTTTAGTAAAATAAATAGATTGGTATGGGACGTCATCTGCTTTTCTTCTGTCGAAATCATACCTGAGAAAAACAAAACAGAGTATACCAATGTCAAGGTAGGGGGTTCGAATCCTACACCCGGCATTTCATCAGCCGATTATTTTTATTAAAATAAAAATAGTTTGGGTACCTAGGTCGACTCAGCCTTAAATGAGTACTTGGGATTTACAATCCTGAGGTAATAATAGGCGGTTGAAGCGTAGTGCTAGCCACATTACCTTCTTTCTATACCTACTCCCAAGGCGTCAAACGCTATATACGGGAGCTATTATATTTATTGTAAGTATCTGATATTTATATATTTATACTCACTGTTATCCAGGAATAACAGCTGAAATATTTAAGTATGCTGGTAGGAGAATTTAGAAAATCCTAGCAAATATATACACTCGCTGTCTAAGGAGAAAAAGTATACCGCAAGACTGCAATAGCGCCAACATAATTCCAACTCATAAAAAAGGCAGCAAAGAAGACCTCAGAAACTATAGAACAATAAGCTTACTACCAGTAACATACAAGATATTTACGAAAATAATAAACAACAGAATACAAAACACGCTAGATGCTGCACAACCACGAGAACAAGCAGGCTTTAGAGCGGCTTCAGCACAATTGATCACATACATACACTAAGAGAAACCATCAGCTGAACAAAAGAATACGAACTGCCACTAACCATAGCCTTTGTAGACTTTGAGAAGGTTTTCGACTCGATAGGTTTATGCCTGATATAGAAACTTTCGTCAACAAAGAAACCAAAGCAAGAGTAATGATATATAAAACAGCCCAAGAGTTTCCAAATGGTAAAGAAGTACGACAGGGAAATGCGATATCCCCAGAAATGTTTAAAGCAACATTAGAAGAACTCATCGTCAACTCGTCAACTGAACTGGACCAATAAAGGATTAAAATCAAACCATTTAAGATTCGCTGATGACATAGTCAAAATTCCCAATAGTCCTGCAGAACTACAAGCACAAATTAATGAACCAAATTCAGCCAGTAATAAAGTGGGTTTCAAAATAAATTTAGCAAAAACTAAAGTAATGTACAACGAACTAGTAGAAAGAAAAGACATTATAATAAATAACACAACACTGGAAATAGTAGAAAAGAATATACAGGGTGTTTCAAAACAAATGCGAAAAACTTCAGGGGGTGATTCCTTGTTCAAAATAAAGGGTAGTTTGCTTCATAAACGTTGGGTCAAAAGTCAACCATTAGGGAGATATTGCGGTACAAAGATGGCGGAAAAATAATGTTTTTATTTTTTATTTTCAAAACGAAAAGAGATAGACTAATAAAATTTTATGGAAGCACTACTGTTATGAAAACACACTTTCTGGTAATTTTTTCACTTTTTTAAAATGAGTGGAAGGGGTTGAAATAAACTACCCCTATCATTCTTGTTAACGAAATTTAAAGAAAAATCTTATCAAACACATGCAACAAAATTAATTTGGATGGTTTAGTTTGTTTAGAAACTTTTTTATCTCTTGTATTTTTTTGATAAAACTCACCGATTTGAAATTAAAAAATAAAATGTAAAGCATTATGTCAGGACAAAAAACATTTTCTGATAAAGAATCTAGTGGGCTGCTGTAAATTTTTAGGAAAAAATCTAGTCGGCCGCTGTTACTTTTTAAGATGTTCCTAATATTATTTTATTTGACATTACTCTACTGCAATACGTTATTATCTAGATGATTATTATTATCGTTATTATCACTAGATTCTTAATCTAAAAATGTTTTTTGGTTTGGACATGTAATGCTTTACATTTTATTTTTTAATTTCCAAACGGTGAGTTTTATCAAAAAAACACAAGAGGTAAAAAAGTTTCTAAACAAACTAAACTATCCAAATTAAAGCATTTGCATGTGTTTGATAAGATTTTTCTTTAAATTTCGTTAACAAGAATGATAGGGGTAGTTTATTTCAACCCCTTCCACTCATTTTAAAAAAGTAAAAAAAATACCTGAAAGTGTGTTTTCATAACAGTAATGCTTCCATAAAATTTCATTAGTCTATCTTTTTTCGTTTTCAAGATAAAAAATAAAAACATTATTTTTCCGCCATCTTTGTACTGCGATATCTCCCTAATGGTTGACTTTTGACACAACGTTTATAAAGCAAACTACCCTTTATTTTGAACAAGGATTTACCCCCTAAAGTTTTTCGCATTTGTTTTGAAACACCCTATATTTGGGACAACTAATACTATGGGTATTTCTACTACCAGAAATCAACAGAAGAATTAAGTTGGCATGGAGTATTTATGGAAGAAACTCAATCGTGTTCAAATATAGAATGCCACTTTATCTAAAGAAGAAAACATTCGACCATTGTGTAGTACCAGTCAACCTGGACACTTAAAATGGACATCATAAGGAAACTGCAGATCGCACAACGCTCAATAGGACGAAATATGTTGAGAATAACCAAGGGAGACCGCAAAAGAATAGAGTGGATACGACAAAAGAGCCAGGTAATAGAATACAAAGTCAAATCCCTCAAATGGCAATGGGCAGGACCCCTTGTAAGAAGAACGGACAACAGATGGACCACAAAAATTACAGCATGGTACCCACGAGGAATTAAGAGATGTAGAGGAAGACCGAACTTCAGGTTCGGTCTTTCTCTACAGGATGGAATCATGATATTAGAAAATTCGCAAGGATGGGCGGGCCAACAATAGACAACAATGGGCCCAAATACAAAAAGAGTATGTGAGGGAGGCTACAGCATAATTGGAAATGGTTGAATAAACTGAAAATGATGATGATGATAACTCACTGTTATAATTAATTTGATATTATTTAATATTGAATATGCATATCACACATCACACAAGGCATGTTTGGTTATACAGGGTGGGTCTGAAACAAATGCAAATATTTGTAGGGTATTATATTTAGACTCCAGAAACACGTTATGAGTTTTTAAAATGAAAATTTTAAAAATTTGAATTTTTTGAAAGAAAATTTGAAATTTTTTTAAATTTTTAGTTAAACAACATAATATCTTCATAATATGGCAACATAGATAGGTTAAATTTACAAGAAAGAAAACCCAGAAAAGATCCAGGGTTTCTGAAAATTTAAGCCAAAAATATATATTTTTTTTTAAATTATCAAAGTAAAATATCTCGGTTATTTTGGACTTAAAACGGAAAGAGAAAATAGGTATGTTTCTTTTATCGAGATCTACCAGCCCTAAAATATTGGCATTTATTTAAGACTCACCCCATATAATTTTCTTATACATCTATTATAGGTACCTAGTATATAGTTCGCAAGCGCTAGTGATGAGCAAATGCAAGACCAAGACCCCTTAGTCTTGGTCTTGCAGGATCCATTCCTGGTCTTGATCTTGATGCAAAACTTTTGCAAGTCTTGCACTTTTTAATAGATTTTTTACGATAAGGGAAATTAAAACAACTTTCGTTGCACCTCATCAAATCATCTTATGGAGTTTGCTGGTGGTCGTATTATGATGTGCAACGAAAGTTATTTTAGTTTCCCTAGATACCATTTCCTACATAGAAAATGAATAAATACTTCGTTTTCAACTAACTTAAAGCAAATGAAACTTTAAAGAAAGAAAACGATTTAAAAATATTTGGCATACTGAAAAGTTTTATTTTTTTATATTATAAGTACGAGTGCTAAACTAGTAAATTTTGTGATATTTTTACGGCTACCAGAAATCACATATTCGGCGATAGTTTCGGAGAAATTTTTTTAATATTATTTATTTAATAGATAATAGGAGGGAGGGGTAAATAAAAAAATCTTATTTTTTAACCACTATTTGTGACAAATATTAGTGAAAAAAAGTCATACAATGATCGGTCTTGGTGTTAAGGTGTAAGCAATAATAAAGTAATATCTATGCTATTTTGATTTTTTTTTTGAAACAATATTATTGAAAGAATGTTTTTTTAAACTACCTACTTATGTGTAGAACCTGTGTACATAGATACTTTTCTTAGTGTTTTGTTAATTGTACAGAAATTCGGTCAATAGGAACGCTTCACTTTTAAGTGCAAACATATCTCTCCAGAAAAAAGAAAACAATATTTAAAATACCTAAACATACTAAAACAGACACTGTGTAAGATCTATTGACTGTTTAGCCCTCAACACTTTGACAGTCTGTTATCAGTCAAAGTCAATTTTTAAATCAATAATAACTACCTACTTCATGAAGCAAGAACATAAGTGTTTATACATATATAAAATGTTCTGTGATTTAGAAGGATGTATATTATGTGTCGATATCTATATTTTAAATACTTAAAGAAACAAGAGCCAATACTGTTTCTATAAATAATAAAAAAAACTATTAATTAATAATAGTGTTGACACCAAAGCGTCAAACAAATGGTTAAGTAATGGAGATCTGTACGCTGAGACAGAAGGCTACTTGTTCGCTATTCAAGACAAAGTTCTTCCTACACGAAGCTACCAAAAATACATCCTTAAATTTCCTGGAGTTGAAGATAGATGCAGAAAATGTGGCAATGAGAAACTATTGAGCACATGATATCAAATATTAGCACCTGTAGAATATACAGAAAGACACAACAATATAGCGAAAATAGTACCTACATAAAAACCTAAGTATTTAAGGTTTACTAACTGAAACGCTTCCCTATTTTAAATACTTACCTGGTCCAGTGCTAGAGTCGGAAAATCATAAATTGCTGTGGGACAGAAGTGTTATAAGGGACAAAACAATACCACACAATAGGCCGGATATAATACTTACCTTCAAAAAAGAACAAATTACTTACCTTATTGATATCAGCGTACCAGGTAGCCAAAAACCTTTCATCATCACACAGTACAAAAATTCAAAAATATGTTGATCTCTTCTTCTTTGAAATTAAGCGGATCTGGAAACAAAAACATGTATACACCGTCCCAGTTGATTTAATCACTATACACCGTCTTGTATACACACCCATATTACTATAAACCGTCCCAAAACTGCTTCAATCACTAAAGGAATTAAAACTTCAGCACAATCTCTATATTGAGTTACAAAAAGCAAGCATACTATCTTCATGCCACTTAGTAAGAAAGTTCTTCCAATAGGAAGATAACTTGTCTTAGATCGTATCTCCTTAAAACCGATTTAATCGTGCTAAACAATAAAAAAAATCTTAAATAATAAGTAACAGAATACAAAACACGCCAGACGCTGCGCAACTCGAAAACAAGCAGGCTTTAGCAGCGCCTCCAGCATGATTGATCACATACATATACTAAGAGAAACTGTCAGCCCAACAAAAGAATACGAACTTTCACTAGCCATAGCCTTTATAGACTTTGAGAAGTCTTTCCTCTCGATATATTCTAAGGCAATAATAGAAGCCCTAGCGAAACATAGTGTTGACTGGCCTAAAATAGAAACTCTCGCATATATACCAAGAAGCCCAAGCAAGAGTACTTATGGAAGAAACTCAATCATACTCAAATCCAGAATGCTACTTTATTTAAAGAAGAAAACATTCGACCAATATGTACTAATAATATTGAAGATATTTAATGAGAATGCTTGAATAACTTATTCCATAATTAATTATTTAAAACAAAACGGCTAACCAACTCTTATGAATATAATATTAAAACTAAGAATATTGAATAAAATATAAGAAGTATCGTTCATACACACAGATTTTTTTAATAATTAGTAATATTCATGTTCTTATTATTTTCATTATTAACCTCAATTATTATAACTAATTATTGATCTAATTTAGTGAGTATTAAGATCTGTAAAATATCAAATGAAAGAGAATTTATAGATCAGTAGTCTCGAGAGTCTCGGGGTTTAGGGGATGCATAGCCCTTGACACGTGTTAGATTACAAAATAAGATATATTTTTTATATATACAATAGACTTATCTAGAAAGACCCATAGCAAAATAGGGAGGGTTGGACCTACCCCCCTTTTAGTTACGTTAATAACTACAGTGGCGTTAGGGGTTTCAATTTAAATATGTAATAGAGTTATTTGAATTACTTAAGCTAATAATGTCTGTTTTAATTTCGTAGCAATAAAAATAAAAAAAAGGTATATAGGTACCTATAGGTACAACAATTTATAAGTATGTAATTGTGGAATACTCGAAAAATAATTGGAGATGTCTATGAAAATATATTTTTGTCAGTTTACACGTATGAGTAAGTGGAATACTTACTCATTACACAAGAATAAATAGGAATACACAACCACAGATTTTTTCTTTGACCATCGACCATTTTTAAGTTGTGCTCATCGATAATTAAACTTCATTTAAACATAGAACTAGAGTACTATCAAAATCTGAATGTCCTTTCCGTGGAGTTTGTCTTAATTTCGAATTAATTTTATGGGGTGGGATTAGTAGGGGCAAAGATAATTCTACTACCTGAACTGTGTGTATAATATTCTTTGGTAAGGGGTACCTATTCGCAAGACACGTCTACATCAGGTCTCGTCTTTTATTCTCGTCAGCACCCACATGAGTTTTTGCAATGTATTATAAAACTTCACTCACAAGTTAAAATTAAGTGCTTGTTGTTGCACTCTTGTTTCAAAGGAAAGTTCCACTCAGTGGATGACATACCAAGAACGAACAACTTTGAGAAACACCTCTCTGTAGTATTGAGCTACAACATAAATTACAAGCGAGAAGAAAGTTTACTCAGCAGCTAAAAACCACACCATAATTTGGTATACTGATGCTTCCAAAACCAAAGCATGAACAGGGATAATCTAGAGCACATTGGTATTTGGGCCGAAAACTATATCTCCTAACCAATGGGCACCTATCCCAGCATCTTTCAGGCAGACATCTACGCTATTGAAAGATGCGTACAATTTATCTAAATATGGGAACCATTTAAAACAAGAAATAGCAATCTTATCCGATATTCAATAAGCCTTAAGAGCGATCAACTCAGTAACTATCAATTCGAAGTTGATCAAAGAATACCTACCTAGAGAAGCTGAACAAATGAGGCAAGGAAAATAAAGTCCTCATACTCTATGTTCCAGCCTACCAAGGGCTAGAAGGTAATGAAAAAGCAAATAATCTAGCTAGAAAAGGAGTGAACACTCCACTAATTGGACCAGAACCGTTCTGCTTCCCGCAATTGGAAAACAAATTAAGGCAAAACTCATGAACCTAGAATTCCATCCGTAACTTGGAATGGGAATCCTCCAACGATCTAAGACACCCACATCAATTTCTTAGGACTAACGACCGGGAAGAATCAAATATTTTCTTTGATTTAAGTAAGAACAATCTTTGGACTGTCACGAAGTTTTAACAGGACACTGATAGTCTCCTTAATGAACACCACAGTAGATTTAAGGTAAGAAACAACGGCGAACGCAGATTCTGTGTGGAAATGGCGAAACATCCGAACACCCCGTTATTGACTACACATACACATTATCATAAACTTTGGTACAATTGGTATCGGAGATGGAGAACTAAGTTCTAGAAAACCGTTTCAGATACTGGCTTTTGTCAAAGCCCTGTAGATGACGAGTTATGACTCTAAAAAGGGGGATATAATATCTATAAGGTCGCGGTGATTAATTACCCCCCTCCCATGGGTATGCATACAATTTACAATCTATGGCACATTAGTGTTCATATGAAGATCTATACTGATATTTATGTCCGGTATCTTTGAAACCAAAGGTAGTTTCGTTAAACAAATATAATTATTTGTACGTTTTTACTTAGGCAATATTCCTAGATTAA